>NC_073241.2:28540000-28843030 GCF_029281585.2 Gorilla gorilla gorilla | reverse complement strand
GTACTCCAAATATATATTATATACAGTACATAAAATATCAAAATAACTCAAATATATATTATATACTGTACATAAAATATCAAAGGACAGCAAATGTATATTGTATACTGTACTTAAAATGTCAAACTTCACCTAATATATATTATATACTGTAGATAAAATATCAAAGGACACCAAATGTATATTGTATACTGTATACAAAAATCAAAGTACACCAAGTATATGTAATGTACTATACATAAAATATCAAAGTCTACCAAATATATATTATATACTGTACATAAAATATAAAATCATATCAAATATATATTATATACTGTACATAAAATATTAAATTACTCTAAATACATATTATATACTGTACATAAAGCATAGAAGTACACTAAATATATGTTATATACTGTACATAAATTATGAAAATACACGAAATACATATCAGATAGTGTACATAAAATATCAAAGTACACCAAATATATATTATATACTGTAAATAAAACATGAAAATACACAAAATACTTATCACATACTGTACATAATATATCAAAGTACACAAAATATATATTATATACTGTATGTAAAATATCAATTTTCACTAAATATATATTATATAATGCACATAAAATATCTAACTTCACGAAATATATATCATGTACGGCACATAAAATACCAAAGTACACCAAATATATATTATATACTGTACATAAAATATCAAACACACCAAATATATATTATATACTGTAGATAAAATATCAAACTACACCATATATATTATATTCTGAACATAAAATATCAAAGTACACCAAGTATATATTATATACTGCACAAAAAATATCAAATTTCACCAAATACATATTATATACTGCACATAAAATATCAAAATTCACCAAATATATATCATATACTGCACATAAAATATCAAAGTACAGCAAATATATATTATATACTGTATATAAAATATCAAATTACACCAAATATATATTATATACTGTACATAAAATATCAAAGTACACCAAATATATATTATATACTGTATATAAATATCAATTTTCACCAAATATATGCTATATACCGTACATAAAATATCAAATTTCACCAAATATATATTATATACTGTACATAAAATATAAAGTACAACAAATATATATTATATACTGTATATAAAATATCAAATTTCACCAAATATATATTATGTACTGAACAGAAAATATAAAACTTCACCAAATGTATATCATATACTGCACATAAAATATCAAAGTACACCAAATATATATTATATACTGTTCATAAAATATCAAAGTACACCAGATATATATTATAAAAGGTACATAAAATATCAAAGTACACCAAATATATGTTATATAGTGAAAAAAAAATCAAAGTACACCAAATATAAATCATATACTGTACATAAAATATCAAAGTACACCAAATATATATTACATTCTGGACATAAAATATCAAAGTTCACGAAAAACATATTATATACTGTACATAAAATATCAGAGTACACCAAATATATATTATATACTGTACATAATATATCAAATTTCACCAAATATATATAATATACTGTTCATGAAATATCAAACTTCACCAAATATATTATATACTGTACATAAAATATCAAATTTCACCAAATATATGTTATAAACTGTACAAAAAATGTCAAAGTTCATCAAACATATAACATATAATGTACATAAAATATCAAAGTACACCAAACATATATTATATACTGTACATAAAATATCAAATTTCACCAAGTATATACTATATCCTCTACAGAAAATATCTAATTTCACCAAATATATATTATATACTGCACATAAAATATCAAACTTCACCTAATATATATTATGTACTGCACATAAAATATCAAAATACACCAGGTATATATTATGTACTGTACATAAAATATCAAATTACACCAAATATATATTATATACTGTACATAAGATATCAAATTTCACCCAAAATATATTATATACTGCACATAAAATATCAAACTTCAAATATATATCATGTACTGCACATAAAATATCAAAGTATACCAAATATATATTATATACTGTTCATAAAATATCAAAGTACACCAAAAATATATTATATACTGTACATAAAATATCAAGATACTGCAAATATATATTAAATACTGTACATAAAATATCAAAGTTCACCAAATATATATTATATAATACGTATAAAATATAAAAGTACACCAAATATGTATTATATACAGTATATAAAATATCATAGTACACCAAATATATACTATATACTGTACATACAATATCAAAGTACACCAAATATATATTACATACTGCACATAAAATATCAAACTTCACCAAATATATATCATATACTGCACATAAAATATCAAAGTACACCATATATATACAATATATTGTACATAAAATATCAAAGTACACCAAATATATATTATATACTGTTCATAAAATATCAAAGTACACCAGATATATGTTATAAAAGGTACATAAAATATCAAAGTACACCAAATATATGTTATATACTGTCAAAGAAAATCAAAGTTCGCCAAATATATATCATATACTGTATATAATATATATGTTATATACTGTACAAAAAATATCAAAGTACACCAAATATATATCATATACTGTACATAAAATATCAAAGTACACCAAATATATATTACATACTGGACATAAAATATCAAAGTTCACCAAATACATATTATATATTGTGCATAAAATATCAAAGTACACCAAATATATATTATATACTGTATATAAAATATCAAAGTACACCAAATATATATTATATACAGTAGGTAAAATATCAAAGTACACCAAATATTTATTACATACTGCACATAAAATATCAAACTTCACCAAATATATATCACAGACTGCACATAAAATATCAAACTACACCAAATATGAATTATGTACTTTTCATAAAATATCAAAGTACACCAGATATATATTATGTAAGGTACATAATATATCAAAGTACACCAAATATATGTTATATACTCCACATAAAATATATGTTAGATACTGAACAAAAAATATCAAAGTACACCAAATATATATCATATACTGTACATAAAATATCAAAGAACACCAAATATATATTATATACTGTACATAAAATATCAAATTTCACCAAATATATATTACATTCAGTAAATAAAATATCAAATTTCACCATATATATATTACATACTGCGCATAAAATACAAAAGTACACCAAAACTATATTATATACTGTACATAAAATATCAAAGTACACCAAATATATATTACATACTGTATATAAAATATCAATATTCACCAAATATATATTATATACTGTACATAAAATATCAAATTACACAGAATATATATTATATACTGCACATAAGATATCAAATTTCACCAAATATATATTATATACTGCACATAAAATATCAAACTTCAAATATATACTATATACTTCACATAAAATATCAAAGTACACCAAATATTTATTATACACTCTTCATAAAATATCAAAGTACACCAAATATATATTATATACTGTACATAAAATACCAAAATACAGTAAATATATATTAAATACTGTACATAAAATATTAAAGCACTCAAAATATATATTATGTACAGCACATAAAATATCAAAGTGCACCAAATATATATTATATACAGTATATAAAATATCAAAATACACCAAATATATATTATATAGTGTACATAAAATATCAAAGTACACCAAATATATATTATATACTGTACATAAAATTTCAAATTTCACCAAATATATATTATATACTCTACATAAAATATCAAACTTCACCAAATATATATTACATAATGTACATAAAATACCAAATTTCACCAATTATATATTATGTACTGTACATAAAATATCGAAGTCCACCAGATATATGTCATATACTGTACAAAAAATGTCAAATACACCAAATATATATCATATCCTGTACATAAAATATATATTATATACTGTACACAAAATCTCAAAGTACACAAAATATACATGATATACTGTATATAAAATATCAAATTTCACCCAATATATATTATATACTGTACATAAAATATCAAACTTCAACGAATATATATTACATACCGTACATAAAATAACAAACTTCACCAAATATATATTATATACAGTAAATAAAATATCATATTTCACCAAATATGTTATATACTGTTCATAAAATATCAAAGTACACCATATATATTATATACTGTACATAAAATATCAAAGTACTCCAAATATATATTATATACTGTACATAAAATATCAAATTTCACAAAATATATATTATATACAGTTCATAAAATATCAAATTTCACCAAATATACATTATGTACTGCACATAAAATATCATACTTCACCAAATATATATTACATACTGTACATAAAATATCAAAGTACACCAAATATATATTATGTACTGTATATAAAATATCAATGTACACCAAATATATATTATATACATTAGATAAAGTATCAAATTACACCAAATACATATTATATACTGTACATCAGATATCAAATTTCACCAAATATATATTATATACTGTACATAAAACATCAAACTTCACCAAATATATAGTATATACTGTACATAAAATATCAAATTTCACCAACTATATATTATATACTGTACATAAAATATCAAAGTACACCAGATATATAATACATAAGGTACATAAAATATCAAAGTACACCAAATAAATGTTATATACTGTACAAAAAATATCAAAGTACAACAAATTTATATCATGTAGCGTACATAAAATATATTATATACTGTACAAAATATATCAAAGTACTCCAAATATATATCATATACTGTACATAAAATATCAAAGTACACCAAATATATATTATATAATGTACATAAAATATCAAAGTACACCAAATATATATTATATACTGTACATAAAATATCAAATTTCACCAAATATATATTATATACTGCACATAAAATATCAAACTTCAAATATATATCATATACTGCACATAATATGAGAAAGTACACCAAATATATATTATATACTGTTCATAAAATATCAAAGTACACCAAATATATATTACATACTGTACACAAAGCATCAAAATACAGGAAATATATATTAAATACTGTACATAAAATATCAAAGTACACCATATATATTAAATACTGCATTAAATATCTAAGTACACCAAATATATATTATATACTGTAAAAAAATATCAAAGTACACCAAATATATATTATATACTGTATATAAAATATCAAAGTACACCAAAGATGCATTATATACTGTACATAAACATCAAATTTCACCAAATATATATAATATACTGTACATAAAATATCATACTTCACCAAATATATATTATATACTGTACCAAAAATATCAAAATACAACAAGTATATATTATATACTGTACATAAAATATGAAAGTACACCAAATGTATATTATATACTGTACATAAAAAACCAAAGTACACCAAAAAATACTATATACTGTAAATTAAATGTCTAAGTACACCAAATATGAATCACGTACTGTACTTCAAATATCAAAGTACACCAAATATATATTATGTACTGTACATAAAGTATCAAAGTACACCAAATAAATTAAACTGTACATAAAATATAAAAGTATACCAAATGTATATTATATACAGTACATAATATATGAAAATACAGAAATTATATGTTATACACTGTAATCAAAATATCAAATAGCACCAAATGAATATTATATATTGTACATTATATATCTAGGTACACCAAATACGTATTATGTACTGTAGTTAAAATATCAAACTACACCAAATATTTATTATAATCTGTACATAAAATATCAAAGTACACCTAATATATTCTCTTCATAAAATATCACTGTACACCATATATGTATTATATACTGTAAACAAAATATCACAGTACACAAAATGTATATTATATACTATATATAAAATATCAAATTACACCAAATACATATTATATTCTTTACATAAAATATCAAAATACACCGAATATATATTTTATGCTGTACGTAAAATATGAAAATACACACAATATATTTTATGTACTGAACATAAAATATCAATGTACACCAAATATATATTATACACTGTAAATAAAATATATAAGAACACCAAATATGTATTATATACTGTACATAAAATATGAAATTACACTAAATACATATTATATACTGTACATAAAATATAAAAGTACACTAAATACATATTATATACTCTATATAAAATATGAAAATTCACAAAATATATATTATATACTGTACATAAAATATCACATTACAGCAAATATACATTATATACTGTATATAAAATATCAAGATACCACAGATATACATCATATACTGTACATAAACTATCAAAGGACACCCAATGTATATTATATACTGTACATAAAATGTCAAATTTCACCAAATGTATACTACATACTGTACATAAAATATCAAATCACACTAAATATATGTTATTTACTTATGTAATATATAAAAGTACACCAAACATATATTATATACTATACAGAAAACTTTAAAATACACAAAATATATTTTATATACTTTACATAATATATCAAACTTCACAAAATATATATTATATACTGTACATAAAATTTCAACCAAACCAAATATATATTATATAGCGTTCATAATGTATCAAAGCACACCAAATATATATTTTATACTCCGCATAAAATATCACAGTACACCAAATATATGTTATATACTGTATATGAAATATCAGAGTAAACCAATTATATAATATATACTGTACGTAAAATATCAAAATACACCAAATATATATTACCTACTGTACATAAAATATCAAAGGACACCGTATGTATATTACATACTGTATATTAAATGTCAAAGTTCACCAAATATATATTATATACTGTACATAAAATATCAAAGTACACCAAATATACGTGATGTACTTTACATAAAATATCACAGTACAAAAATATATTTTATCTGCTGTTCATAAAATATCAAAGTACACCAAATATATGTTATCTACTGTACATAAAATATCAAAGTACACCAAAGAAATATTATATAGTGTACATAAAATATAAAGGACACAAAATATATATTACGTACCGCACATAAAATATCAAACTACAGCAAATATATATTATATGCTGTAGATAAAATATCATATAACACCAAAAGAATATTATATACTGTAAATTAAATGTCTAAGTACAGCAAGTATATATTATACACTGTACTTAAAATATCAAATTACACCCAATATATATTATATACAGTAAATAAAATGTCAATGTACACCAAATATGTATTATAAACTGTACATAAAATATCAAAGTACACCAAATATATTATATACTGTACATAAAATATCACAGTATACCAAATATATAATATATAGTGTACATAAAATTTCACAGTTCACCAAATGTATATTATATACTGTATATAAAATATCAAATTACACCAAATATATATTATGTACTGTACATAAAACATCAAAGTACACCAAATATATATTTTATACTGTACATAAAAGGTGAAAATACACAAGTTATATATTATATACTGAACATAAATTATCAAAGTACACCAAATATATATTATATACTGAACATAAAATATCAAAGTTCACCAAATATATATTATATACCGTAAAAAAAATCAAATTAAATTAAATATATATTATAAACTGTACCTAAAATATAAACGTTCACCAAATATATATTATATACTGCACATAAAATATGAAAATACACCAAACATATATTGTGTACTGTACATAAAATGTTAAAGTATAACAAATGAATATTAAATACTGTACATACAATATCAGTGCACTCCGAATATATATTGTATACTGTACATAAAATATCAAATTACGCCAAACACACATTATATATGGTACATAAAATATCACAGTACACAAAATATATATTATATAATGTAAATAAAATATCATAGTACTCCAAATATATATTATATACAGTACATAAAATATCAAAATAACTCAAATATATATTATATACTGTACATAAAATATCAAAGGACAGCAAATGTATATTGTATACTGTACTTAAAATGTCAAACTTCACCTAATATATATTATATACTGTAGATAAAATATCAAAGGACACCAAATGTATATTGTATACTGTATACAAAAATCAAAGTACACCAAGTATATGTAATGTACTATACATAAAATATCAAAGTCTACCAAATATATATTATATACTGTACATAAAATATAAAATCACATCAAATATATATTATATACTGTACATAAAATATTAAATTACTCTAAATACATATTATATACTGTACATAAAGCATAGAAGTACACTAAATATATGTTATATACTGTACATAAATTATGAAAATACACGAAATACATATCAGATAGTGTACATAAAATATCAAAGTACACCAAATATATATTATATACTGTAAATAAAACATGAAAATACACAAAATACTTATCACATACTGTACATAATATATCAAAGTACACAAAATATATATTATATACTGTATATAAAATATAAAAGTACACCAAATATATATTATATACTTTACATAAAATTTGAAAATACACAAAATTCGTGTTATATACAGTACATAAAATATCATAGTACACCAAATATATATCATATACTGTATATAAAATTTAAAAGCACACCAAATATATATTATGTACTTTACATAAAATATCAAATTACAGTAAATGAAAATTATATACTGTATATAAAATATAATAGTACACAATACATATCTTATATACTGTACATAAAATATGAAAATATACAATTTATACTATATACTTTACATAGAATATCAAAGTACACCAAATATGTTATATACTGTACATAAAATATCAAAGCACACCAAATGTCTGTAATATACTGTACATAAAATATCAAAGTACACCAAACATACATTACATACCGTACATAAAATATCACAGTACACCAAATATATATTATATACTGTACATAAAATTACACAGTACACCTTACATATATTATATTCTCTACATAAAATACCAAAGTACACCAAATATATGTTATATACTTTACATAAAATATCAAAGTACACCAAATATATATCATATACGCTACATAATATATCAAAGCACACCAAATATATATTATATACTGTACATAAAATATCAAATTACAGTAAATTAATATTATATACTGTACATAAAATATACAAGTACAACATACATATCTTATATACTGTATGCAAAATATGAAAGAACATAAAATATATATTATATACTGTACAAAAAATATAAAATCACACCAAATACATATTATATACTGTATGTAAAATACCAATTTACACTAAATACATATTATATACTGTGCATAGCATATAAAAGTACACCAAATTTATATTATGTACTGTACATAATTCGTGAAAATACACAAAATACTCATCACAAACCCTGCCAAATATATCAAAGTATACCAAATATACATTATATACTGTATACGAAATATCAAATTAAACTAAATATTTATTATATACTGTACATAAAATATCAAAGTACACCAAATATATGTAATATAACTTACATAAAATGAAAATACACAAAATACGTATTATATACTGTACATAAAATATCAAATTGCACCAAATATTTATTACATACTGTACATAAAATATCAAAGCACACAGAATATATATTATATACTGTACACAAAATATCAAATTACACTAAATAAATATTATATAACGTACATAAAACATAAAAGTACACTAAATATATATTATATACTGTAAATAAAATATGAAAATCTACGAAATATATATTATATACTGTACATAAAATATCAAAGTACACCAAATATATATTATATACTGTACATAAAATATCAAAGGACCCCAATTATTTATTATGTACTGTACATAAAATATCAAACTACACGAAATATAAATTATATACTCTTCATAAAATATCACAGCACACCAAATATACATTACATACTGTACATAAAATCTTACAGTACAACAGATATATATTATATACTGTAGAAAAAATATAAAAATTCCCCAAATATATATTATATACCGTACATAAAATATCAAATGACACCAAATGTATATTATATAATGTACATAAAATGTGAAATTTTACCAAAAATATTTTATATACCGTACATAAAATATCATATTACACTATATATATATTATATACTGTACATAAAATATAAAAGTAGACCAAATATATATTACATAGTGTACAGAAAATGTGAAGATACCCAAAATATATATTATATACTGTACATAAAATATCAAAGTACTCCCAATATACATGATATACTGTACATAAAATATCACAGTACACCAAATATCTATTATATACTGTACATAAAATATCAAAGTACACCCAATATATATTATCAACAGTACATAAAATATCAAAGTTCACAAGATAAATATTATATAGCGTACACAAAATAGCAAAGTACACAAAATATATATTATATACTGTAAATAAAATATCAAAGTACACCAAATATATATTATATGCTGTACATAAAATATGAAATTTCACCAAATGAATATTATATACAGTGAATTTAATGTCTAAGTACACCAAAAATATATTATGTACTGTACTTAAAATATCAAAGTACACCAAATATATATTACATACCGTAAATAAAATATCAATGTACACCAAAAATATATTATGAACTGTACATAAAGTATCAAAGTACACCAAATATATGTTATGTACTGTACATAAAATATCATAGTACCCCAAATATATATTATCTACTGTACATAAAATACCAAACTTCACCTAATATATATTATATACTGTACATAAAATATCAAAGTACAGCAAATGTTCATTAAAAACACTGCATAAAATATCACAGTACAGCAAATATACATTTTTTGCTGTACATAAACTAATACAGTACACCAAATATATTTTATATGCTGAACATAAAATATCAAAGTACCCCAAATATATGATAAGTACTGTACATAAAATATCAAAGTACACCAAATTTATATTATATACAGTACATAAAATATCAAACTTCACCAAATATATATTATGTACTTTACATAAAATATCAAATTACACCAAATATGTATTATATACTGTACATGAAATATGAAAATACACAAAATATATATTATATACTGTACATAAAATATCAAAGTATAGCCAGTTGCTGAGAAGCACAGGTAAATCAACGTAGGGTTCCCATTGTTATTAGTGTGGGAGGCCTGTCTGGCGGGACTCCTCCCTTTGGAATCTAATCCTATGTCCCGGTAGGTAGCGTCACCATTGACTTAGAAGACACACATATGTTGAGAATAATATTTCTGGTCGTTTGCTGCACGTCTTATTTACAATATGTAATCAAATTCTTTATCCTGACCTTATGGCATCTGGGTTGAGAATCATGATGGGAAGCAAACATTGGTGTGTCACTTTCTGAGTTTGAAACTTTATTTTGCCTTTAGCGTTTTGCTATTGCTTTCTCATTTTCTTTGCTTTCGTTTTATTTCTAAGTTCTGGGATATATGTGCAGGATGTGCAGATTTGTTACTAAGGTAAACGTGTGCCATGGTGGTTTGCTGCACCTGTCAACCCATCACCTATGTATTCAGCCAAGCATGCAGTAGCTGTTTTTCTTAACGCTCTGCCTCCCGAAAGGCCCCAGTGTGTGTTGTTCCCCTTCCTGTGTCCATGTGATCCCATTTTTCAGCTCCCATTATAAGTGAGAATGTGGCGTTTGGTTTTCTTTCCCTGGATCAGTTTGCTGAGGATAATGACCTCACATCACCAGTGTTTTTGCTTTTTATTTTAAAGAGTAGTATTTTATTGAATAAGATTTGCTCACAGAAAACGAAGCTTAAATCTACAATGAATGCCGGACTCTACAGCAGAAAGCAATTTTCTCACTTTTCCACACACAATGGTTCCTACTAAGTGAAAAAAAGCCATAAAATTTCATTCACAAATGTACTACTGTGTCTCAAAACATCTCACATAATCATGCACTGTACTAAAGCCATTAGATCAGTTCTTCAGTCAGGTTAAAGAAGTATCCCTCTAATAACTGATTTTTATAATGCTATCAATCTCCACTCCCAATCAGTCTGCCATTGTTAATGGCGTACAGCATTATTGAATACAATGGAATTGATGACGCCCATATCCACGGACAAACCGTGACTTAGGATGGTTTGATTTATGATTTTTCAACGTTATGATGGGTTTATTGGAATATTAGATGCGTTTCTGAGTTACACTGGGTTTAGGAGTATGCGACCCTATAGTCCAGAAACAGCTGTATAAAGAAAAACAGGTGTACCTAATTAAAATATGCCTAGTGACTTGGGATAAACCAATAGATGTTCACAACTGATGGAGAGCCGTGAAAGAGAGATAGTGGTAAATAGTTAAAATAACACAATTTTCCAGCACCTGTGGAGGATTTCCCCAAAAAAACGCAGAATGTGGGATGCACCTAAGGCATATGAAAGAGAGAGGGCTGAAGGAGTAAGAGAGAAATAGGAGGAAGGAAGGAAGGAAGGAAGGAAGGAAGGAAGAAAGGAAGGAAAGAAGGAAGGTAGGAAGGAAGGAAGGAAGGAAGGAAGGAAGGAAGGAAGGAAGGAAAGAAGGAAAGAAGGACGGAAGGAAGGAGAAAACACCCGGTGTTACTAAAACCCCAAAAAGACTGGTTTCCCCCTGTGGGTAAGCCTACAATGTGGATGAATCTTGAAAATATTGTGCTACGTGTTATGTTAGTCATAAAAGCTCACCTATTGTGCAATTCCGTTTATAGAAATTGTCCACAATATGGAAATCTATGCATATGGTGTTGATCGCACTATGTAGTTGCTAACTAGGGCTGAGGGTCAGGGAGAGGGTTTGAGACAGAATGAGGAGTGACTAATGTCTACAGGGTTTTTCTCTGGTCGGGGGTGATAAGACGTTCAACAGTGGATTGCGAATTAAAATGGAATGTGCACAACCACAGGTATACTAAAAGCCACTCAATTCATGACTTTTAATGGGAGAATCTTATGTGGCGCAATCTCATCGAGACCACGGCAGACATAGTGAGAGAGAAAAAGGTGAGTAAATATCTGAAACGGAGGCAGAAACAGAGAGAATGAAAAGCCCTGTGAATGGAAGGGAGAGCGAAAAGAGCAAATGGTCCTATTTACAAATGACAGATGTGAAACTGGAGTTTGCATCAACAGTGTCACTGCCAGGAAGGAGGGTCATGCTAGCCATGTCACAGGTAGTGTGGCCCGCAGGGACGCCAACATGCTGGAGCATCGTGCCAGCATGGGCTCTGGCAGCCACGTTGGCCAGCAGGAGGGTCCTGCTGCACAGCTGTGGGGTGAGGATAGACTGGGTGGTGATATCGGGCATTACAGGGGCCTCTTCTGCTGGCAAGAGTGTGACAGTATCAAGTAGATGGACAGGCCTGCGTGTGAGGACGGAATGCAGGAGGGGCTCTTCTGCGGCTGGGTGTGGGGCCCTCACCGGAACTGTGGAGAAATGGCCAGGTAACTGCGTCATGTGGGCTGGTAGATTGGCCAGGGCTTCGAACTGAAGGACAATAACGGGGAGTAGCTGTCAGGCCCTGGGAGTGTCTGAGTGTAAGTGGAGATGGGTTTGGGGTCACTGAGGGATGCGTGGGAGCCATCCCTGTATAGGTACAGGTCATAGGGAGATAGTTTCGTGAGACCTGTGAGTGTCTAGGGTTGTCCTGGGTGCCTGGGGCTGACTGTGGCAGAAATCTGGGGAGGGCTGGAGAGAAGCTGGGAGACACAGGAGAGTCCCTGAAGGCAGGGGGTGAAGAGGTGAAAGAAATGGGTGAGGGTTGCAGTAAGGTCCGTGAGTTTGTAGGTGATTCCTGGGTGTGGGAAGCTGACTCCAGGTGAAATCTGGAGATGGCTAGAGAGTAGCTGAGAGAGACAGAAGAGTCCCTGAGGGCTGGAGGTGAGAACATGAGGGAGACTGGGGAGTAAGTCAGTGAAATTCGCGAGTTCGGTGGTGTATCGTGGGCGCCTGGAACTGACTCCAGCTGGAATCTAGAGAAGTTTTGACAGTAGCTGAAAGAGACACAAGAGTCCCTGTGGGCTGAGGGCAAAGACCTGAGAGAGACCAGGGAGGAGCTCAGTGAAGTCTGTGAGTCTGTAGGTGATTCCGGAGTGTGGGAGGCTGACTCCCGCTGAAATGTGGGCGTGGTGGGAGAGTAGCTGGGACAGACAGGAGAGTCCCAGGGGGCTGGAGGTGAAGACATGAGAGAGACTGGGGAGTAACTCAGTGAAACTGGAGAGTTTGTGGGTGATACCTGGGAGCCTGGAACTGACTCCCGCTGAAATCTGGGCATGGTTGGAGAGTAGCTGGGACAGACAGGAGAGTCCCTGAGGGCTGGTGAATACATGAGAGAGACTGGAGAGTAATTGAGTGAAATTGGTGAGTTTGGTGGCGATTCTGGGGTGCAAGGAACTGCTTCGAGCTGAAATCTGGGCATAGTTGGAGAGTAGCTGGGACAGACAGGAGAGTCCCTGAGGGCTGGTGAAGACATGAGAGAGACTGGGGAGTAACGCAGTGAAATTGGTGGGCTTGGTGGTGATCCCTGGGTTCCTGGATCTGACCCGCGCTGAAATGTGGGCGTGGTTGGAGAGTAGCTGGGAGAGACAGGAGAGTCATTGGTGGCTGGGGGTGAGCTGCTGGATGATGGCAGTAAGAACATATGGTATATTATTGATGAATGGGGTGACTGTGAGGAATCTCCCGAGGAGGACACGGGAGAACACAATGACATGAGTGATTGTCCTGCTTGGTTAGGAAAGGGAAATGTAAAGTTGTGGAATTCTGTCGATGACGGATGTGAGAGTGGTGAAGCCCTGCAGGATGATGTAGAGTACTTCCACATCCCTTGTGAGGAGCTGCCCCTTGGGGCTGAGTTCCTGGGAGGGGAGAGGTAGATGCTGGGTGAGGCAGGCATGAATCTTGAGGAGTCAGGGCTGGGGGACCGCTCATATTCTCCCGAGACCTGTGAGTCTCTGTGGGACTCCTGGGTGCATGGGGCTGACACCCGCAGGAACCTGGGGATGGCTGGAGAGTAACTGGGAGCCACAGGAGAGTCCCTGAGGCCTGGGGGTGAAGAGATGAAAGACATAGGGGAGGAGCACCGTGAGGCTCGTGAGTTTGTAGGCGACTCCTGGGTGTGGGGGGCTGACTCCAGCTGAAATCTGGGGTTGTTTGGAGAGTAGCTGGGAGACACAGGAGACTCCCTGAGAGCTGGGGGTGAGCTGCTGGGTGATGGCAGTAGGAACATGTGGTATATTACTGATGAACGTGGTGACTCTGAAGAATCCTCAGAGGAGGACACGGGAGAGCCCAATGGCTTCATTGATTGCCCATCACGGAGAGGACAGGGACATGGGAGATTGTGGGATACTGGTGATGACAGAGGTGAGTGTGGTGAAGTCCTAGGGGATGGTGAATGGTAGCTCCGGATCCCTGGTGAGGAGCTTCCTCTTAAGTCTGAGTTTCTGAGAGGGGAGAGGGAGAAGCTGGGTGAGGCTAGCATGGACCTTGGGGAGTCCGGGCTGGGGAACCGTTCATAAGAAGAGCCAGACAAGACCCTAGTGTTCTTAGGTGCAGACATGATTAGGAAACCTGCAGCTCCCAGAGACCCCTACTAATTTCCTAACCCGCAGAATGAAGGAGTGTGTGTGTGTGCGTGTGTGTGTGCGTGTATGTGCGTGTGTGTGTGCGTGTGTGTTTGTGTGTGTGGGGTGTGAAGTATGTGATCCTTAAGAAAATGGAAATAAACCAACCAATGAGACAGACAGACAGACAGACAGACAGAGATTCACTTGCCCAAGTGTTCTGTCCTGTCCTCTGAATCCGCTTCCAAGTCGCAAGACGCTGTGAGCTCCAAGTCCACACAGAGTCCGCCAAACGCTCCGGCCGCTGCTCCGCTCTGCGAAGATCTGAGTACAGGCCAGCCAGGGTGGGTTTAAATAGCCTCGGGAACAACCTCGCAGCGGAAAGGGCGGAGCTTCACTCCTCCTTTCCATCAGTCACCCCCAACTTTCCCAGGCTACACCTCGTAGGAAACTGTTCTCCTGATTTGATTTCATGCGCCACCTTTGGGACAATCTGAGAACTTACAAGTTTTCTTGGCCAAAGGTATGATGAATTAAATGCACGGAAACACTGAAAACCAACTAGGGGTTCTGTGGCTCCCACGTGGTGGTTTTGACACCAGCAGCATGCTTGTCACCCTAAAACCCCGGAGATCCACAGATCTGTGTGGTAACAAGCCCTCCCCCTGACCCTGATGCATGGCAGTTGAAGAATTACGCGTGTAACCGAAAAGACTTTGAAGAAGAGGTGAAGATAGGAGTTGTAGAATCATCCTTTGCTCTGGAACCCCGTAGAGGCTTGGGAGCCAGTTGGGTGAAGCATTCGTTGGATGAGGGTGCTCGGGTTAGGAATATCAAGGTGTGGCTCCAGATAATTCCATCATCTAGTTAAGTTTCCAGTTATGCTAATCTGTTTTAAAATTCCGTTTGTGTAAATTCTTTTACTCAGACTGAGAATGGCAAAGCCACAACCCCAATTTCCAGGGAGGGTTGAGAGCCTCAGGTTGAGTTGATGACCAATAGCCTATGGTTAAACCCATCATGCCTATTGATGAGGTCTCCATAAAAACCCAAAAGGACTGGGTTCAGAGAGCTTCTGGATAACACTTCCTGGAAGGCAGTGCGCCCCTCCCTACATGCTGGGCCCAAAAGTTTTTTCTGAAATTTTTGCAATAACCGCTAAGTACAGATAATGGGAAATGTCAGTGATTCCCTGCGTGCTGTGAGCTCTTCCAGCAAATGAATGCAACTAAAACTGGGAGTGGTGGAAACCAGATTTATAGCCAGTTGCTGAGAAGCACAGGTAAAACAACGTAGGGCTTCCCATTGTTAAGAGTGTGGGAGGCCAGTCTTGCGGGACTCGGCACTTTGGAATCTAACGCTATGTACACCTGCTGTGCAGCTGCTCCTGGCTCTGTGGGCTGCCAGGTGGCAAAGCAGCACGTGCGGGACGGCCGCAAGGAGAGCCTCGATGGCTTCGTGGAGACCTTCAAGAAAGAGTTGTCCAGAGACGCTTATCCAGGAATCTACGCCTTGGACTGTGAGATGTGCTACACCACGCATGGCTTAGAGCTGACCCGCGTCACCGTGGTGGACGCCGACATGCGAGTGGTGTAAGACACCTTTGTCAAGCCTGACAACGAGATCGTGGACTACAACAACAGGTTTTCCGGAGTCACCGAGGCCGACGTCGCCAAGACGAGCATCACCTTGCCCCAAGTCCAAGCCATCCTGCTGAGCTTTTTCAGCGCCCAAACCATCCTCATCGGGCACAGCCTGGAGAGCGATCTGCTGGCCCTGAAGCTCATCCACAGCACCGTGGTGGACACGGCCGTGCTCTTCCCGCACTACCTGGGTTTCCCCTACAAGCGCTCCCTCAGGAATCTCGCGGCCGACTACCTGGGACAGATCATCGAGGACAGCCAGGACGGCCACAACTCCAGCGAGGACGCAAACGCTTGCCTGCAGCTGGTGATGTGGAAGGTCCGACAGCGCGCCCAGATCCAGCCACGCCACCGGTCCGCCTCTCCCTCCGTCCTGGCCTGTCCTTAGCCCCAGGCCTCTTCCAAAACCGCCATCAGTCCCGAGAGCTCACCCTGTCCACCGCGCCGCAAAGCGAAAGAAACTGGAGCAGCCGGCGGCAGGAGAGGGCAAAAAGCCAAGAGTAACCCCAACCCCCCACTCCCAGTCCCCCGGAATCCCCGCCGCTGCCCCTCGGGCCTGTCCCCATCAATAATAATGGATTCTATACGTGGGATGGTTTTAAAGTATGTGGAAAACTTCTTTGATGGATTTTCCTTGGAAAAGTGAAACCTAAATCCACTCCGTTTGGATGTGGGACTATTTACAGTTGTTGCTTACTAAACATAAACTACGTTTAGGCTGATATTTCAGACAATGAAACCTTTGAGGGCCGTAGGGGGAAGACCTCGGTGGCTGAGTGCAGGGAAGGAGGATGTAATTCCATCACATATACTCTCTGTGCCTACCGTATTTTGAAAAATGCCAGTGATACCTATTTATAAAATAAAATCAACCAAGGTGAAGTACGAACTTAGCAACACTAAATATAAATATAGTGTTGCTAAATGTAGCAACACTATATTTAGTTATTACAATGGTATCTTGTATTTCTTACGTCCAGGTATACTTATAAATGCCTAGAGGGATTTCACAACCTCAGGATGGAGAGACTGAATGCTTCTGAGGGAATTAGGATGGTGGAATATTGGTGGTAACAGTGAAGGGGGAGAGATGTTTGAAAATACTATGTTTGCTCGTTCTTAGGTCCCAATAAAGAAGAAAGAGGTAACAGGAGTCGGAAGGACAAGGGGCAATAGTGATGAAGGGAACTTCTTATCATGCTGGCAATGTTAATTACACAGGTGTAGGATGCCATACACTGAGGCGGAAGATCGCAAGTCAGAGTGGCCGGCAGGCACATCTTCCTGGCACACCAGAGGCAGGTCTTCAATACCCACTGGTCTCCCCACCAGGCTGCATAAGCGAACCTGAGCCACAGGGAGTTGGTCAAATCCTCCTGACAGTGTGGAGAAACCAACAGGCAAAACGTGGGGGCAAAAGTGGTGAGACCCCACACTTTTCACTAGTGGTCACAATGAGCTATGAAGTAACAGCTTCTCAACCTGTGCTGTTTCCTGTTGGATGCACATAATCCATTTGCATTACAGACAATTTTAGGATGTGCTTTACAGTAAGGTGGAAAGTACCTTATGGCAAAAAACACTCAGAAATTTATGTGTGGATTTAAAGTCATTCCAGTCCTAGAACATTGTGCTTTTTGGAGACGCCATAGCTGTTTTTCCCTTTGTAATATCAAAGCAGTAATATCTTCTCTGGGGGCCTGTTGGGTGAATTTCATGGAATCAAGTTAAGTAGGTGCCAGAACCGTTGCCGTTTTCCCGCCATAGCCCTGCCACCCACTGAAAAATGTTTGATGAGATTACTTAATGATTTCCAATTAAGTCGTATTTCCAAATATCATGATTTCAATTTAATGTAGTTGGTACGGAGCTTTGTGAGTGTGTGCTTCTTTTATTATGGATCACGTTCAGCTCCTTTTTATTTGCCTCCCAGTTATAATAGTAAAACTCTACTCCTCTACTCCGAGGAGTCCCTACCACCCATATCATCACTTTCCAGCCCAGCACTCTTCACGCTCATTCATTTAGAGCATTCAACATTGTGTAAGTGAATCTTGGAAGGCAAAAGCTACTGAATTTAGCGAATTTGGGGAGGCATTCCCACAAATCAGCCAGGTGAAGTTTCACACACCCGAAGACTGCACAACTCCTCTAAGGCAGCACTATGCTGCAAACCCAGACGGCCACTCTTCTCACCCCTCGTCCGTTTGCTGTTCTGGGTAATGAGTTTCAAATGTCACCTAGGCAACTGCAAAAATAGCTGAAATGGAGAAAGGGCTTCAGGCTGGTGACCAGCAGAGGTCCACCTGACCCCCGTAAGCTGCTGAACAAGAAGGGCTGCCAGAAATGTCCCCCTAGGGAATTTGGTGGAGACGAAGACCTGCTCACTGGACAAAGGTTCCTCCCAGGATACGCCCGAGCGGAAGAAGCGGGCTCTGAGCCACGCCCTTTCACCCACCGCTACCCCGCCCTGGGCTGGAGAAGGTGCGCGTAAGGATGTGGACTACTGAGCCCTGAAGAAATAAGTCCTTCCCCTTTGACCCCATGGAGGATTGCCTGTGAGGATCTTAAACGAGTCTACCCGTGTCTAGACACGGGAGTAGGTCTGTCCGGCACAGCACCTCCCTCAAGGAGGAGAAGAGTGAGGAGAAAGGAAACTCAAGTCTGACCATTCTGTCCTGGGAGAGAAGAGGAAGATCTCATCTCTCATCTGTCCCAACAAGGCAAGGAGATTTTCTCTTGTCTTTACAAGCAAGGCAGGGAGACTTTTTATCATTAGGAAACAAAAAGAATCTAGAAGGAATGAAAGCAGCCCGTAAGGTGAATTCCTAAGGACTGCCCATTGAAACTGACAAAATTGCCCTTGTTTGATGAGAGGAATGAGCAGAGCACTGAGGTGGTGAACAAGGATCTGGTGAGACTTTGTCAGCATGTTTCTACCAAAGCATTATCTAAGCTTCTCAGAACACTCTCCTAAAAAGCAGATGTTTGGCCCTTCAGAAAGTCAGCAAGCAAAATGCCTTGAGTGTCCCAAAACACTGATGCCATGATGTTGGCTCCTGACTGGCCTCCTTTTCCTTTGACTGGACCACTGCCACCTCTTGGTAGCCACCGCTTTGATGATGCCTTGCCCTCGAGATCATATTGGTAAAGCCATGTTCCAACTTCCGGTTATCATCTGTCAGAGGGATGCATCAGGATCGTGATCCCTCCTGTTTAAAATTTCCACTGATAGCTCTCGTCGTAACTGCAGCTGATCTGGGCACAGTGGTTTTCACAGCCACTGCAGGATTCATCTTCCACCTCTTCTCACCTCTTCTTGAAACAAGCTATACATTCGTAGGGAGTTCATTTCTTTGGAGTAGTGTCCTTATCAGCTTTTCTGAAAACATCAATGATTTCTTCATTCTTCCACCCAAGCTTCACCAGAAATTTGATGTTTGCTCTTGCTGCAGTTTTCGTGGAATTCATGTTGCTCTGATAGGAGTCCTTTTCAGTGGATGTCTCATCCTTCTCAGTGCCTCAAACTAGATCTAGTTCAGAAAGGTGATAAGAAGTTAGGACAAGTTTATTTGAGTGCAAACCAGTGGAAATCCATGCATAGTTTCTTCAGCATGTGCATTTTCTATGTACCTTTGGAAGACCCCCTGTGTTGAACATTGCCCGAGTCCTGGGAGAGAAGTGGGTGCGGTCCACTTCCTGTCCTCAATTTGCCCACAGCGGAGGAGTGCACAGAGCAGGGAAAGGCAACCCCAGAGAGATCCTGCCCTCCAGCATGCAGCAGACTGCTGGATCAGTCCTGGCTCCATGGGGTGCTGTGTGGGCCCAAGCAAGTTTCCCAACCTCCCTGAACCTTCATTTAATCCTAGGTAGCCCAATTCCAGTAGCCATTATAGGACTGCCCTGCACGGACAGTTAATTAACTCAGGAAAAGCAACCTAGCTCCAAGGTTAGCAACCAGGAGTTCCAGTTGATTCCGCTAGCGCACCCCCTGGGGCATTCCCAAGCTGGAGTCTGGTGGAAGATGAGGCTCAGTGTGATTGGATTGAAGCAGCAACCTATCAAGGAGAAGTCCCACCCACTCTGCCCTGTGCGTCTATAAAGGCGACGCGTGGCGGCCGCGGCACTCATTGAAGCCGCCAGTTGGGAGAGGAGCAGAGCCAGGCCGGTGCTCCCGAAGGCAGCAAGATGTTGCGAGCCACAGCTCCCTGCTGGTTCCCACCTGGATACCCAGAAGCTAAGAAGGTGGCCGAGGAGGCGGCCCTGGAGGCAAGCCGCCAGCTGGGAGCGGAGCAGAGCCAGGCCGGTGCTCCCGAAGGCAGCAAGATGTTGCGAGCCACAGCTCCCTGCTGGTTCCCACCTGGGTACCCAGAAGCTAAGAAGGTGGCCGAGGAGGCGGCCCTGGAGGCAAGCCGCCAGCTGGGAGCGGAGCAGAGCCAGGCCGGTGCTCCCGAAGGCAGCAAGATGTTGCGAGCCACAGCTCCCTGCTGGTTCCCACCTGGGTACCCAGAAGCTAAGAAGGTGGCCGAGGAGGCGGCCCTGGAGGCTCCAGAATTCCCACTGCCCTCTCATCAGCCTGCCCAGAGCTTCGGGCTCCGGGTGCCCCAGATGCACAGCCAGGCCTCAGCATTTGTGGACATCCAGGCGGAGCCCCAGAACAGGGGTCCGGCGGTGCCCCCAGCGTGGCCCAAGATGGTGACGGAGGCGTGCTACTTCCCTGCGCAGAGGGGATCGGCCTGCTGCTTGCCAGGCGCCCCAAGGCTGTCAGAGAGGCCCTCGGGAGTCCGCATCGCAGCCCCCAGGAAGAGGAAGACGATCGCCCACTCTTCCAGCCCTTGCTTGGTCACAGGTTACACAGATGCCAAGAGAACCCGGGTGGCCAGCAGCAGCCAACGCTCCAGTGGCTCCAAGGTCGGCAGACAGCCAGGGAAGACGCGCAACAGGTCAGGGATGGCATGCAAGACCACCACCACCATCAGCTCTAAGCGAATCGTCCGTGGTCCATCCTTACCGAGTTTGAAGAAACCCATTATCCTCCGAAGGTCTGGGTGCCAAGTCCCCACCGTCATCCGCCGAGGCTATCTCCAACTGTTCACCGAAGAGTGTCTCAAGTTCTGCGCCTCCAAGCAGGAGGCCGAGGAGAAGGCGCTGAACGAGGAGAAGGTGGCCTACGACTGCAGCCCCAACAAGAACAGGTACCTGAACGTGGTCCTGAACACCCTCAAGAGACTCAAGGGCCTGACCCCCAGCTCCATGCCCGGCCTCAGCAGGGCCGCCCTGTACGGCCGCCTCCAGGAGTTCCTGCTCACCCAGGACCAGCTCAAGGAGAACGGCTACCCCTTCCCGCACCCCGAGCGGCCCGGAGGCGCCGTCCTCTTCACTGGCCAGGGGAAGGGGCCCGGCGACTCCTCCTGCAGGGTCTGCTGCCGTTGTGGCACCGAGTACCTGGTGTCCTCCTCGGGCCGCTGTGTACGCGACCAGTTGTGTTATTATCACTGGGGGCGGGTCCGCTCGAGCCAGGTGGCTGGAGGCCGGGTTAGCCAGTACACCTGCTGTGCAGCTGCTCCTGGCTCTGTGGGCTGCCAGGTGGCAAAGCAGCACGTGCGGGACGGCCGCAAGGAGAGCCTCGATGGCTTCGTGGAGACCTTCAAGAAAGAGTTGTCCAGAGACGCTTATCCAGGAATCTACGCCTTGGACTGTGAGATGTGCTACACCACGCATGGCCTAGAGCTGACCCGCGTCACCGTGGTGGACGCCGACATGCGAGTGGTGTACGACACCTTCGTCAAGCCCGACAACGAGATCGTGGACTACAACACCAGGTTTTCCGGAGTCACCGAGGCCGACGTCGCCAAGACGAGCATCACCCTGCCCCAAGTCCAAGCCATCCTGCTGAGCTTTTTCAGCGCCCAAACCATCCTCATCGGGCACAGCCTGGAGAGCGATCTGCTGGCCCTGAAGCTCATCCACAGCACCGTGGTGGACACGGCCGTGCTCTTCCCGCACTACCTGGGTTTCCCCTACAAGCGCTCCCTCAGGAATCTCGCGGCCGACTACCTGGGACAGATCATCCAGGACAGCCAGGACGGCCACAACTCCAGCGAGGACGCAAACGCCTGCCTGCAGCTGGTGATGTGGAAGGTCTGACAGCGCGCCCAGATCCAGCCACGTCAGCGGTCCGCCTCTCCCTCCGCCCTGGCCTGTCCTTAGCCCCAGGCCTCTTCCAAAACCGCCATCAGTCCCGAGAGCTCACCCTGTCCACCGCGCCGCAAAGCGAAAGAAACTGGAGCAGCCGGCGGCAGGAGAGGGCAAAAAGCCAAGAGTAACCCCAACCCCCCACTCCCAGTCCCCCGGAATCCCCGCCGCTGCCCCTCGGGCCTGTCCCCATCAATAATAATGGATTCTATACGTGGGATGGTTTTAAAGTACGTGGAAAAATTCTTTGATGGATTTTCCTTGGAAAAGTGAAACCTAAATCCACTCCGTTTGGAGGTGGGACTATTTACAGTTGGTGCTTACTAAACATAAACTACGTTTAGGCTGATATTTCAGACAATGAAACCTTTGAGTGCCCGTAGGGGGAAGATCTCGGTTGCTGAGTGCAGGGAAGGAGGATGTAATTCCATCATATATACTCTCTGTGCCTACCGCATTTTGAAAAATGCCAGTGATACCTATTTATAAAATAAAATCAACCAAGGAAAAGGACGAACTTAGCAACACTATATTTAGTTAATACAACGGTATCTTGTATTTCTTACGTCCAGGTATACTTATAAATGCCTAGAGGGATTTCACCACCTCAGGATGGAGAGACTGAATGCTTCTGAGGGAATTAGGATGGTGGAATATTGGTGGTACCAGGGAAGGGGGAGAGATGTTTGAAAATACTATGTTTGCTCGTTCTTGGGTCCCAATAAAGAAGGAACAGGGCACAGGAGTCGGAAGGACTAGTGGCAATAGTGATGAAGGGACCTTCTTATCATGCTGGCAGTGTTAATTACCCAGGTATAGGATGCCATACACTGAGGCGGAAGATCGCAAGTCAGAGTGGCTGGCAGGCACAACTTCCTGGCACACCAGAGGCAGGTCTTCAATACCCACTGGTTTCCCCACCAGGCTGCATAAGCGAACCTGAGCCACAGGGAGTTGGTCAAATCCTCCTGACAGTGTGGAGAAACCAACAGGCAAAACGTGGGGGCAAAAGTGATGAGACCCCACACTTTTCACTAGGGGTCGCAATGAGCTATGAAGTAACAGCTTCTCAACCTGTGCTGTTTCCTGTTGGATGCACATAATCCATTTGCATTGCAGACAATTTTAGGATGTGCTTTACAGTAAGGTGGAAAGTACCTTATGGCAAAAAACACTCAGAAATTTATGTGTGGATTTCAAGTCATTCCAGTCCTAGAACGTTGTGCTTTTTAGAGACGCCATAGCTGTTTTTCCCTTTGTAATATCAGAGCAGTAATATCTTCTCTGGAGGCCTGTTGGGTGAATTTCATGGAATGAAGTTAAGTAGGTGCCAGAACCGTTGCCGTTTTCCCGCCATAGCCCTGCCACCCACTGAAAAATGTTTGATGAGATTACTTAATGATTTCCAATTAAGTCGTATTTCCAAATATCATGATTTCCATTTTAATGTAGTTGGTACGGAGCTTTGTGAGTGTGTGCTTCTTTTATTATGGATCACGTTCAGCTCCTTTTTATTTGCCTCCCAGTTATAATAGTAAAACTCTACTCCTCTACTCCGAGGAGTCCCTACCACCCATATCATCACTTTCCAGCCCAGCACTCTTCACGCTCATTCATTTAAAGCATTCAACATTGTGTAAATGAATCTTGGAAGGCAAAAGCTACTGAATTTAGCGAATTTGTGGAGGCATTCCCACAAATCAGCCAGGTGAAGTTTCACACACCCGAAGACTGCACAACTCCTCTAAGGCAGCACTATGCTGCAAACCCAGACGGCCACTCTTCTCACCCCTCGTCCGTTTGCTGTTCTGGGTAATGAGGTTCAAAAGTCACCTAGGCAACTGCAAAAATAGCTGAAATGGAGAAAGGGCTTCAGGCTGGTGACCAGCAGAGGTCCACCTGACCCCCGTAAGCTGCTGAACAAGAAGGGCTGCCAGAAATGTCCCCCTAGGGAATTTGGTGGAGACGAAGACCCGCTCACTGGACAAGGGTTCCTCCCAGGATACGCCCGAGCGGAAGAAGCGGGCTCTGAGCCACGCCCTTTCACCCACCGCTACCCCGCCCTGGGCTGGTGAAGGTGCGCGTAAGGATGTGGACTACTGAGCCCTGAAGAAATAAGTCCTTCCCCTTTGACCCCATGGAGGATTGCCTGTGAGGATCTTAAATGAGTCTACCCGTGTCTAGACACGGGAGTAGGTCTGTCCGGTACAGCACCTCCCTCAAGGAGGAGAAGAGTGAGGAGAAAGGAAACTCAAGTCTGACCATTCTGTCCTGGGACAGAAGAGGAGGATCTCATCTCTCATCTGTCCCAGCAAGGCAAGGAGACTTTCTCTCATCTTTCCAAGCAAGGCAGGGTGACTTATGATAATTAGGAATCAAAAAGAGTCTAGAAGGAACGAAAGCAGCCCGTAAGGTGAATTCCTAAGGACTGCCCATTGAAACTGACAAAATTGCCCTTGTTTGATGAGAGGAATGAGCAGAGCACTGAGGTGGTGAACAAGGATCTGGTGAGACTTTCCCAGCATGTTTCTACCAAAGCTTTATCTAAGCTTCTCAGAACACTCTCCTAAAAAGCAGATGTTTGGCCCTTCAGAAAGTCAGCAAGCAAAATGCCTTGAGTGTCCCAAAACACTGATGCCATGATGTTGGCTCCTGACTGGCCTCCTTTTCCTTTGACTGGACCACTGCCACCTCTTGGTAGCCACCGCTTTGATGATGCCTTGCCCTCGAGATCATATTGGTAAAGCCATGTTCCAACTTCCGGTTATAATCTGTCAGAGGGATGCGTCAGGATCGTGATCCCTCCTGTTTAAAATTTCCACTGATAGCTCTCGTCGTAACTGCAGCTGATCTGGGCACAGTGGTTTTCACAGCCACTGCAGGATTCATCTTCCACCTCTTCTCACCTCTTCTTGAAACAAGCTATACATTCGTAGAGAGTTCATTTCTTTGGAGTAGTGTCCTTATCAGCTTTTCTGAAAACATCAATGATTTCTTCATTCTTCCACCCAAGCTTCACCAGAAATTTGATGTTTGCTCTTGCTGCAGTTTTCGTGGAATTCATGTTGCTCTGATAGGAGTCCTTTTCAGTGGATGTCTCATCCTTCTCAGTGCCTCAAACTAGATCTAGTTCAGAAAGGTGATAAGAAGTTAGGACAAGTTTATTTGAGTGCAAACCAGTGGAAATCCATGCATAGTTTCTTCAGCATGTGCATTTTCTATGAACCTTTGGAAGACCCCCTGTGTTGAACATTGCCCGAGTCCTGGGAGAGAAGTGGGTGCGGTCCACTTCCTGTCCTCAATTTGCCCACAGCGGAGGAGTGCACAGGGCAGGGAAAGGCAACCCCAGAGAGATCCTGCCCTCCAGCATGCAGCAGACTGCTGGATCAGTCCTGGCTCCATGGGGTGCTGTGTGGGCCCAAGCAAGTTGCCCAACCTCCCTGAACCTTCATTTAATCCTAGGTAGCCCAATTCCAGTAGCCATTATAGGACTGCCCTGCACGGACAGTTAATTAACTCAGGAAAAGCAACCTAGCTCCAAGGTTAGCAACCAGGAGTTCCAGTTGATTCCGCTAGCGCACCCCCTGGGGCATTCCCAAGCTGGAGTCTGGTGGAAGATGAGGCTCAGTGTGATTGGATTGAAGCAGCAACCTATCAAGGAGAAGTCCCACCCACTCTGCCCTGTGCGTCTATAAAGGCGACGCGTGGCGGCCGCGGCACTCATTGAAGCCGCCAGTTGGGAGAGGAGCAGAGCCAGGCCGGTGCTCCCGAAGGCAGCAAGATGTTGCGAGCCACAGCTCCCTGCTGGTTCCCACCTGGATACCCAGAAGCTAAGAAGGTGGCCGAGGAGGCGGCCCTGGAGGCAAGCCGCCAGCTGGGAGCGGAGCAGAGCCAGGCCGGTGCTCCCGAAGGCAGCAAGATGTTGCGAGCCACAGCTCCCTGCTGGTTCCCACCTGGGTACCCAGAAGCTAAGAAGGTGGCCGAGGAGGCGGCCCTGGAGGCAAGCCGCCAGCTGGGAGCGGAGCAGAGCCAGGCCGG
Organism: Gorilla gorilla gorilla; assembly: GCF_029281585.2. NCBI lineage: Eukaryota > Metazoa > Chordata > Mammalia > Primates > Hominidae > Gorilla > Gorilla gorilla. Next base: position 28,815,452 of record NC_073241.2, on the reverse strand, counting down.
TGCTCCCGAAGGCAGCAAGATGTTGCGAGCCACAGCTCCCTGCTGGTTCCCACCTGGGTACCCAGAAGCTAAGAAGGTGGCCGAGGAGGCGGCCCTGGAGGCTCCAGAATTCCCACTGCCCTCTCATCAGCCTGCCCAGAGCTTCGGGCTCCGGGTGCCCCAGATGCACAGCCAGGCCTCAGCATTTGTGGACATCCAGGCGGAGCCCCAGAACAGGGGTCCGGCGGTGCCCCCAGCGTGGCCCAAGATGGTGACGGAGGCGTGCTACATCCCTGCGCAGAGGGGATCGGCCTGCTGCTTGCCAGGCGCCCCAAGGCTGTCAGAGAGGCCCTCGGGAGTCCGCATCGCAGCCCCCAGGAAGAGGAAGACGATCGCCCACTCTTCCAGCCCTTGCTTGGTCACAGGTTACACAGATGCCAAGAGAACCCGGGTGGCCAGCAGCAGCCAACGCTCCAGTGGCTCCAAGGTCGGCAGACAGCCAGGGAAGACGCGCAACAGGTCAGGGATGGCATGCAAGACCACCACCACCATCAGCTCTAAGCGAATCGTCCGTCGTCCATCCTTACCGAGTTTGAAGAAACCCATTATCCTCCGAAGGTCTGGGTGCCAAGTCCCCACCGTCATCCGCCGAGGCTATCTCCAACTGTTCACCGAAGAGTGTCTCAAGTTCTGCGCCTCCAAGCAGGAGGCCGAGGAGAAGGCGCTGAACGAGGAGAAGGTGGCCTACGACTGCAGCCCCAACAAGAACAGGTACCTGAACGTGGTCCTGAACACCCTCAAGAGACTCAAGGGCCTGACCCCCAGCTCCATGCCCGGCCTCAGCAGGGCCGCCCTGTACGGCCGCCTCCAGGAGTTCCTGCTCACCCAGGACCAGCTCAAGGAGAACGGCTACCCCTTCCCGCACCCCGAGCGGCCCGGAGGCACCGTCCTCTTCACTGGCCAGGGGAAGGGGCCCGGCGACTCCTCCTGCAGGGTCTGCTGCCGTTGTGGCACCGAGTACCTGGTGTCCTCCTCGGGCCGCTGTGTACGCGACCAGTTGTGTTATTATCACTGGGGGCGGGTCCGCTCGAGCCAGGTGGCTGGAGGCCGGGTTAGCCAGTACACCTGCTGTGCAGCTGCTCCTGGCTCTGTGGGCTGCCAGGTGGCAAAGCAGCACGTGCGGGACGGCCGCAAGGAGAGCCTCGATGGCTTCGTGGAGACCTTCAAGAAAGAGTTGTCCAGAGACGCTTATCCAGGAATCTACGCCTTGGACTGTGAGATGTGCTACACCACGCATGGCCTAGAGCTGACCCGCGTCACCGTGGTGGACGCCGACATGCGAGTGGTGTACGACACCTTCGTCAAGCCCGACAACGAGATCGTGGACTACAACACCAGGTTTTCCGGAGTCACCGAGGCCGACGTCGCCAAGACGAGCATCACCCTGCCCCAAGTCCAAGCCATCCTGCTGAGCTTTTTCAGCGCCCAAACCATCCTCATCGGGCACAGCCTGGAGAGCGATCTGCTGGCCCTGAAGCTCATCCACAGCACCGTGGTGGACACGGCCGTGCTCTTCCCGCACTACCTGGGTTTCCCCTACAAGCGCTCCCTCAGGAATCTCGCGGCCGACTACCTGGGACAGATCATCCAGGACAGCCAGGACGGCCACAACTCCATCGAGGACGCAAATGCCTGCCTGCAGCTGGTGATGTGGAAGGTCCGACAGCGCGCCCAGATCCAGCCACGCCAGCGGTCCGCCTCTCCCTCCGCCCTGGCCTGTCCTTAGCCCCAGGCCTCTTCCAAAACCGCCATCAGTCCCGAGAGCTCACCCTGTCCACCGCGCCGCAAAGCGAAAGAAACTGGAGCAGCCGGCGGCAGGAGAGGGCAAAAAGCCAAGAGTAACCCCAACCCCCCACTCCCAGTCCCCCGGAATCCCCGCCGCTGCCCCTCGGGCCTGTCCCCATCAATAATAATGGATTCTATACGTGGGATGGTTTTAAAGTACGTGGAAAAATTCTTTGATGGATTTTCCTTGGAAAAGTGAAACCTAAATCCACTCCGTTTGGAGGTGGGACTATTTACAGTTGGTGCTTACTAAACATAAACTACGTTTGGGCTGATATTTCAGACAATGAAACCTTTGAGTGCCCGTAGGGGGAAGATCTCGGTTGCTGAGTGCAGGGAAGGAGGATGTAATTCCATCATATATACTCTCTGTGCCTACCGCATTTTGAAAAATGCCAGTGATACCTATTTATAAAATAAAATCAACCAAGGAAAAGTACGAACTTAGCAACACTATATTTAGTTAATACAACGGTATCTTGTATTTCTTACGTCCAGGTATACTTATAAATGCCTAGAGGGATTTCACCACCTCAGGATGGAGAGACTGAATGCTTCTGAGGGAATTAGGATGGTGGAATATTGGTGGTACCAGGGAAGGGGGAGAGATGTTTGAAAATACTATGTTTGCTCGTTCTTGGGTCCCAATAAAGAAGGAACAGGGCACAGGAGTCGGAAGGACTAGTGGCAATAGTGATGAAGGGACCTTCTTATCATGCTGGCAGTGTTAATTACCCAGGTGTAGGATGCCATACACTGAGGCGGAAGATCGCAAGTCAGAGTGGCCGGCAGGCACAACTTCCTGGCACACCAGAGGCAGGTCTTCAATACCCACTGGTTTCCCCACCAGGCTGCATAAGCGAACCTGAGCCACAGGGAGTTGGTCAAATCCTCCTGACAGTGTGGAGAAACCAACAGGCAAAACGTGGGGGCAAAAGTGATGAGACCCCACACTTTTCACTAGTGGTCACAATGAGCTATGAAGTAACAGCTTCTCAACCTGTGCTGTTTCCTGTTGGATGCACATAATCCATTTGCATTGCAGACAATTTTAGGATGTGCTTTACAGTAAGGTGGAAAGTACCTTATGGCAAAAAACACTCAGAAATTTATGTGTGGATTTCAAGTCATTCCAGTCCTAGAACGTTGTGCTTTTTAGAGACGCCATAGCTGTTTTTCCCTTTGTAATATCAGAGCAGTAATATCTTCTCTGGAGGCCTGTTGGGTGAATTTCATGGAATGAAGTTAAGTAGGTGCCAGAACCGTTGCCGTTTTCCCGCCATAGCCCTGCCACCCACTGAAAAATGTTTGATGAGATTACTTAATGATTTCCAATTAAGTCGTATTTCCAAATATCATGATTTCCATTTTAATGTAGTTGGTACGGAGCTTTGTGAGTGTGTGCTTCTTTTATTATGGATCACGTTCAGCTCCTTTTTATTTGCCTCCCAGTTATAATAGTAAAACTCTACTCCTCTACTCCGAGGAGTCCCTACCACCCATATCATCACTTTCCAGCCCAGCACTCTTCACGCTCATTCATTTAAAGCATTCAACATTGTGTAAATGAATCTTGGAAGGCAAAAGCTACTGAATTTAGCGAATTTGTGGAGGCATTCCCACAAATCAGCCAGGTGAAGTTTCACACACCCGAAGACTGCACAACTCCTCTAAGGCAGCACTATGCTGCAAACCCAGACGGCCACTTTTCTCACCCCTCGTCCGTTTGCTGTTCTGGGTAATGAGGTTCAAAAGTCACCTAGGCAACTGCAAAAATAGCTGAAATGGAGAAAGGGCTTCAGGCTGGTGACCAGCAGAGGTCCACCTGACCCCCGTAAGCTGCTGAACAAGAAGGGCTGCCAGAAATGTCCCCCTAGGGAATTTGGTGGAGACGAAGACCCGCTCACTGGACAAGGGTTCCTCCCAGGATACGCCCGAGCGGAAGAAGCGGGCTCTGAGCCACGCCCTTTCACCCACCGCTACCCCGCCCTGGGCTGGTGAAGGTGCGCATAAGGATGTGGACTACTGAGCCCTGAAGAAATAAGTCCTTCCCCTTTGACCCCATGGAGGATTGCCTGTGAGGATCTTAAATGAGTCTACCCGTGTCTAGACACGGGAGTAGGTCTGTCCGGTACAGCACCTCCCTCAAGGAGGAGAAGAGTGAGGAGAAAGGAAACTCAAGTCTGACCATTCTGTCCTGGGAGAGAAGAGGAGGATCTCATCTCTCATCTGTCCCAGCAAGGGAAGGAGACTTTCTCTCATCTTTCCAAGCAAGGCAGGGTGACTTATGATAATTAGGAATCAAAAAGAGTCTAGAAGGAACGAAAGCAGCCCGTAAGGTGAATTCCTAAGGACTGCCCATTGAAACTGACAAAATTGCCCTTGTTTGATGAGAGGAATGAGCAGAGCACTGAGGTGGTGAACAAGGATCTGGTGAGACTTTCCCAGCATGTTTCTACCAAAGCTTTATCTAAGCTTCTCAGAACACTCTCCTAAAAAGCAGATGTTTGGCCCTTCAGAAAGTCAGCAAGCAAAATGCCTTGAGTGTCCCAAAACACTGATGCCATGATGTTGGCTCCTGACTGGCCTCCTTTTCCTTTGACTGGACCACTGCCACCTCTTGGTAGCCACCGCTTTGATGATGCCTTGCCCTCGAGATCATATTGGTAAAGCCATGTTCCAACTTCCGGTTATCATCTGTCAGAGGGATGCGTCAGGATCGTGATCCCTCCTGTTTAAAATTTCCACTGATAGCTCTCGTCGTAACTGCAGCTGATCTGGGCACAGTGGTTTTCACAGCCACTGCAGGATTCATCTTCCACCTCTTCTCACCTCTTCTTGAAACAAGCTATACATTCGTAGAGAGTTCATTTCTTTGGAGTAGTGTCCTTATCAGCTTTTCTGAAAACATCAATGATTTCTTCATTCTTCCACCCAAGCTTCACCAGAAATTTGATGTTTGCTCTTGCTGCAGTTTTCGTGGAATTCATGTTGCTCTGATAGGAGTCCTTTTCAGTGGATGTCTCATCCTTCTCAGTGCCTCAAACTAGATCTAGTTCAGAAAGGTGATAAGAAGTTAGGACAAGTTTATTTGAGTGCAAACCAGTGGAAATCCATGCATAGTTTCTTCAGCATGTGCATTTTCTATGAACCTTTGGAAGACCCCCTGTGTTGAACATTGCCCGAGTCCTGGGAGAGAAGTGGGTGCGGTCCACTTCCTGTCCTCAATTTGCCCACAGCGGAGGAGTGCACAGAGCAGGGAAAGGCAACCCCAGAGAGATCCTGCCCTCCAGCATGCAGCAGACTGCTGGATCAGTCCTGGCTCCATGGGGTGCTGTGTGGGCCCAAGCAAGTTGCCCAACCTCCCTGAACCTTCATTTAATCCTAGGTAGCCCAATTCCAGTAGCCATTATAGGACTGCCCTGCACGGACAGTTAATTAACTCAGGAAAAGCAACCTAGCTCCAAGGTTAGCAACCAGGAGTACCAGTTGATTCCGCTAGCGCACCCCCTGGGGCATTCCCAAGCTGGAGTCTGGTGGAAGATGAGGCTCAGTGTGATTGGATTGAAGCAGCAACCTATCAAGGAGAAGTCCCACCCACTCTGCCCTGTGCGTCTATAAAGGCGACACGTGGCGGCCGCGGCACTCATTGAAGCCGCCAGTTGGGAGAGGAGCAGAGCCAGGCCGGTGCTCCCGAAGGCAGCAAGATGTTGCGAGCCACAGCTCCCTGCTGGTTCCCACCTGGATACCCAGAAGCTAAGAAGGTGGCCGAGGAGGCGGCCCTGGAGGCAAGCCGCCAGCTGGGAGCGGAGCAGAGCCAGGCCGGTGCTCCCGAAGGCAGCAAGATGTTGCGAGCCACAGCTCCCTGCTGGTTCCCACCTGGGTACCCAGAAGCTAAGAAGGTGGCCGAGGAGGCGGCCCTGGAGGCTCCAGAATTCCCACTGCCCTCTCATCAGCCTGCCCAGAGCTTCGGGCTCCGGGTGCCCCAGATGCACAGCCAGGCCTCAGCATTTGTGGACATCCAGGCGGAGCCCCAGAACAGGGGTCCGGCGGTGCCCCCAGCGTGGCCCAAGATGGTGACGGAGGCGTGCTACTTCCCTGCGCAGAGGGGATCGGCCTGCTGCTTGCCAGGCGCCCCAAGGCTGTCAGAGAGGCCCTCGGGAGTCCGCATCGCAGCCCCCAGGAAGAGGAAGACGATCGCCCACTCTTCCAGCCCTTGCTTGGTCACAGGTTACACAGATGCCAAGAGAACCCGGGTGGCCAGCAGCAGCCAACGCTCCAGTGGCTCCAAGGTCGGCAGACAGCCAGGGAAGACGCGCAACAGGTCAGGGATGGCATGCAAGACCACCACCACCATCAGCTCTAAGCGAATCGTCCGTGGTCCATCCTTACCGAGTTTGAAGAAACCCATTATCCTCCGAAGGTCTGGGTGCCAAGTCCCCACCGTCATCCGCCGAGGCTATCTCCAACTGTTCACCGAAGAGTGTCTCAAGTTCTGCGCCTCCAAGCAGGAGGCCGAGGAGAAGGCGCTGAACGAGGAGAAGGTGGCCTACGACTGCAGCCCCAACAAGAACAGGTACCTGAACGTGGTCCTGAACACCCTCAAGAGACTCAAGGGCCTGACCCCCAGCTCCATGCCCGGCCTCAGCAGGGCCGCCCTGTACGGCCGCCTCCAGGAGTTCCTGCTCACCCAGGACCAGCTCAAGGAGAACGGCTACCCCTTCCCGCACCCCGAGCGGCCCGGAGGCGCCGTCCTCTTCACTGGCCAGGGGAAGGGGCCCGGCGACTCCTCCTGCAGGGTCTGCTGCCGTTGTGGCACCGAGTACCTGGTGTCCTCCTCGGGCCGCTGTGTACGCGACCAGTTGTGTTATTATCACTGGGGGCGGGTCCGCTCGAGCCAGGTGGCTGGAGGCCGGGTTAGCCAGTACACCTGCTGTGCAGCTGCTCCTGGCTCTGTGGGCTGCCAGGTGGCAAAGCAGCACGTGCGGGACGGCCGCAAGGAGAGCCTCGATGGCTTCGTGGAGACCTTCAAGAAAGAGTTGTCCAGAGACGCTTATCCAGGAATCTACGCCTTGGACTGTGAGATGTGCTACACCACGCATGGCCTAGAGCTGACCCGCGTCACCGTGGTGGACGCCGACATGCGAGTGGTGTACGACACCTTCGTCAAGCCCGACAACGAGATCGTGGACTACAACACCAGGTTTTCCGGAGTCACCGAGGCCGACGTCGCCAAGACGAGCATCACCCTGCCCCAAGTCCAAGCCATCCTGCTGAGCTTTTTCAGCGCCCAAACCATCCTCATCGGGCACAGCCTGGAGAGCGATCTGCTGGCCCTGAAGCTCATCCACAGCACCGTGGTGGACACGGCCGTGCTCTTCCCGCACTACCTGGGTTTCCCCTACAAGCGCTCCCTCAGGAATCTCGCGGCCGACTACCTGGGACAGATCATCCAGGACAGCCAGGACGGCCACAACTCCAGCGAGGACGCAAACGCCTGCCTGCAGCTGGTGATGTGGAAGGTCTGACAGCGCGCCCAGATCCAGCCACGCCAGCGGTCCGCCTCTCCCTCCGCCCTGGCCTGTCCTTAGCCCCAGGCCTCTTCCAAAACCGCCATCAGTCCCGAGAGCTCACCCTGTCCACCGCGCCGCAAAGCGAAAGAAACTGGAGCAGCCGGCGGCAGGAGAGGGCAAAAAGCCAAGAGTAACCCCAACCCCCCACTCCCAGTCCCCCGGAATCCCCGCCGCTGCCCCTCGGGCCTGTCCCCATCAATAATAATGGATTCTATACGTGGGATGGTTTTAAAGTACGTGGAAAAATTCTTTGATGGATTTTCCTTGGAAAAGTGAAACCTAAATCCACTCCGTTTGGAGGTGGGACTATTTACAGTTGGTGCTTACTAAACATAAACTACGTTTAGGCTGATATTTCAGACAATGAAACCTTTGAGTGCCCGTAGGGGGAAGATCTCGGTTGCTGAGTGCAGGGAAGGAGGATGTAATTCCATCATATATACTCTCTGTGCCTACCGCATTTTGAAAAATGCCAGTGATACCTATTTATAAAATAAAATCAACCAAGGAAAAGTACGAACTTAGCAACACTATATTTAGTTAATACAACGGTATCTTGTATTTCTTACGTCCAGGTATACTTATAAATGCCTAGAGGGATTTCACCACCTCAGGATGGAGAGACTGAATGCTTCTGAGGGAATTAGGATGGTGGAATATTGGTGGTACCAGGGAAGGGGGAGAGATGTTTGAAAATACTATGTTTGCTCGTTCTTGGGTCCCAATAAAGAAGGAACAGGGCACAGGAGTCGGAAGGACTAGTGGCAATAGTGATGAAGGGACCTTCTTATCATGCTGGCAGTGTTAATTACCCAGGTATAGGATGCCATACACTGAGGCGGAAGATCGCAAGTCAGAGTGGCCGGCAGGCACAACTTCCTGGCACACCAGAGGCAGGTCTTCAATACCCACTGGTTTCCCCACCAGGCTGCATAAGCGAACCTGAGCCACAGGGAGTTGGTCAAATCCTCCTGACAGTGTGGAGAAACCAACAGGCAAAACGTGGGGGCAAAAGTGATGAGACCCCACACTTTTCACTAGGGGTCGCAATGAGCTATGAAGTAACAGCTTCTCAACCTGTGCTGTTTCCTGTTGGATGCACATAATCCATTTGCATTGCAGACAATTTTAGGATGTGCTTTACAGTAAGGTGGAAAGTACCTTATGGCAAAAAACACTCAGAAATTTATGTGTGGATTTCAAGTCATTCCAGTCCTAGAACGTTGTGCTTTTTAGAGACGCCATAGCTGTTTTTCCCTTTGTAATATCAGAGCAGTAATATCTTCTCTGGAGGCCTGTTGGGTGAATTTCATGGAATGAAGTTAAGTAGGTGCCAGAACCGTTGCCGTTTTCCCGCCATAGCCCTGCCACCCACTGAAAAATGTTTGATGAGATTACTTAATGATTTCCAATTAAGTCGTATTTCCAAATATCATGATTTCCATTTTAATGTAGTTGGTACGGAGCTTTGTGAGTGTGTGCTTCTTTTATTATGGATCACGTTCAGCTCCTTTTTATTTGCCTCCCAGTTATAATAGTAAAACTCTACTCCTCTACTCCGAGGAGTCCCTACCACCCATATCATCACTTTCCAGCCCAGCACTCTTCACGCTCATTCATTTAAAGCATTCAACATTGTGTAAATGAATCTTGGAAGGCAAAAGCTACTGAATTTAGCGAATTTGTGGAGGCATTCCCACAAATCAGCCAGGTGAAGTTTCACACACCCGAAGACTGCACAACTCCTCTAAGGCAGCACTATGCTGCAAACCCAGACGGCCACTCTTCTCACCCCTCGTCCGTTTGCTGTTCTGGGTAATGAGGTTCAAAAGTCACCTAGGCAACTGCAAAAATAGCTGAAATGGAGAAAGGGCTTCAGGCTGGTGACCAGCAGAGGTCCACCTGACCCCCGTAAGCTGCTGAACAAGAAGGGCTGCCAGAAATGTCCCCCTAGGGAATTTGGTGGAGACGAAGACCCGCTCACTGGACAAGGGTTCCTCCCAGGATACGCCCGAGCGGAAGAAGCGGGCTCTGAGCCACGCCCTTTCACCCACCGCTACCCCGCCCTGGGCTGGTGAAGGTGCGCGTAAGGATGTGGACTACTGAGCCCTGAAGAAATAAGTCCTTCCCCTTTGACCCCATGGAGGATTGCCTGTGAGGATCTTAAATGAGTCTACCCGTGTCTAGACACGGGAGTAGGTCTGTCCGGTACAGCACCTCCCTCAAGGAGGAGAAGAGTGAGGAGAAAGGAAACTCAAGTCTGACCATTCTGTCCTGGGACAGAAGAGGAGGATCTCATCTCTCATCTGTCCCAGCAAGGCAAGGAGACTTTCTCTCATCTTTCCAAGCAAGGCAGGGTGACTTATGATAATTAGGAATCAAAAAGAGTCTAGAAGGAACGAAAGCAGCCCGTAAGGTGAATTCCTAAGGACTGCCCATTGAAACTGACAAAATTGCCCTTGTTTGATGAGAGGAATGAGCAGAGCACTGAGGTGGTGAACAAGGATCTGGTGAGACTTTCCCAGCATGTTTCTACCAAAGCTTTATCTAAGCTTCTCAGAACACTCTCCTAAAAAGCAGATGTTTGGCCCTTCAGAAAGTCAGCAAGCAAAATGCCTTGAGTGTCCCAAAACACTGATGCCATGATGTTGGCTCCTGACTGGCCTCCTTTTCCTTTGACTGGACCACTGCCAACTCTTGGTAGCCACCGCTTTGATGATGCCTTGCCCTCGAGATCATATTGGTAAAGCCATGTTCCAACTTCCGGTTATCATCTGTCAGAGGGATGCGTCAGGATCGTGATCCCTCCTGTTTAAAATTTCCACTGATAGCTCTCGTCGTAACTGCAGCTGATCTGGGCACAGTGGTTTTCACAGCCACTGCAGGATTCATCTTCCACCTCTTCTCACCTCTTCTTGAAACAAGCTATACATTCGTAGAGAGTTCATTTCTTTGGAGTAGTGTCCTTATCAGCTTTTCTGAAAACATCAATGATTTCTTCATTCTTCCACCCAAGCTTCACCAGAAATTTGATGTTTGCTCTTGCTGCAGTTTTCGTGGAATTCATGTTGCTCTGATAGGAGTCCTTTTCAGTGGATGTCTCATCCTTCTCAGTGCCTCAAACTAGATCTAGTTCAGAAAGGTGATAAGAAGTTAGGACAAGTTTATTTGAGTGCAAACCAGTGGAAATCCATGCATAGTTTCTTCAGCATGTGCATTTTCTATGAACCTTTGGAAGACCCCCTGTGTTGAACATTGCCCGAGTCCTGGGAGAGAAGTGGGTGCGGTCCACTTCCTGTCCTCAATTTGCCCACAGCGGAGGAGTGCACAGGGCAGGGAAAGGCAACCCCAGAGAGATCCTGCCCTCCAGCATGCAGCAGACTGCTGGATCAGTCCTGGCTCCATGGGGTGCTGTGTGGGCCCAAGCAAGTTTCCCAACCTCCCTGAACCTTCATTTAATCCTAGGTAGCCCAATTCCAGTAGCCATTATAGGACTGCCCTGCACGGACAGTTAATTAACTCAGGAAAAGCAACCTAGCTCCAAGGTTAGCAACCAGGAGTTCCAGTTGATTCCGCTAGCGCACCCCCTGGGGCATTCCCAAGCTGGAGTCTGGTGGAAGATGAGGCTCAGTGTGATTGGATTGAAGCAGCAACCTATCAAGGAGAAGTCCCACCCACTCTGCCCTGTGCGTCTATAAAGGCGACGCGTGGCGGCCGCGGCACTCATTGAAGCCGCCAGTTGGGAGAGGAGCAGAGCCAGGCCGGTGCTCCCGAAGGCAGCAAGATGTTGCGAGCCACAGCTCCCTGCTGGTTCCCACCTGGATACCCAGAAGCTAAGAAGGTGGCCGAGGAGGCGGCCCTGGAGGCAAGCCGCCAGCTGGGAGCGGAGCAGAGCCAGGCCGGTGCTCCCGAAGGCAGCAAGATGTTGCGAGCCACAGCTCCCTGCTGGTTCCCACCTGGGTACCCAGAAGCTAAGAAGGTGGCCGAGGAGGCGGCCCTGGAGGCAAGCCGCCAGCTGGGAGCGGAGCAGAGCCAGGCCGGTGCTCCCGAAGGCAGCAAGATGTTGCGAGCCACAGCTCCCTGCTGGTTCCCACCTGGGTACCCAGAAGCTAAGAAGGTGGCCGAGGAGGCGGCCCTGGAGGCTCCAGAATTCCCACTGCCCTCTCATCAGCCTGCCCAGAGCTTCGGGCTCCGGGTGCCCCAGATGCACAGCCAGGCCTCAGCATTTGTGGACATCCAGGCGGAGCCCCAGAACAGGGGTCCGGCGGTGCCCCCAGCGTGGCCCAAGATGGTGACGGAGGCGTGCTACTTCCCTGCGCAGAGGGGATCGGCCTGCTGCTTGCCAGGCGCCCCAAGGCTGTCAGAGAGGCCCTCGGGAGTCCGCATCACAGCCCCCAGGAAGAGGAAGACGATCGCCCACTCTTCCAGCCCTTGCTTGGTCACAGGTTACACAGATGCCAAGAGAACCCGGGTGGCCAGCAGCAGCCAACGCTCCAGTGGCTCCAAGGTCGGCAGACAGCCAGGGAAGACGCGCAACAGGTCAGGGATGGCATGCAAGACCACCACCACCATCAGCTCTAAGCGAATCGTCCGTGGTCCATCCTTACCGAGTTTGAAGAAACCCATTATCCTCCGAAGGTCTGGGTGCCAAGTCCCCACCGTCATCCGCCGAGGCTATCTCCAACTGTTCACCGAAGAGTGTCTCAAGTTCTGCGCCTCCAAGCAGGAGGCCGAGGAGAAGGCGCTGAACGAGGAGAAGGTGGCCTACGACTGCAGCCCCAACAAGAACAGGTACCTGAACGTGGTCCTGAACACCCTCAAGAGACTCAAGGGCCTGACCCCCAGCTCCATGCCCGGCCTCAGCAGGGCCGCCCTGTACGGCCGCCTCCAGGAGTTCCTGCTCACCCAGGACCAGCTCAAGGAGAACGGCTACCCCTTCCCGCACCCCGAGAGGCCCGGAGGCACCGTCCTCTTCACTGGCCAGGGGAAGGGGCCCGGCGACTCCTCCTGCAGGGTCTGCTGCCGTTGTGGCACCGAGTACCTGGTGTCCTCCTCGGGCCGCTGTGTACGCGACCAGTTGTGTTATTATCACTGGGGGCGGGTCCGCTCGAGCCAGGTGGCTGGAGGCCGGGTTAGCCAGTACACCTGCTGTGCAGCTGCTCCTGGCTCTGTGGGCTGCCAGGTGGCAAAGCAGCACGTGCGGGACGGCCGCAAGGAGAGCCTCGATGGCTTCGTGGAGACCTTCAAGAAAGAGTTGTCCAGAGACGCTTATCCAGGAATCTACGCCTTGGACTGTGAGATGTGCTACACCACGCATGGCCTAGAGCTGACCCGCGTCACCGTGGTGGACGCCGACATGCGAGTGGTGTACGACACCTTCGTCAAGCCCGACAACGAGATCGTGGACTACAACACCAGGTTTTCCGGAGTCACCGAGGCCGACGTCGCCAAGACGAGCATCACCCTGCCCCAAGTCCAAGCCATCCTGCTGAGCTTTTTCAGCGCCCAAACCATCCTCATCGGGCACAGCCTGGAGAGCGATCTGCTGGCCCTGAAGCTCATCCACAGCACCGTGGTGGACACGGCCGTGCTCTTCCCGCACTACCTGGGTTTCCCCTACAAGCGCTCCCTCAGGAATCTCGCGGCCGACTACCTGGGACAGATCATCCAGGACAGCCAGGACGGCCACAACTCCAGCGAGGACGCAAACGCCTGCCTGCAGCTGGTGATGTGGAAGGTCCGACAGCGCGCCCAGATCCAGCCACGCCAGCGGTCCGCCTCTCCCTCCGCCCTGGCCTGTCCTTAGCCCCAGGCCTCTTCCAAAACCGCCATCAGTCCCGAGAGCTCACCCTGTCCACCGCGCCGCAAAGCGAAAGAAACTGGAGCAGCCGGCGGCAGGAGAGGGCAAAAAGCCAAGAGTAACCCCAACCCCCCACTCCCAGTCCCCCGGAATCCCCGCCGCTGCCCCTCGGGCCTGTCCCCATCAATAATAATGGATTCTATACGTGGGATGGTTTTAAAGTACGTGGAAAAATTCTTTGATGGATTTTCCTTGGAAAAGTGAAACCTAAATCCACTCCGTTTGGAGGTGGGACTATTTACAGTTGGTGCTTACTAAACATAAACTACGTTTAGGCTGATATTTCAGACAATGAAACCTTTGAGTGCCCGTAGGGGGAAGATCTCGGTTGCTGAGTGCAGGGAAGGAGGATGTAATTCCATCATATATACTCTCTGTGCCTACCGCATTTTGAAAAATGCCAGTGATACCTATTTATAAAATAAAATCAACCAAGGAAAAGTACGAACTTAGCAACACTATATTTAGTTAATACAACGGTATCTTGTATTTCTTACGTCCAGGTATACTTATAAATGCCTAGAGGGATTTCACCACCTCAGGATGGAGAGACTGAATGCTTCTGAGGGAATTAGGATGGTGGAATATTGGTGGTACCAGGGAAGGGGGAGAGATGTTTGAAAATACTATGTTTGCTCGTTCTTGGGTCCCAATAAAGAAGGAACAGGGCACAGGAGTCGGAAGGACTAGTGGCAATAGTGATGAAGGGACCTTCTTATCATGCTGGCAGTGTTAATTACCCAGGTATAGGATGCCATACACTGAGGCGGAAGATCGCAAGTCAGAGTGGCCGGCAGGCACAACTTCCTGGCACACCAGAGGCAGGTCTTCAATACCCACTGGTTTCCCCACCAGGCTGCATAAGCGAACCTGAGCCACAGGGAGTTGGTCAAATCCTCCTGACAGTGTGGAGAAACCAACAGGCAAAACGTGGGGGCAAAAGTGATGAGACCCCACACTTTTCACTAGGGGTCGCAATGAGCTATGAAGTAACAGCTTCTCAACCTGTGCTGTTTCCTGTTGGATGCACATAATCCATTTGCATTGCAGACAATTTTAGGATGTGCTTTACAGTAAGGTGGAAAGTACCTTATGGCAAAAAACACTCAGAAATTTATGTGTGGATTTCAAGTCATTCCAGTCCTAGAACGTTGTGCTTTTTAGAGACGCCATAGCTGTTTTTCCCTTTGTAATATCAGAGCAGTAATATCTTCTCTGGAGGCCTGTTGGGTGAATTTCATGGAATGAAGTTAAGTAGGTGCCAGAACCGTTGCCGTTTTCCCGCCATAGCCCTGCCACCCACTGAAAAATGTTTGATGAGATTACTTAATGATTTCCAATTAAGTCGTATTTCCAAATATCATGATTTCCATTTTAATGTAGTTGGTACGGAGCTTTGTGAGTGTGTGCTTCTTTTATTATGGATCACGTTCAGCTCCTTTTTATTTGCCTCCCAGTTATAATAGTAAAACTCTACTCCTCTACTCCGAGGAGTCCCTACCACCCATATCATCACTTTCCAGCCCAGCACTCTTCACGCTCATTCATTTAAAGCATTCAACATTGTGTAAATGAATCTTGGAAGGCAAAAGCTACTGAATTTAGCGAATTTGTGGAGGCATTCCCACAAATCAGCCAGGTGAAGTTTCACACACCCGAAGACTGCACAACTCCTCTAAGGCAGCACTATGCTGCAAACCCAGACGGCCACTCTTCTCACCCCTCGTCCGTTTGCTGTTCTGGGTAATGAGGTTCAAAAGTCACCTAGGCAACTGCAAAAATAGCTGAAATGGAGAAAGGGCTTCAGGCTGGTGACCAGCAGAGGTCCACCTGACCCCCGTAAGCTGCTGAACAAGAAGGGCTGCCAGAAATGTCCCCCTAGGGAATTTGGTGGAGACGAAGACCCGCTCACTGGACAAGGGTTCCTCCCAGGATACGCCCGAGCGGAAGAAGCGGGCTCTGAGCCACGCCCTTTCACCCACCGCTACCCCGCCCTGGGCTGGTGAAGGTGCGCGTAAGGATGTGGACTACTGAGCCCTGAAGAAATAAGTCCTTCCCCTTTGACCCCATGGAGGATTGCCTGTGAGGATCTTAAATGAGTCTACCCGTGTCTAGACACGGGAGTAGGTCTGTCCGGTACAGCACCTCCCTCAAGGAGGAGAAGAGTGAGGAGAAAGGAAACTCAAGTCTGACCATTCTGTCCTGGGACAGAAGAGGAGGATCTCATCTCTCATCTGTCCCAGCAAGGCAAGGAGACTTTCTCTCATCTTTCCAAGCAAGGCAGGGTGACTTATGATAATTAGGAATCAAAAAGAGTCTAGAAGGAACGAAAGCAGCCCGTAAGGTGAATTCCTAAGGACTGCCCATTGAAACTGACAAAATTGCCCTTGTTTGATGAGAGGAATGAGCAGAGCACTGAGGTGGTGAACAAGGATCTGGTGAGACTTTCCCAGCATGTTTCTACCAAAGCTTTATCTAAGCTTCTCAGAACACTCTCCTAAAAAGCAGATGTTTGGCCCTTCAGAAAGTCAGCAAGCAAAATGCCTTGAGTGTCCCAAAACACTGATGCCATGATGTTGGCTCCTGACTGGCCTCCTTTTCCTTTGACTGGACCACTGCCACCTCTTGGTAGCCACCGCTTTGATGATGCCTTGCCCTCGAGATCATATTGGTAAAGCCATGTTCCAACTTCCGGTTATCATCTGTCAGAGGGATGCGTCAGGATCGTGATCCCTCCTGTTTAAAATTTCCACTGATAGCTCTCGTCGTAACTGCAGCTGATCTGGGCACAGTGGTTTTCACAGCCACTGCAGGATTCATCTTCCACCTCTTCTCACCTCTTCTTGAAACAAGCTATACATTCGTAGAGAGTTCATTTCTTTGGAGTAGTGTCCTTATCAGCTTTTCTGAAAACATCAATGATTTCTTCATTCTTCCACCCAAGCTTCACCAGAAATTTGATGTTTGCTCTTGCTGCAGTTTTCGTGGAATTCATGTTGCTCTGATAGGAGTCCTTTTCAGTGGATGTCTCATCCTTCTCAGTGCCTCAAACTAGATCTAGTTCAGAAAGGTGATAAGAAGTTAGGACAAGTTTATTTGAGTGCAAACCAGTGGAAATCCATGCATAGTTTCTTCAGCATGTGCATTTTCTATGAACCTTTGGAAGACCCCCTGTGTTGAACATTGCCCGAGTCCTGGGAGAGAAGTGGGTGCGGTCCACTTCCTGTCCTCAATTTGCCCACAGCGGAGGAGTGCACAGGGCAGGGAAAGGCAACCCCAGAGAGATCCTGCCCTCCAGCATGCAGCAGACTGCTGGATCAGTCCTGGCTCCATGGGGTGCTGTGTGGGCCCAAGCAAGTTTCCCAACCTCCCTGAACCTTCATTTAATCCTAGGTAGCCCAATTCCAGTAGCCATTATAGGACTGCCCTGCACGGACAGTTAATTAACTCAGGAAAAGCAACCTAGCTCCAAGGTTAGCAACCAGGAGTTCCAGTTGATTCCGCTAGCGCACCCCCTGGGGCATTCCCAAGCTGGAGTCTGGTGGAAGATGAGGCTCAGTGTGATTGGATTGAAGCAGCAACCTATCAAGGAGAAGTCCCACCCACTCTGCCCTGTGCGTCTATAAAGGCGACGCGTGGCGGCCGCGGCACTCATTGAAGCCCCCAGTTGGGAGAGGAGCAGAGCCAGGCCGGTGCTCCCGAAGGCAGCAAGATGTTGCGAGCCACAGCTCCCTGCTGGTTCCCACCTGGATACCCAGAAGCTAAGAAGGTGGCCGAGGAGGCGGCCCTGGAGGCAAGCCGCCAGCTGGGAGCGGAGCAGAGCCAGGCCGGTGCTCCCGAAGGCAGCAAGATGTTGCGAGCCACAGCTCCCTGCTGGTTCCCACCTGGGTACCCAGAAGCTAAGAAGGTGGCCGAGGAGGCGGCCCTGGAGGCAAGCCGCCAGCTGGGAGCGGAGCAGAGCCAGGCCCGTGCTCCCGAAGGCAGCAAGATGTTGCGAGCCACAGCTCCCTGCTGGTTCCCACCTGGGTACCCAGAAGCTAAGAAGGTGGCCGAGGAGGCGGCCCTGGAGGCTCCAGAATTCCCACTGCCCTCTCATCAGCCTGCCCAGAGCTTCGGGCTCCGGGTGCCCCAGATGCACAGCCAGGCCTCAGCATTTGTGGACATCCAGGCGGAGCCCCAGAACAGGGGTCCGGCGGTGCCCCCAGCGTGGCCCAAGATGGTGACGGAGGCGTGCTACTTCCCTGTGCAGAGGGGATCGGCCTGCTGCTTGCCAGGCGCCCCAAGGCTGTCAGAGAGGCCCTCGGGAGTCCGCATCGCAGCCCCCAGGAAGAGGAAGACGATCGCCCACTCTTCCAGCCCTTGCTTGGTCACAGGTTACACAGATGCCAAGAGAACCCGGGTGGCCAGCAGCAGCCAACGCTCCAGTGGCTCCAAGGTCGGCAGACAGCCAGGGAAGACGCGCAACAGGTCAGGGATGGCATGCAAGACCACCACCACCATCAGCTCTAAGCGAATCGTCCGTCGTCCATCCTTACCGAGTTTGAAGAAACCCATTATCCTCCGAAGGTCTGGGTGCCAAGTCCCCACCGTCATCCGCCGAGGCTATCTCCAACTGTTCACCGAAGAGTGTCTCAAGTTCTGCGCCTCCAAGCAGGAGGCCGAGGAGAAGGCGCTGAACGAGGAGAAGGTGGCCTACGACTGCAGCCCCAACAAGAACAGGTACCTGAACGTGGTCCTGAACACCCTCAAGAGACTCAAGGGCCTGACCCCCAGCTCCATGCCCGGCCTCAGCAGGGCCGCCCTGTACGGCCGCCTCCAGGAGTTCCTGCTCACCCAGGACCAGCTCAAGGAGAACGGCTACCCCTTCCCGCACCCCGAGCGGCCCGGAGGCGCCGTCCTCTTCACTGGCCAGGGGAAGGGGCCCGGCGACTCCTCCTGCAGGGTCTGCTGCCGTTGTGGCACCGAGTACCTGGTGTCCTCCTCGGGCCGCTGTGTACGCGACCAGTTGTGTTATTATCACTGGGGGCGGGTCCGCTCGAGCCAGGTGGCTGGAGGCCGGGTTAGCCAGTACACCTGCTGTGCAGCTGCTCCTGGCTCTGTGGGCTGCCAGGTGGCAAAGCAGCACGTGCGGGACGGCCGCAAGGAGAGCCTCGATGGCTTCGTGGAGACCTTCAAGAAAGAGTTGTCCAGAGACGCTTATCCAGGAACCTACGCCTTGGACTGTGAGATGTGCTACACCACGCATGGCCTAGAGCTGACCCGCGTCACCGTGGTGGACGCCGACATGCGAGTGGTGTACGACACCTTCGTCAAGCCCGACAACGAGATCGTGGACTACAACACCAGGTTTTCCGGAGTCACAGAGGCCGACGTCGCCAAGACGAGCATCACCCTGCCCCAAGTCCAAGCCATCCTGCTGAGCTTTTTCAGCGCCCAAACCATCCTCATCGGGCACAGCCTGGAGAGCGATCTGCTGGCCCTGAAGCTCATCCACAGCACCGTGGTGGACACGGCCGTGCTCTTCCCGCACTACCTGGGTTTCCCCTACAAGCGCTCCCTCAGGAATCTCGCGGCCGACTACCTGGGACAGATCATCCAGGACAGCCAGGACGGCCACAACTCCAGCGAGGACGCAAACGCCTGCCTGCAGCTGGTGATGTGGAAGGTCCGACAGCGCGCCCAGATCCAGCCACGCCAGCGGTCCGCCTCTCCCTCCGCCCTGGCCTGTCCTTAGCCCCAGGCCTCTTCCAAAACCGCCATCAGTCCCGAGAGCTCACCCTGTCCACCGCGCCGCAAAGCGAAAGAAACTGGAGCAGCCGGCGGCAGGAGAGGGCAAAAAGCCAAGAGTAACCCCAACCCCCCACTCCCAGTCCCCCGGAATCCCCGCCGCTGCCCCTCGGGCCTGTCCCCATCAATAATAATGGATTCTATACGTGGGATGGTTTTAAAGTACGTGGAAAAATTCTTTGATGGATTTTCCTTGGAAAAGTGAAACCTAAATCCACTCCGTTTGGAGGTGGGACTATTTACAGTTGGTGCTTACTAAACATAAACTACGTTTAGGCTGATATTTCAGACAATGAAACCTTTGAGTGCCCGTAGGGGGAAGATCTCGGTTGCTGAGTGCAGGGAAGGAGGATGTAATTCCATCATATATACTCTCTGTGCCTACCGCATTTTGAAAAATGCCAGTGATACCTATTTATAAAATAAAATCAACCAAGGAAAAGTACGAACTTAGCAACACTATATGTAGTTAATACAACGGTATCTTGTATTTCTTACGTCCAGGTATACTTATAAATGCCTAGAGGGATTTCACCACCTCAGGATGGAGAGACTGAATGCTTCTGAGGGAATTAGGATGGTGGAATATTGGTGGTACCAGGGAAGGGGGAGAGATGTTTGAAAATACTATGTTTGCTCGTTCTTGGGTCCCAATAAAGAAGGAACAGGGCACAGGAGTCGGAAGGACTAGTGGCAATAGTGATGAAGGGACCTTCTTATCATGCTGGCAGTGTTAATTACCCAGGTGTAGGATGCCATACACTGAGGCGGAAGATCGCAAGTCAGAGTGGCCGGCAGGCACAACTTCCTGGCACACCAGAGGCAGGTCTTCAATACCCACTGGTTTCCCCACCAGGCTGCATAAGCGAACCTGAGCCACAGGGAGTTGGTCAAATCCTCCTGACAGTGTGGAGAAACCAACAGGCAAAACGTGGGGGCAAAAGTGATGAGACCCCACACTTTTCACTAGTGGTCGCAATGAGCTATGAAGTAACAGCTTCTCAACCTGTGCTGTTTCCTGTTGGATGCACATAATCCATTTGCATTGCAGACAATTTTAGGATGTGCTTTACAGTAAGGTGGAAAGTACCTTATGGCAAAAAACACTCAGAAATTTATGTGTGGATTTCAAGTCATTCCAGTCCTAGAACGTTGTGCTTTTTAGAGACGCCATAGCTGTTTTTCCCTTTGTAATATCAGAGCAGTAATATCTTCTCTGGAGGCCTGTTGGGTGAATTTCATGGAATGAAGTTAAGTAGGTGCCAGAACCGTTGCCGTTTTCCCGCCATAGCCCTGCCACCCACTGAAAAATGTTTGATGAGATTACTTAATGATTTCCAATTAAGTCGTATTTCCAAATATCATGATTTCCATTTTAATGTAGTTGGTACGGAGCTTTGTGAGTGTG
Organism: Gorilla gorilla gorilla; assembly: GCF_029281585.2. Classification (NCBI taxonomy): domain Eukaryota; kingdom Metazoa; phylum Chordata; class Mammalia; order Primates; family Hominidae; genus Gorilla; species Gorilla gorilla. The sequence goes on along the minus strand of NC_073241.2, from coordinate 28,795,000 downwards.
TGCTTCTTTTATTATGGATCACGTTCAGCTCCTTTTTATTTGCCTCCCAGTTATAATAGTAAAACTCTACTCCTCTACTCCGAGGAGTCCCTACCACCCATATCATCACTTTCCAGCCCAGCACTCTTCACGCTCATTCATTTAAAGCATTCAACATTGTGTAAATGAATCTTGGAAGGCAAAAGCTACTGAATTTAGCGAATTTGTGGAGGCATTCCCACAAATCAGCCAGGTGAAGTTTCACACACCCGAAGACTGCACAACTCCTCTAAGGCAGCACTATGCTGCAAACCCAGACGGCCACTCTTCTCACCCCTCGTCCGTTTGCTGTTCTGGGTAATGAGGTTCAAAAGTCACCTAGGCAACTGCAAAAATAGCTGAAATGGAGAAAGGGCTTCAGGCTGGTGACCAGCAGAGGTCCACCTGACCCCCGTAAGCTGCTGAACAAGAAGGGCTGCCAGAAATGTCCCCCTAGGGAATTTGGTGGAGACGAAGACCCGCTCACTGGACAAGGGTTCCTCCCAGGATACGCCCGAGCGGAAGAAGCGGGCTCTGAGCCACGCCCTTTCACCCACCGCTACCCCGCCCTGGGCTGGTGAAGGTGCGCGTAAGGATGTGGACTACTGAGCCCTGAAGAAATAAGTCCTTCCCCTTTGACCCCATGGAGGATTGCCTGTGAGGATCTTAAATGAGTCTACCCGTGTCTAGACACGGGAGTAGGTCTGTCCGGTACAGCACCTCCCTCAAGGAGGAGAAGAGTGAGGAGAAAGGAAACTCAAGTCTGACCATTCTGTCCTGGGACAGAAGAGGAGGATCTCATCTCTCATCTGTCCCAGCAAGGCAAGGAGACTTTCTCTCATCTTTCCAAGCAAGGCAGGGTGACTTATGATAATTAGGAATCAAAAAGAGTCTAGAAGGAACGAAAGCAGCCCGTAAGGTGAATTCCTAAGGACTGCCCATTGAAACTGACAAAATTGCCCTTGTTTGATGAGAGGAATGAGCAGAGCACTGAGGTGGTGAACAAGGATCTGGTGAGACTTTCCCAGCATGTTTCTACCAAAGCTTTATCTAAGCTTCTCAGAACACTCTCCTAAAAAGCAGATGTTTGGCCCTTCAGAAAGTCAGCAAGCAAAATGCCTTGAGTGTCCCAAAACACTGATGCCATGATGTTGGCTCCTGACTGGCCTCCTTTTCCTTTGACTGGACCACTGCCACCTCTTGGTAGCCACCGCTTTGATGATGCCTTGCCCTCGAGATCATATTGGTAAAGCCATGTTCCAACTTCCGGTTATAATCTGTCAGAGGGATGCGTCAGGATCGTGATCCCTCCTGTTTAAAATTTCCACTGATAGCTCTCGTCGTAACTGCAGCTGATCTGGGCACAGTGGTTTTCACAGCCACTGCAGGATTCATCTTCCACCTCTTCTCACCTCTTCTTGAAACAAGCTATACATTCGTAGAGAGTTCATTTCTTTGGAGTAGTGTCCTTATCAGCTTTTCTGAAAACATCAATGATTTCTTCATTCTTCCACCCAAGCTTCACCAGAAATTTGATGTTTGCTCTTGCTGCAGTTTTCGTGGAATTCATGTTGCTCTGATAGGAGTCCTTTTCAGTGGATGTCTCATCCTTCTCAGTGCCTCAAACTAGATCTAGTTCAGAAAGGTGATAAGAAGTTAGGACAAGTTTATTTGAGTGCAAACCAGTGGAAATCCATGCATAGTTTCTTCAGCATGTGCATTTTCTATGAACCTTTGGAAGACCCCCTGTGTTGAACATTGCCCGAGTCCTGGGAGAGAAGTGGGTGCGGTCCACTTCCTGTCCTCAATTTGCCCACAGCGGAGGAGTGCACAGGGCAGGGAAAGGCAACCCCAGAGAGATCCTGCCCTCCAGCATGCAGCAGACTGCTGGATCAGTCCTGGCTCCATGGGGTGCTGTGTGGGCCCAAGCAAGTTTCCCAACCTCCCTGAACCTTCATTTAATCCTAGGTAGCCCAATTCCAGTAGCCATTATAGGACTGCCCTGCACGGACAGTTAATTAACTCAGGAAAAGCAACCTAGCTCCAAGGTTAGCAACCAGGAGTTCCAGTTGATTCCGCTAGCGCACCCCCTGGGGCATTCCCAAGCTGGAGTCTGGTGGAAGATGAGGCTCAGTGTGATTGGATTGAAGCAGCAACCTATCAAGGAGAAGTCCCACCCACTCTGCCCTGTGCGTCTATAAAGGCGACGCGTGGCGGCCGCGGCACTCATTGAAGCCGCCAGTTGGGAGAGGAGCAGAGCCAGGCCGGTGCTCCCGAAGGCAGCAAGATGTTGCGAGCCACAGCTCCCTGCTGGTTCCCACCTGGATACCCAGAAGCTAAGAAGGTGGCCGAGGAGGTGGCCCTGGAGGCAAGCCGCCAGCTGGGAGCGGAGCAGAGCCAGGCCGGTGCTCCCGAAGGCAGCAAGATGTTGCGAGCCACAGCTCCCTGCTGGTTCCCACCTGGGTACCCAGAAGCTAAGAAGGTGGCCGAGGAGGCGGCCCTGGAGGCAAGCCGCCAGCTGGGAGCGGAGCAGAGCCAGGCCGGTGCTCCCGAAGGCAGCAAGATGTTGCGAGCCACAGCTCCCTGCTGGTTCCCACCTGGGTACCCAGAAGCTAAGAAGGTGGCCGAGGAGGCGGCCCTGGAGGCTCCAGAATTCCCACTGCCCTCTCATCAGCCTGCCCAGAGCTTCGGGCTCCGGGTGCCCCAGATGCACAGCCAGGCCTCAGCATTTGTGGACATCCAGGCGGAGCCCCAGAACAGGGGTCCGGCGGTGCCCCCAGCGTGGCCCAAGATGGTGACGGAGGCGTGCTACTTCCCTGCGCAGAGGGGATCGGCCTGCTGCTTGCCAGGCGCCCCAAGGCTGTCAGAGAGGCCCTCGGGAGTCCGCATCGCAGCCCCCAGGAAGAGGAAGACGATCGCCCACTCTTCCAGCCCTTGCTTGGTCACAGGTTACACAGATGCCAAGAGAACCCGGGTGGCCAGCAGCAGCCAACGCTCCAGTGGCTCCAAGGTCGGCAGACAGCCAGGGAAGATGCGCAACAGGTCAGGGATGGCATGCAAGACCACCACCACCATCAGCTCTAAGCGAATCGTCCGTGGTCCATCCTTACCGAGTTTGAAGAAACCCATTATCCTCCGAAGGTCTGGGTGCCAAGTCCCCACCGTCATCCGCCGAGGCTATCTCCAACTGTTCACCGAAGAGTGTCTCAAGTTCTGCGCCTCCAAGCAGGAGGCCGAGGAGAAGGCGCTGAACGAGGAGAAGGTGGCCTACGACTGCAGCCCCAACAAGAACAGGTACCTGAACGTGGTCCTGAACACCCTCAAGAGACTCAAGGGCCTGACCCCCAGCTCCATGCCCGGCCTCAGCAGGGCCGCCCTGTACGGCCGCCTCCAGGAGTTCCTGCTCACCCAGGACCAGCTCAAGGAGAACGGCTACCCCTTCCCGCACCCCGAGCGGCCCGGAGGCGCCGTCCTCTTCACTGGCCAGGGGAAGGGGCCCGGCGACTCCTCCTGCAGGGTCTGCTGCCGTTGTGGCACCGAGTACCTGGTGTCCTCCTCGGGCCGCTGTGTACGCGACCAGTTGTGTTATTATCACTGGGGGCGGGTCCGCTCGAGCCAGGTGGCTGGAGGCCGGGTTAGCCAGTACACCTGCTGTGCAGCTGCTCCTGGCTCTGTGGGCTGCCAGGTGGCAAAGCAGCACGTGCGGGACGGCCGCAAGGAGAGCCTCGATGGCTTCGTGGAGACCTTCAAGAAAGAGTTGTCCAGAGACGCTTATCCAGGAACCTACGCCTTGGACTGTGAGATGTGCTACACCACGCATGGCCTAGAGCTGACCCGCGTCACCGTGGTGGACGCCGACATGCGAGTGGTGTACGACACCTTCGTCAAGCCCGACAACGAGATCGTGGACTACAACACCAGGTTTTCTGGAGTCACCGAGGCCGACGTCGCCAAGACGAGCATCACCCTGCCCCAAGTCCAAGCCATCCTGCTGAGCTTTTTCAGCGCCCAAACCATCCTCATCGGGCACAGCCTGGAGAGCGATCTGCTGGCCCTGAAGCTCATCCACAGCACCGTGGTGGACACGGCCGTGCTCTTCCCGCACTACCTGGGTTTCCCCTACAAGCGCTCCCTCAGGAATCTCGCGGCCGACTACCTGGGACAGATCATCCAGGACAGCCAGGACGGCCACAACTCCAGCGAGGACGCAAACGCCTGCCTGCAGCTGGTGATGTGGAAGGTCCGACAGCGCGCCCAGATCCAGCCACGCCAGCGGTCCGCCTCTCCCTCCGCCCTGGCCTGTCCTTAGCCCCAGGCCTCTTCCAAAACCGCCATCAGTCCCGAGAGCTCACCCTGTCCACCGCGCCGCAAAGCGAAAGAAACTGGAGCAGCCGGCGGCAGGAGAGGGCAAAAAGCCAAGAGTAACCCCAACCCCCCACTCCCAGTCCCCCGGAATCCCCGCCGCTGCCCCTCGGGCCTGTCCCCATCAATAATAATGGATTCTATACGTGGGATGGTTTTAAAGTACGTGGAAAAATTCTTTGATGGATTTTCCTTGGAAAAGTGAAACCTAAATCCACTCCGTTTGGAGGTGGGACTATTTACAGTTGGTGCTTACTAAACATAAACTACGTTTAGGCTGATATTTCAGACAATGAAACCTTTGAGTGCCCGTAGGGGGAAGATCTCGGTTGCTGAGTGCAGGGAAGGAGGATGTAATTCCATCATATATACTCTCTGTGCCTACCGCATTTTGAAAAATGCCAGTGATACCTATTTATAAAATAAAATCAACCAAGGAAAAGTACGAACTTAGCAACACTATATGTAGTTAATACAACGGTATCTTGTATTTCTTACGTCCAGGTATACTTATAAATGCCTAGAGGGATTTCACCACCTCAGGATGGAGAGACTGAATGCTTCTGAGGGAATTAGGATGGTGGAATATTGGTGGTACCAGGGAAGGGGGAGAGATGTTTGAAAATACTATGTTTGCTCGTTCTTGGGTCCCAATAAAGAAGGAACAGGGCACAGGAGTCGGAAGGACTAGTGGCAATAGTGATGAAGGGACCTTCTTATCATGCTGGCAGTGTTAATTACCCAGGTGTAGGATGCCATACACTGAGGCGGAAGATCGCAAGTCAGAGTGGCCGGCAGGCACAACATCCTGGCACACCAGAGGCAGGTCTTCAATACCCACTGGTTTCCCCACCAGGCTGCATAAGCGAACCTGAGCCACAGGGAGTTGGTCAAATCCTCCTGACAGTGTGGAGAAACCAACAGGCAAAACGTGGGGGCAAAAGTGATGAGACCCCACACTTTTCACTAGTGGTCGCAATGAGCTATGAAGTAACAGCTTCTCAACCTGTGCTGTTTCCTGTTGGATGCACATAATCCATTTGCATTGCAGACAATTTTAGGATGTGCTTTACAGTAAGGTGGAAAGTACCTTATGGCAAAAAACACTCAGAAATTTATGTGTGGATTTCAAGTCATTCCAGTCCTAGAACGTTGTGCTTTTTAGAGACGCCATAGCTGTTTTTCCCTTTGTAATATCAGAGCAGTAATATCTTCTCTGGAGGCCTGTTGGGTGAATTTCATGGAATGAAGTTAAGTAGGTGCCAGAACCGTTGCCGTTTTCCCGCCATAGCCCTGCCACCCACTGAAAAATGTTTGATGAGATTACTTAATGATTTCCAATTAAGTCGTATTTCCAAATATCATGATTTCCATTTTAATGTAGTTGGTACGGAGCTTTGTGAGTGTGTGCTTCTTTTATTATGGATCACGTTCAGCTCCTTTTTATTTGCCTCCCAGTTATAATAGTAAAACTCTACTCCTCTACTCCGAGGAGTCCCTACCACCCATATCATCACTTTCCAGCCCAGCACTCTTCACGCTCATTCATTTAAAGCATTCAACATTGTGTAAATGAATCTTGGAAGGCAAAAGCTACTGAATTTAGCGAATTTGTGGAGGCATTCCCACAAATCAGCCAGGTGAAGTTTCACACACCCGAAGACTGCACAACTCCTCTAAGGCAGCACTATGCTGCAAACCCAGACGGCCACTCTTCTCACCCCTCGTCCGTTTGCTGTTCTGGGTAATGAGGTTCAAAAGTCACCTAGGCAACTGCAAAAATAGCTGAAATGGAGAAAGGGCTTCAGGCTGGTGACCAGCAGAGGTCCACCTGACCCCCGTAAGCTGCTGAACAAGAAGGGCTGCCAGAAATGTCCCCCTAGGGAATTTGGTGGAGACGAAGACCCGCTCACTGGACAAGGGTTCCTCCCAGGATACGCCCGAGCGGAAGAAGCGGGCTCTGAGCCACGCCCTTTCACCCACCGCTACCCCGCCCTGGGCTGGTGAAGGTGCGCATAAGGATGTGGACTACTGAGCCCTGAAGAAATAAGTCCTTCCCCTTTGACCCCATGGAGGATTGCCTGTGAGGATCTTAAATGAGTCTACCCGTGTCTAGACACGGGAGTAGGTCTGTCCGGTACAGCACCTCCCTCAAGGAGGAGAAGAGTGAGGAGAAAGGAAACTCAAGTCTGACCATTCTGTCCTGGGAGAGAAGAGGAGGATCTCATCTCTCATCTGTCCCAGCAAGGCAAGGAGACTTTCTCTCATCTTTCCAAGCAAGGCAGGGTGACTTATTATAATTAGGAATCAAAAAGAGTCTAGAAGGAACGAAAGCAGCCCGTAAGGTGAATTCCTAAGGACTGCCCATTGAAACTGACAAAATTGCCCTTGTTTGATGAGAGGAATGAGCAGAGCACTGAGGTGGTGAACAAGGATCTGGTGAGACTTTCCCAGCATGTTTCTACCAAAGCTTTATCTAAGCTTCTCAGAACACTCTCCTAAAAAGCAGATGTTTGGCCCTTCAGAAAGTCAGCAAGCAAAATGCCTTGAGTGTCCCAAAACACTGATGCCATGATGTTGGCTCCTGACTGGCCTCCTTTTCCTTTGACTGGACCACTGCCACCTCTTGGTAGCCACCGCTTTGATGATGCCTTGCCCTCGAGATCATATTGGTAAAGCCATGTTCCAACTTCCGGTTATAATCTGTCAGAGGGATGCGTCAGGATCGTGATCCCTCCTGTTTAAAATTTCCACTGATAGCTCTCGTCGTAACTGCAGCTGATCTGGGCACAGTGGTTTTCACAGCCACTGCAGGATTCATCTTCCACCTCTTCTCACCTCTTCTTGAAACAAGCTATACATTCGTAGAGAGTTCATTTCTTTGGAGTAGTGTCCTTATCAGCTTTTCTGAAAACATCAATGATTTCTTCATTCTTCCACCCAAGCTTCACCAGAAATTTGATGTTTGCTCTTGCTGCAGTTTTCGTGGAATTCATGTTGCTCTGATAGGAGTCCTTTTCAGTGGATGTCTCATCCTTCTCAGTGCCTCAAACTAGATCTAGTTCAGAAAGGTGATAAGAAGTTAGGACAAGTTTATTTGAGTGCAAACCAGTGGAAATCCATGCATAGTTTCTTCAGCATGTGCATTTTCTATGAACCTTTGGAAGACCCCCTGTGTTGAACATTGCCCGAGTCCTGGGAGAGAAGTGGGTGCGGTCCACTTCCTGTCCTCAATTTGCCCACAGCGGAGGAGTGCACAGAGCAGGGAAAGGCAACCCCAGAGAGATCCTGCCCTCCAGCATGCAGCAGACTGCTGGATCAGTCCTGGCTCCATGGGGTGCTGTGTGGGCCCAAGCAAGTTGCCCAACCTCCCTGAACCTTCATTTAATCCTAGGTAGCCCAATTCCAGTAGCCATTATAGGACTGCCCTGCACGGACAGTTAATTAACTCAGGAAAAGCAACCTAGCTCCAAGGTTAGCAACCAGGAGTTCCAGTTGATTCCGCTAGCGCACCCCCTGGGGCATTCCCAAGCTGGAGTCTGGTGGAAGATGAGGCTCAGTGTGATTGGATTGAAGCAGCAACCTATCAAGGAGAAGTCCCACCCACTCTGCCCTGTGCGTCTATAAAGGCGACGCGTGGCGGCCGCGGCACTCATTGAAGCCGCCAGTTGGGAGAGGAGCAGAGCCAGGCCGGTGCTCCCGAAGGCAGCAAGATGTTGCGAGCCACAGCTCCCTGCTGGTTCCCACCTGGATACCCAGAAGCTAAGAAGGTGGCCGAGGAGGCGGCCCTGGAGGCAAGCCGCCAGCTGGGAGCGGAGCAGAGCCAGGCCGGTGCTCCCGAAGGCAGCAAGATGTTGCGAGCCACAGCTCCCTGCTGGTTCCCACCTGGGTACCCAGAAGCTAAGAAGGTGGCCGAGGAGGCGGCCCTGGAGGCAAGCCGCCAGCTGGGAGCGGAGCAGAGCCAGGCCGGTGCTCCCGAAGGCAGCAAGATGTTGCGAGCCACAGCTCCCTGCTGGTTCCCACCTGGGTACCCAGAAGCTAAGAAGGTGGCCGAGGAGGCGGCCCTGGAGGCTCCAGAATTCCCACTGCCCTCTCATCAGCCTGCCCAGAGCTTCGGGCTCCGGGTGCCCCAGATGCACAGCCAGGCCTCAGCATTTGTGGACATCCAGGCGGAGCCCCAGAACAGGGGTCCGGCGGTGCCCCCAGCGTGGCCCAAGATGGTGACGGAGGCGTGCTACTTCCCTGCGCAGAGGGGATCGGCCTGCTGCTTGCCAGGCGCCCCAAGGCTGTCAGAGAGGCCCTCGGGAGTCCGCATCGCAGCCCCCAGGAAGAGGAAGACGATCGCCCACTCTTCCAGCCCTTGCTTGGTCACAGGTTACACAGATGCCAAGAGAACCCGGGTGGCCAGCAGCAGCCAACGCTCCAGTGGCTCCAAGGTCGGCAGACAGCCAGGGAAGACGCGCAACAGGTCAGGGATGGCATGCAAGACCACCACCACCATCAGCTCTAAGCGAATCGTCCGTGGTCCATCCTTACCGAGTTTGAAGAAACCCATTATCCTCCGAAGGTCTGGGTGCCAAGTCCCCACCGTCATCCGCCGAGGCTATCTCCAACTGTTCACCGAAGAGTGTCTCAAGTTCTGCGCCTCCAAGCAGGAGGCCGAGGAGAAGGCGCTGAACGAGGAGAAGGTGGCCTACGACTGCAGCCCCAACAAGAACAGGTACCTGAACGTGGTCCTGAACACCCTCAAGAGACTCAAGGGCCTGACCCCCAGCTCCATGCCCGGCCTCAGCAGGGCCGCCCTGTACGGCCGCCTCCAGGAGTTCCTGCTCACCCAGGACCAGCTCAAGGAGAACGGCTACCCCTTCCCGCACCCCGAGCGGCCCGGAGGCGCCGTCCTCTTCACTGGCCAGGGGAAGGGGCCCGGCGACTCCTCCTGCAGGGTCTGCTGCCGTTGTGGCACCGAGTACCTGGTGTCCTCCTCGGGCCGCTGTGTACGCGACCAGTTGTGTTATTATCACTGGGGGCGGGTCCGCTCGAGCCAGGTGGCTGGAGGCCGGGTTAGCCAGTACACCTGCTGTGCAGCTGCTCCTGGCTCTGTGGGCTGCCAGGTGGCAAAGCAGCACGTGCGGGACGGCCGCAAGGAGAGCCTCGATGGCTTCGTGGAGACCTTCAAGAAAGAGTTGTCCAGAGACGCTTATCCAGGAATCTACGCCTTGGACTGTGAGATGTGCTACACCACGCATGGCCTAGAGCTGACCCGCGTCACCGTGGTGGACGCCGACATGCGAGTGGTGTACGACACCTTCGTCAAGCCCGACAACGAGATCGTGGACTACAACACCAGGTTTTCCGGAGTCACCGAGGCCGACGTCGCCAAGACGAGCATCACCTTGCCCCAAGTCCAAGCCATCCTGCTGAGCTTTTTCAGCGCCCAAACCATCCTCATCGGGCACAGCCTGGAGAGCGATCTGCTGGCCCTGAAGCTCATCCACAGCACCGTGGTGGACACGGCCGTGCTCTTCCCGCACTACCTGGGTTTCCCCTACAAGCGCTCCCTCAGGAATCTCGCGGCCGACTACCTGGGACAGATCATCCAGGACAGCCAGGACGGCCACAACTCCAGCGAGGACGCAAACGCCTGCCTGCAGCTGGTGATGTGGAAGGTCCGACAGCGCGCCCAGATCCAGCCACGCCACCGGTCCGCCTCTCCCTCCGCCCTGGCCTGTCCTTAGCCCCAGGCCTCTTCCAAAACCGCCATCAGTCCCGAGAGCTCACCCTGTCCACCGCGCCGCAAAGCGAAAGAAACTGGAGCAGCCGGCGGCAGGAGAGGGCAAAAAGCCAAGAGTAACCCCAACCCCCCACTCCCAGTCCCCCGGAATCCCCGCCGCTGCCCCTCGGGCCTGTCCCCATCAATAATAATGGATTCTATACGTGGGATGGTTTTAAAGTACGTGGAAAAATTCTTTGATGGATTTTCCTTGGAAAAGTGAAACCTAAATCCACTCCGTTTGGAGGTGGGACTATTTACAGTTGGTGCTTACTAAACATAAACTACGTTTGGGCTGATATTTCAGACAATGAAACCTTTGAGTGCCCGTAGGGGGAAGATCTCGGTTGCTGAGTGCAGGGAAGGAGGATGTAATTCCATCATATATACTCTCTGTGCCTACCGCATTTTGAAAAATGCCAGTGATACCTATTTATAAAATAAAATCAACCAAGGAAAAGTACGAACTTAGCAACACTATATTTAGTTAATACAACGGTATCTTGTATTTCTTACGTCCAGGTATACTTATAAATGCCTAGAGGGATTTCACCACCTCAGGATGGAGAGACTGAATGCTTCTGAGGGAATTAGGATGGTGGAATATTGGTGGTACCAGGGAAGGGGGAGAGATGTTTGAAAACACTATGTTTGCTCGTTCTTGGGTCCCAATAAAGAAGGAACAGGGCACAGGAGTCGGAAGGACTAGTGGCAATAGTGATGAAGGGACCTTCTTATCATGCTGGCAGTGTTAATTACCCAGGTGTAGGATGCCATACACTGAGGCGGAAGATCGCAAGTCAGAGTGGCCGGCAGGCACAACTTCCTGGCACACCAGAGGCAGGTCTTCAATACCCACTGGTTTCCCCACCAGGCTGCATAAGCGAACCTGAGCCACAGGGAGTTGGTCAAATCCTCCTGACAGTGTGGAGAAACCAACAGGCAAAACGTGGGGGCAAAAGTGATGAGACCCCACACTTTTCACTAGGGGTCGCAATGAGCTATGAAGTAACAGCTTCTCAACCTGTGCTGTTTCCTGTTGGATGCACATAATCCATTTGCATTGCAGACAATTTTAGGATGTGCTTTACAGTAAGGTGGAAAGTACCTTATGGCAAAAAACACTCAGAAATTTATGTGTGGATTTCAAGTCATTCCAGTCCTAGAACGTTGTGCTTTTTAGAGACGCCATAGCTGTTTTTCCCTTTGTAATATCAGAGCAGTAATATCTTCTCTGGAGGCCTGTTGGGTGAATTTCATGGAATGAAGTTAAGTAGGTGCCAGAACCGTTGCCGTTTTCCCGCCATAGCCCTGCCACCCACTGAAAAATGTTTGATGAGATTACTTAATGATTTCCAATTAAGTCGTATTTCCAAATATCATGATTTCCATTTTAATGTAGTTGGTACGGAGCTTTGTGAGTGTGTGCTTCTTTTATTATGGATCACGTTCAGCTCCTTTTTATTTGCCTCCCAGTTATAATAGTAAAACTCTACTCCTCTACTCCGAGGAGTCCCTACCACCCATATCATCACTTTCCAGCCCAGCACTCTTCACGCTCATTCATTTAAAGCATTCAACATTGTGTAAATGAATCTTGGAAGGCAAAAGCTACTGAATTTAGCGAATTTGTGGAGGCATTCCCACAAATCAGCCAGGTGAAGTTTCACACACCCGAAGACTGCACAACTCCTCTAAGGCAGCACTATGCTGCAAACCCAGACGGCCACTCTTCTCACCCCTCGTCCGTTTGCTGTTCTGGGTAATGAGGTTCAAAAGTCACCTAGGCAACTGCAAAAATAGCTGAAATGGAGAAAGGGCTTCAGGCTGGTGACCAGCAGAGGTCCACCTGACCCCCGTAAGCTGCTGAACAAGAAGGGCTGCCAGAAATGTCCCCCTAGGGAATTTGGTGGAGACGAAGACCCGCTCACTGGACAAGGGTTCCTCCCAGGATACGCCCGAGCGGAAGAAGCGGGCTCTGAGCCACGCCCTTTCACCCACCGCTACCCCGCCCTGGGCTGGTGAAGGTGCGCGTAAGGATGTGGACTACTGAGCCCTGAAGAAATAAGTCCTTCCCCTTTGACCCCATGGAGGATTGCCTGTGAGGATCTTAAATGAGTCTACCCGTGTCTAGACACGGGAGTAGGTCTGTCCGGTACAGCACCTCCCTCAAGGAGGAGAAGAGTGAGGAGAAAGGAAACTCAAGTCTGACCATTCTGTCCTGGGAGAGAAGAGGAGGATCTCATCTCTCATCTGTCCCAGCAAGGCAAGGAGACTTTCTCTCATCTTTCCAAGCAAGGCAGGGTGACTTATGATAATTAGGAATCAAAAAGAGTCTAGAAGGAACGAAAGCAGCCCGTAAGGTGAATTCCTAAGGACTGCCCATTGAAACTGACAAAATTGCCCTTGTTTGATGAGAGGAATGAGCAGAGCACTGAGGTGGTGAACAAGGATCTGGTGAGACTTTCCCAGCATGTTTCTACCAAAGCTTTATCTAAGCTTCTCAGAACACTCTCCTAAAAAGCAGATGTTTGGCCCTTCAGAAAGTCAGCAAGCAAAATGCCTTGAGTGTCCCTAAACACTGATGCCATGATGTTGGCTCCTGACTGGCCTCCTTTTCCTTTGACTGGACCACTGCCACCTCTTGGTAGCCACCGCTTTGATGATGCCTTGCCCTCGAGATCATATTGGTAAAGCCATGTTCCAACTTCCGGTTATAATCTGTCAGAGGGATGCGTCAGGATCGTGATCCCTCCTGTTTAAAATTTCCACTGATAGCTCTCGTCGTAACTGCAGCTGATCTGGGCACAGTGGTTTTCACAGCCACTGCAGGATTCATCTTCCACCTCTTCTCACCTCTTCTTGAAACAAGCTATACATTCGTAGAGAGTTCATTTCTTTGGAGTAGTGTCCTTATCAGCTTTTCTGAAAACATCAATGATTTCTTCATTCTTCCACCCAAGCTTCACCAGAAATTTGATGTTTGCTCTTGCTGCAGTTTTCGTGGAATTCATGTTGCTCTGATAGGAGTCCTTTTCAGTGGATGTCTCATCCTTCTCAGTGCCTCAAACTAGATCTAGTTCAGAAAGGTGATAAGAAGTTAGGACAAGTTTATTTGAGTGCAAACCAGTGGAAATCCATGCATAGTTTCTTCAGCATGTGCATTTTCTATGAACCTTTGGAAGACCCCCTGTGTTGAACATTGCCCGAGTCCTGGGAGAGAAGTGGGTGCGGTCCACTTCCTGTCCTCAATTTGCCCACAGCGGAGGAGTGCACAGAGCAGGGAAAGGCAACCCCAGAGAGATCCTGCCCTCCAGCATGCAGCAGACTGCTGGATCAGTCCTGGCTCCATGGGGTGCTGTGTGGGCCCAAGCAAGTTGCCCAACCTCCCTGAACCTTCATTTAATCCTAGGTAGCCCAATTCCAGTAGCCATTATAGGACTGCCCTGCACGGACAGTTAATTAACTCAGGAAAAGCAACCTAGCTCCAAGGTTAGCAACCAGGAGTTCCAGTTGATTCCGCTAGCGCACCCCCTGGGGCATTCCCAAGCTGGAGTCTGGTGGAAGATGAGGCTCAGTGTGATTGGATTGAAGCAGCAACCTATCAAGGAGAAGTCCCACCCACTCTGCCCTGTGCGTCTATAAAGGCGACACGTGGCGGCCGCGGCACTCATTGAAGCCGCCAGTTGGGAGAGGAGCAGAGCCAGGCCGGTGCTCCCGAAGGCAGCAAGATGTTGCGAGCCACAGCTCCCTGCTGGTTCCCACCTGGATACCCAGAAGCTAAGAAGGTGGCCGAGGAGGCGGCCCTGGAGGCAAGCCGCCAGCTGGGAGCGGAGCAGAGCCAGGCCGGTGCTCCCGAAGGCAGCAAGATGTTGCGAGCCACAGCTCCCTGCTGGTTCCCACCTGGGTACCCAGAAGCTAAGAAGGTGGCCGAGGAGGCGGCCCTGGAGGCAAGCCGCCAGCTGGGAGCGGAGCAGAGCCAGGCCGGTGCTCCCGAAGGCAGCAAGATGTTGCGAGCCACAGCTCCCTGCTGGTTCCCACCTGGGTACCCAGAAGCTAAGAATGTGGCCGAGGAGGCGGCCCTGGAGGCTCCAGAATTCCCACTGCCCTCTCATCAGCCTGCCCAGAGCTTCGGGCTCCGGGTGCCCCAGATGCACAGCCAGGCCTCAGCATTTGTGGACATCCAGGCGGAGCCCCAGAACAGGGGTCCGGCGGTGCCCCCAGCGTGGCCCAAGATGGTGACGGAGGCGTGCTACTTCCCTGCGCAGAGGGGATCGGCCTGCTGCTTGCCAGGCGCCCCAAGGCTGTCAGAGAGGCCCTCGGGAGTCCGCATCGCAGCCCCCAGGAAGAGGAAGACGATCGCCCACTCTTCCAGCCCTTGCTTGGTCACAGGTTACACAGATGCCAAGAGAACCCGGGTGGCCAGCAGCAGCCAACGCTCCAGTGGCTCCAAGGTCGGCAGACAGCCAGGGAAGATGCGCAACAGGTCAGGGATGGCATGCAAGACCACCACCACCATCAGCTCTAAGCGAATCGTCCGTGGTCCATCCTTACCGAGTTTGAAGAAACCCATTATCCTCCGAAGGTCTGGGTGCCAAGTCCCCACCGTCATCCGCCGAGGCTATCTCCAACTGTTCACCGAAGAGTGTCTCAAGTTCTGCGCCTCCAAGCAGGAGGCCGAGGAGAAGGCGCTGAACGAGGAGAAGGTGGCCTACGACTGCAGCCCCAACAAGAACAGGTACCTGAACGTGGTCCTGAACACCCTCAAGAGACTCAAGGGCCTGACCCCCAGCTCCATGCCCGGCCTCAGCAGGGCCGCCCTGTACGGCCGCCTCCAGGAGTTCCTGCTCACCCAGGACCAGCTCAAGGAGAACGGCTACCCCTTCCCGCACCCCGAGCGGCCCGGAGGCGCCGTCCTCTTCACTGGCCAGGGGAAGGGGCCCGGCGACTCCTCCTGCAGGGTCTGCTGCCGTTGTGGCACCGAGTACCTGGTGTCCTCCTCGGGCCGCTGTGTACGCGACCAGTTGTGTTATTATCACTGGGGGCGGGTCCGCTCGAGCCAGGTGGCTGGAGGCCGGGTTAGCCAGTACACCTGCTGTGCAGCTGCTCCTGGCTCTGTGGGCTGCCAGGTGGCAAAGCAGCACGTGCGGGACGGCCGCAAGGAGAGCCTCGATGGCTTCGTGGAGACCTTCAAGAAAGAGTTGTCCAGAGACGCTTATCCAGGAATCTACGCCTTGGACTGTGAGATGTGCTACACCACGCATGGCCTAGAGCTGACCCGCGTCACCGTGGTGGACGCCGACATGCGAGTGGTGTACGACACCTTCGTCAAGCCCGACAACGAGATCGTGGACTACAACACCAGGTTTTCCGGAGTCACCGAGGCCGACGTCGCCAAGACGAGCATCACCTTGCCCCAAGTCCAAGCCATCCTGCTGAGCTTTTTCAGCGCCCAAACCATCCTCATCGGGCACAGCCTGGAGAGCGATCTGCTGGCCCTGAAGCTCATCCACAGCACCGTGGTGGACACGGCCGTGCTCTTCCCGCACTACCTGGGTTTCCCCTACAAGCGCTCCCTCAGGAATCTCGCGGCCGACTACCTGGGACAGATCATCCAGGACAGCCAGGACGGCCACAACTCCAGCGAGGACGCAAACGCCTGCCTGCAGCTGGTGATGTGGAAGGTCCGACAGCGCGCCCAGATCCAGCCACGCCACCGGTCCGCCTCTCCCTCCGCCCTGGCCTGTCCTTAGCCCCAGGCCTCTTCCAAAACCGCCATCAGTCCCGAGAGCTCACCCTGTCCACCGCGCCGCAAAGCGAAAGAAACTGGAGCAGCCGGCGGCAGGAGAGGGCAAAAAGCCAAGAGTAACCCCAACCCCCCACTCCCAGTCCCCCGGAATCCCCGCCGCTGCCCCTCGGGCCTGTCCCCATCAATAATAATGGATTCTATACGTGGGATGGTTTTAAAGTACGTGGAAAAATTCTTTGATGGATTTTCCTTGGAAAAGTGAAACCTAAATCCACTCCGTTTGGAGGTGGGACTATTTACAGTTGGTGCTTACTAAACATAAACTACGTTTGGGCTGATATTTCAGACAATGAAACCTTTGAGTGCCCGTAGGGGGAAGATCTCGGTTGCTGAGTGCAGGGAAGGAGGATGTAATTCCATCATATATACTCTCTGTGCCTACCGCATTTTGAAAAATGCCAGTGATACCTATTTATAAAATAAAATCAACCAAGGAAAAGTACGAACTTAGCAACACTATATTTAGTTAATACAACGGTATCTTGTATTTCTTACGTCCAGGTATACTTATAAATGCCTAGAGGGATTTCACCACCTCAGGATGGAGAGACTGAATGCTTCTGAGGGAATTAGGATGGTGGAATATTGGTGGTACCAGGGAAGGGGGAGAGATGTTTGAAAACACTATGTTTGCTCGTTCTTGGGTCCCAATAATGAAGGAACAGGGCACAGGAGTCGGAAGGACTAGTGGCAATAGTGATGAAGGGACCTTCTTATCATGCTGGCAGTGTTAATTACCCAGGTGTAGGATGCCATACACTGAGGCGGAAGATCGCAAGTCAGAGTGGCCGGCAGGCACAACTTCCTGGCACACCAGAGGCAGGTCTTCAATACCCACTGGTTTCCCCACCAGGCTGCATAAGCGAACCTGAGCCACAGGGAGTTGGTCAAATCCTCCTGACAGTGTGGAGAAACCAACAGGCAAAACGTGGGGGCAAAAGTGATGAGACCCCACACTTTTCACTAGGGGTCGCAATGAGCTATGAAGTAACAGCTTCTCAACCTGTGCTGTTTCCTGTTGGATGCACATAATCCATTTGCATTGCAGACAATTTTAGGATGTGCTTTACAGTAAGGTGGAAAGTACCTTATGGCAAAAAACACTCAGAAATTTATGTGTGGATTTCAAGTCATTCCAGTCCTAGAACGTTGTGCTTTTTAGAGACGCCATAGCTGTTTTTCCCTTTGTAATATCAGAGCAGTAATATCTTCTCTGGAGGCCTGTTGGGTGAATTTCATGGAATGAAGTTAAGTAGGTGCCAGAACCGTTGCCGTTTTCCCGCCATAGCCCTGCCACCCACTGAAAAATGTTTGATGAGATTACTTAATGATTTCCAATTAAGTCGTATTTCCAAATATCATGATTTCCATTTTAATGTAGTTGGTACGGAGCTTTGTGAGTGTGTGCTTCTTTTATTATGGATCACGTTCAGCTCCTTTTTATTTGCCTCCCAGTTATAATAGTAAAACTCTACTCCTCTACTCCGAGGAGTCCCTACCACCCATATCATCAGTTTCCAGCCCAGCACTCTTCACGCTCATTCATTTAAAGCATTCAACATTGTGTAAATGAATCTTGGAAGGCAAAAGCTACTGAATTTAGCGAATTTGTGGAGGCATTCCCACAAATCAGCCAGGTGAAGTTTCACACACCCGAAGACTGCACAACTCCTCTAAGGCAGCACTATGCTGCAAACCCAGACGGCCACTCTTCTCACCCCTCGTCCGTTTGCTGTTCTGGGTAATGAGGTTCAAAAGTCACCTAGGCAACTGCAAAAATAGCTGAAATGGAGAAAGGGCTTCAGGCTGGTGACCAGCAGAGGTCCACCTGACCCCCGTAAGCTGCTGAACAAGAAGGGCTGCCAGAAATGTCCCCCTAGGGAATTTGGTGGAGACGAAGACCCGCTCACTGGACAAGGGTTCCTCCCAGGATACGCCCGAGCGGAAGAAGCGGGCTCTGAGCCACGCCCTTTCACCCACCGCTACCCCGCCCTGGGCTGGTGAAGGTGCGCGTAAGGATGTGGACTACTGAGCCCTGAAGAAATAAGTCCTTCCCCTTTGACCCCATGGAGGATTGCCTGTGAGGATCTTAAATGAGTCTACCCGTGTCTAGACACGGGAGTAGGTCTGTCCGGTACAGCACCTCCCTCAAGGAGGAGAAGAGTGAGGAGAAAGGAAACTCAAGTCTGACCATTCTGTCCTGGGAGAGAAGAGGAGGATCTCATCTCTCATCTGTCCCAGCAAGGCAAGGAGACTTTCTCTCATCTTTCCAAGCAAGGCAGGGTGACTTATGATAATTAGGAATCAAAAAGAGTCTAGAAGGAACGAAAGCAGCCCGTAAGGTGAATTCCTAAGGACTGCCCATTGAAACTGACAAAATTGCCCTTGTTTGATGAGAGGAATGAGCAGAGCACTGAGGTGGTGAACAAGGATCTGGTGAGACTTTCCCAGCATGTTTCTACCAAAGCTTTATCTAAGCTTCTCAGAACACTCTCCTAAAAAGCAGATGTTTGGCCCTTCAGAAAGTCAGCAAGCAAAATGCCTTGAGTGTCCCAAAACACTGATGCCATGATGTTGGCTCCTGACTGGCCTCCTTTTCCTTTGACTGGACCACTGCCACCTCTTGGTAGCCACCGCTTTGATGATGCCTTGCCCTCGAGATCATATTGGTAAAGCCATGTTCCAACTTCCGGTTATAATCTGTCAGAGGGATGCGTCAGGATCGTGATCCCTCCTGTTTAAAATTTCCACTGATAGCTCTCGTCGTAACTGCAGCTGATCTGGGCACAGTGGTTTTCACAGCCACTGCAGGATTCATCTTCCACCTCTTCTCACCTCTTCTTGAAACAAGCTATACATTCGTAGAGAGTTCATTTCTTTGGAGTAGTGTCCTTATCAGCTTTTCTGAAAACATCAATGATTTCTTCATTCTTCCACCCAAGCTTCACCAGAAATTTGATGTTTGCTCTTGCTGCAGTTTTCGTGGAATTCATGTTGCTCTGATAGGAGTCCTTTTCAGTGGATGTCTCATCCTTCTCAGTGCCTCAAACTAGATCTAGTTCAGAAAGGTGATAAGAAGTTAGGACAAGTTTATTTGAGTGCAAACCAGTGGAAATCCATGCATAGTTTCTTCAGCATGTGCATTTTCTATGAACCTTTGGAAGACCCCCTGTGTTGAACATTGCCCGAGTCCTGGGAGAGAAGTGGGTGCGGTCCACTTCCTGTCCTCAATTTGCCCACAGCGGAGGAGTGCACAGAGCAGGGAAAGGCAACCCCAGAGAGATCCTGCCCTCCAGCATGCAGCAGACTGCTGGATCAGTCCTGGCTCCATGGGGTGCTGTGTGGGCCCAAGCAAGTTGCCCAACCTCCCTGAACCTTCATTTAATCCTAGGTAGCCCAATTCCAGTAGCCATTATAGGACTGCCCTGCACGGACAGTTAATTAACTCAGGAAAAGCAACCTAGCTCCAAGGTTAGCAACCAGGAGTTCCAGTTGATTCCGCTAGCGCACCCCCTGGGGCATTCCCAAGCTGGAGTCTGGTGGAAGATGAGGCTCAGTGTGATTGGATTGAAGCAGCAACCTATCAAGGAGAAGTCCCACCCACTCTGCCCTGTGCGTCTATAAAGGCGACACGTGGCGGCCGCGGCACTCATTGAAGCCGCCAGTTGGGAGAGGAGCAGAGCCAGGCCGGTGCTCCCGAAGGCAGCAAGATGTTGCGAGCCACAGCTCCCTGCTGGTTCCCACCTGGATACCCAGAAGCTAAGAAGGTGGCCGAGGAGGCGGCCCTGGAGGCAAGCCGCCAGCTGGGAGCGGAGCAGAGCCAGGCCGGTGCTCCCGAAGGCAGCAAGATGTTGCGAGCCACAGCTCCCTGCTGGTTCCCACCTGGGTACCCAGAAGCTAAGAAGGTGGCCGAGGAGGCGGCCCTGGAGGCAAGCCGCCAGCTGGGAGCGGAGCAGAGCCAGGCCGGTGCTCCCGAAGGCAGCAAGATGTTGCGAGCCACAGCTCCCTGCTGGTTCCCACCTGGGTACCCAGAAGCTAAGAATGTGGCCGAGGAGGCGGCCCTGGAGGCTCCAGAATTCCCACTGCCCTCTCATCAGCCTGCCCAGAGCTTCGGGCTCCGGGTGCCCCAGATGCACAGCCAGGCCTCAGCATTTGTGGACATCCAGGCGGAGCCCCAGAACAGGGGTCCGGCGGTGCCCCCAGCGTGGCCCAAGATGGTGACGGAGGCGTGCTACTTCCCTGCGCAGAGGGGATCGGCCTGCTGCTTGCCAGGCGCCCCAAGGCTGTCAGAGAGGCCCTCGGGAGTCCGCATCGCAGCCCCCAGGAAGAGGAAGACGATCGCCCACTCTTCCAGCCCTTGCTTGGTCACAGGTTACACAGATGCCAAGAGAACCCGGGTGGCCAGCAGCAGCCAACGCTCCAGTGGCTCCAAGGTCGGCAGACAGCCAGGGAAGATGCGCAACAGGTCAGGGATGGCATGCAAGACCACCACCACCATCAGCTCTAAGCGAATCGTCCGTGGTCCATCCTTACCGAGTTTGAAGAAACCCATTATCCTCCGAAGGTCTGGGTGCCAAGTCCCCACCGTCATCCGCCGAGGCTATCTCCAACTGTTCACCGAAGAGTGTCTCAAGTTCTGCGCCTCCAAGCAGGAGGCCGAGGAGAAGGCGCTGAACGAGGAGAAGGTGGCCTACGACTGCAGCCCCAACAAGAACAGGTACCTGAACGTGGTCCTGAACACCCTCAAGAGACTCAAGGGCCTGACCCCCAGCTCCATGCCCGGCCTCAGCAGGGCCGCCCTGTACGGCCGCCTCCAGGAGTTCCTGCTCACCCAGGACCAGCTCAAGGAGAACGGCTACCCCTTCCCGCACCCCGAGCGGCCCGGAGGCGCCGTCCTCTTCACTGGCCAGGGGAAGGGGCCCGGCGACTCCTCCTGCAGGGTCTGCTGCCGTTGTGGCACCGAGTACCTGGTGTCCTCCTCGGGCCGCTGTGTACGCGACCAGTTGTGTTATTATCACTGGGGGCGGGTCCGCTCGAGCCAGGTGGCTGGAGGCCGGGTTAGCCAGTACACCTGCTGTGCAGCTGCTCCTGGCTCTGTGGGCTGCCAGGTGGCAAAGCAGCACGTGCGGGACGGCCGCAAGGAGAGCCTCGATGGCTTCGTGGAGACCTTCAAGAAAGAGTTGTCCAGAGACGCTTATCCAGGAATCTACGCCTTGGACTGTGAGATGTGCTACACCACGCATGGCCTAGAGCTGACCCGCGTCACCGTGGTGGACGCCGACATGCGAGTGGTGTACGACACCTTCGTCAAGCCCGACAACGAGATCGTGGACTACAACACCAGGTTTTCCGGAGTCACCGAGGCCGACGTCGCCAAGACGAGCATCACCTTGCCCCAAGTCCAAGCCATCCTGCTGAGCTTTTTCAGCGCCCAAACCATCCTCATCGGGCACAGCCTGGAGAGCGATCTGCTGGCCCTGAAGCTCATCCACAGCACCGTGGTGGACACGGCCGTGCTCTTCCCGCACTACCTGGGTTTCCCCTACAAGCGCTCCCTCAGGAATCTCGCGGCCGACTACCTGGGACAGATCATCCAGGACAGCCAGGACGGCCACAACTCCAGCGAGGACGCAAACGCCTGCCTGCAGCTGGTGATGTGGAAGGTCCGACAGCGCGCCCAGATCCAGCCACGCCAGCGGTCCGCCTCTCCCTCCGCCCTGGCCTGTCCTTAGCCCCAGGCCTCTTCCAAAACCGCCATCAGTCCCGAGAGCTCACCCTGTCCACCGCGCCGCAAAGCGAAAGAAACTGGAGCAGCCGGCGGCAGGAGAGGGCAAAAAGCCAAGAGTAACCCCAACCCCCCACTCCCAGTCCCCCGGAATCCCCGCCGCTGCCCCTCGGGCCTGTCCCCATCAATAATAATGGATTCTATACGTGGGATGGTTTTAAAGTACGTGGAAAAATTCTTTGATGGATTTTCCTTGGAAAAGTGAAACCTAAATCCACTCCGTTTGGAGGTGGGACTATTTACAGTTGGTGCTTACTAAACATAAACTACGTTTGGGCTGATATTTCAGACAATGAAACCTTTGAGTGCCCGTAGGGGGAAGATCTCGGTTGCTGAGTGCAGGGAAGGAGGATGTAATTCCATCATATATACTCTCTGTGCCTACCGCATTTTGAAAAATGCCAGTGATACCTATTTATAAAATAAAATCAACCAAGGAAAAGTACGAACTTAGCAACACTATATTTAGTTAATACAACGGTATCTTGTATTTCTTACGTCCAGGTATACTTATAAATGCCTAGAGGGATTTCACCACCTCAGGATGGAGAGACTGAATGCTTCTGAGGGAATTAGGATGGTGGAATATTGGTGGTACCAGGGAAGGGGGAGAGATGTTTGAAAACACTATGTTTGCTCGTTCTTGGGTCCCAATAAAGAAGGAACAGGGCACAGGAGTCGGAAGGACTAGTGGCAATAGTGATGAAGGGACCTTCTTATCATGCTGGCAGTGTTAATTACCCAGGTGTAGGATGCCATACACTGAGGCGGAAGATCGCAAGTCAGAGTGGCCGGCAGGCACAACTTCCTGGCACACCAGAGGCAGGTCTTCAATACCCACTGGTTTCCCCACCAGGCTGCATAAGCGAACCTGAGCCACAGGGAGTTGGTCAAATCCTCCTGACAGTGTGGAGAAACCAACAGGCAAAACGTGGGGGCAAAAGTGATGAGACCCCACACTTTTCACTAGGGGTCGCAATGAGCTATGAAGTAACAGCTTCTCAACCTGTGCTGTTTCCTGTTGGATGCACATAATCCATTTGCATTGCAGACAATTTTAGGATGTGCTTTACAGTAAGGTGGAAAGTACCTTATGGCAAAAAACACTCAGAAATTTATGTGTGGATTTCAAGTCATTCCAGTCCTAGAACGTTGTGCTTTTTAGAGACGCCATAGCTGTTTTTCCCTTTGTAATATCAGAGCAGTAATATCTTCTCTGGAGGCCTGTTGGGTGAATTTCATGGAATGAAGTTAAGTAGGTGCCAGAACCGTTGCCGTTTTCCCGCCATAGCCCTGCCACCCACTGAAAAATGTTTGATGAGATTACTTAATGATTTCCAATTAAGTCGTATTTCCAAATATCATGATTTCCATTTTAATGTAGTTGGTACGGAGCTTTGTGAGTGTGTGCTTCTTTTATTATGGATCACGTTCAGCTCCTTTTTATTTGCCTCCCAGTTATAATAGTAAAACTCTACTCCTCTACTCCGAGGAGTCCCTACCACCCATATCATCACTTTCCAGCCCAGCACTCTTCACGCTCATTCATTTAAAGCATTCAACATTGTGTAAATGAATCTTGGAAGGCAAAAGCTACTGAATTTAGCGAATTTGTGGAGGCATTCCCACAAATCAGCCAGGTGAAGTTTCACACACCCGAAGACTGCACAACTCCTCTAAGGCAGCACTATGCTGCAAACCCAGACGGCCACTCTTCTCACCCCTCGTCCGTTTGCTGTTCTGGGTAATGAGGTTCAAAAGTCACCTAGGCAACTGCAAAAATAGCTGAAATGGAGAAAGGGCTTCAGGCTGGTGACCAGCAGAGGTCCACCTGACCCCCGTAAGCTGCTGAACAAGAAGGGCTGCCAGAAATGTCCCCCTAGGGAATTTGGTGGAGACGAAGACCCGCTCACTGGACAAGGGTTCCTCCCAGGATACGCCCGAGCGGAAGAAGCGGGCTCTGAGCCACGCCCTTTCACCCACCGCTACCCCGCCCTGGGCTGGTGAAGGTGCGCGTAAGGATGTGGACTACTGAGCCCTGAAGAAATAAGTCCTTCCCCTTTGACCCCATGGAGGATTGCCTGTGAGGATCTTAAATGAGTCTACCCGTGTCTAGACACGGGAGTAGGTCTGTCCGGTACAGCACCTCCCTCAAGGAGGAGAAGAGTGAGGAGAAAGGAAACTCAAGTCTGACCATTCTGTCCTGGGAGAGAAGAGGAGGATCTCATCTCTCATCTGTCCCAGCAAGGCAAGGAGACTTTCTCTCATCTTTCCAAGCAAGGCAGGGTGACTTATGATAATTAGGAATCAAAAAGAGTCTAGAAGGAACGAAAGCAGCCCGTAAGGTGAATTCCTAAGGACTGCCCATTGAAACTGACAAAATTGCCCTTGTTTGATGAGAGGAATGAGCAGAGCACTGAGGTGGTGAACAAGGATCTGGTGAGACTTTCCCAGCATGTTTCTACCAAAGCTTTATCTAAGCTTCTCAGAACACTCTCCTAAAAAGCAGATGTTTGGCCCTTCAGAAAGTCAGCAAGCAAAATGCCTTGAGTGTCCCAAAACACTGATGCCATGATGTTGGCTCCTGACTGGCCTCCTTTTCCTTTGACTGGACCACTGCCACCTCTTGGTAGCCACCGCTTTGATGATGCCTTGCCCTCGAGATCATATTGGTAAAGCCATGTTCCAACTTCCGGTTATAATCTGTCAGAGGGATGCGTCAGGATCGTGATCCCTCCTGTTTAAAATTTCCACTGATAGCTCTCGTCGTAACTGCAGCTGATCTGGGCACAGTGGTTTTCACAGCCACTGCAGGATTCATCTTCCACCTCTTCTCACCTCTTCTTGAAACAAGCTATACATTCGTAGAGAGTTCATTTCTTTGGGGTAGTGTCCTTATCAGCTTTTCTGAAAACATCAATGATTTCTTCATTCTTCCACCCAAGCTTCACCAGAAATTTGATGTTTGCTCTTGCTGCAGTTTTCGTGGAATTCATGTTGCTCTGATAGGAGTCCTTTTCAGTGGATGTCTCATCCTTCTCAGTGCCTCAAACTAGATCTAGTTCAGAAAGGTGATAAGAAGTTAGGACAAGTTTATTTGAGTGCAAACCAGTGGAAATCCATGCATAGTTTCTTCAGCATGTGCATTTTCTATGAACCTTTGGAAGACCCCCTGTGTTGAACATTGCCCGAGTCCTGGGAGAGAAGTGGGTGCGGTCCACTTCCTGTCCTCAATTTGCCCACAGCGGAGGAGTGCACAGAGCAGGGAAAGGCAACCCCAGAGAGATCCTGCCCTCCAGCATGCAGCAGACTGCTGGATCAGTCCTGGCTCCATGGGGTGCTGTGTGGGCCCAAGCAAGTTTCCCAACCTCCCTGAACCTTCATTTAATCCTAGGTAGCCCAATTCCAGTAGCCATTATAGGACTGCCCTGCACGGACAGTTAATTAACTCAGGAAAAGCAACCTAGCTCCAAGGTTAGCAACCAGGAGTTCCAGTTGATTCCGCTAGCGCACCCCCTGGGGCATTCCCAAGCTGGAGTCTGGTGGAAGATGAGGCTCAGTGTGATTGGATTGAAGCAGCAACCTATCAAGGAGAAGTCCCACCCACTCTGCCCTGTGCGTCTATAAAGGCGACGCGTGGCGGCCGCGGCACTCATTGAAGCCGCCAGTTGGGAGAGGAGCAGAGCCAGGCCGGTGCTCCCGAAGGCAGCAAGATGTTGCGAGCCACAGCTCCCTGCTGGTTCCCACCTGGATACCCAGAAGCTAAGAAGGTGGCCGAGGAGGCGGCCCTGGAGGCAAGCCGCCAGCTGGGAGCGGAGCAGAGCCAGGCCGGTGCTCCCGAAGGCAGCAAGATGTTGCGAGCCACAGCTCCCTGCTGGTTCCCACCTGGGTACCCAGAAGCTAAGAAGGTGGCCGAGGAGGCGGCCCTGGAGGCAAGCCGCCAGCTGGGAGCGGAGCAGAGCCAGGCCCGTGCTCCCGAAGGCAGCAAGATGTTGCGAGCCACAGCTCCCTGCTGGTTCCCACCTGGGTACCCAGAAGCTAAGAAGGTGGCCGAGGAGGCGGCCCTGGAGGCTCCAGAATTCCCACTGCCCTCTCATCAGCCTGCCCAGAGCTTCGGGCTCCGGGTGCCCCAGATGCACAGCCAGGCCTCAGCATTTGTGGACATCCAGGCGGAGCCCCAGAACAGGGGTCCGGCGGTGCCCCCAGCGTGGCCCAAGATGGTGACGGAGGCGTGCTACTTCCCTGCGCAGAGGGGATCGGCCTGCTGCTTGCCAGGCGCCCCAAGGCTGTCAGAGAGGCCCTCGGGAGTCCGCATCGCAGCCCCCAGGAAGAGGAAGACGATCGCCCACTCTTCCAGCCCTTGCTTGGTCACAGGTTACACAGATGCCAAGAGAACCCGGGTGGCCAGCAGCAGCCAACGCTCCAGTGGCTCCAAGGTCGGCAGACAGCCAGGGAAGATGCGCAACAGGTCAGGGATGGCATGCAAGACCACCACCACCATCAGCTCTAAGCGAATCGTCCGTGGTCCATCCTTACCGAGTTTGAAGAAACCCATTATCCTCCGAAGGTCTGGGTGCCAAGTCCCCACCGTCATCCGCCGAGGCTATCTCCAACTGTTCACCGAAGAGTGTCTCAAGTTCTGCGCCTCCAAGCAGGAGGCCGAGGAGAAGGCGCTGAACGAGGAGAAGGTGGCCTACGACTGCAGCCCCAACAAGAACAGGTACCTGAACGTGGTCCTGAACACCCTCAAGAGACTCAAGGGCCTGACCCCCAGCTCCATGCCCGGCCTCAGCAGGGCCGCCCTGTACGGCCGCCTCCAGGAGTTCCTGCTCACCCAGGACCAGCTCAAGGAGAACGGCTACCCCTTCCCGCACCCCGAGCGGCCCGGAGGCGCCGTCCTCTTCACTGGCCAGGGGAAGGGGCCCGGCGACTCCTCCTGCAGGGTCTGCTGCCGTTGTGGCACCGAGTACCTGGTGTCCTCCTCGGGCCGCTGTGTACGCGACCAGTTGTGTTATTATCACTGGGGGCGGGTCCGCTCGAGCCAGGTGGCTGGAGGCCGGGTTAGCCAGTACACCTGCTGTGCAGCTGCTCCTGGCTCTGTGGGCTGCCAGGTGGCAAAGCAGCACGTGCGGGACGGCCGCAAGGAGAGCCTCGATGGCTTCGTGGAGACCTTCAAGAAAGAGTTGTCCAGAGACGCTTATCCAGGAATCTACGCCTTGGACTGTGAGATGTGCTACACCACGCATGGCCTAGAGCTGACCCGCGTCACCGTGGTGGACGCCGACATGCGAGTGGTGTACGACACCTTCGTCAAGCCCGACAACGAGATCGTGGACTACAACACCAGGTTTTCCGGAGTCACCGAGGCCGACGTCGCCAAGACGAGCATCACCTTGCCCCAAGTCCAAGCCATCCTGCTGAGCTTTTTCAGCGCCCAAACCATCCTCATCGGGCACAGCCTGGAGAGCGATCTGCTGGCCCTGAAGCTCATCCACAGCACCGTGGTGGACACGGCCGTGCTCTTCCCGCACTACCTGGGTTTCCCCTACAAGCGCTCCCTCAGGAATCTCGCGGCCGACTACCTGGGACAGATCATCCAGGACAGCCAGGACGGCCACAACTCCAGCGAGGACGCAAACGCCTGCCTGCAGCTGGTGATGTGGAAGGTCCGACAGCGCGCCCAGATCCAGCCACGCCAGCGGTCCGCCTCTCCCTCCGCCCTGGCCTGTCCTTAGCCCCAGGCCTCTTCCAAAACCGCCATCAGTCCCGAGAGCTCACCCTGTCCACCGCGCCGCAAAGCGAAAGAAACTGGAGCAGCCGGCGGCAGGAGAGGGCAAAAAGCCAAGAGTAACCCCAACCCCCCACTCCCAGTCCCCCGGAATCCCCGCCGCTGCCCCTCGGGCCTGTCCCCATCAATAATAATGGATTCTATACGTGGGATGGTTTTAAAGTACGTGGAAAAATTCTTTGATGGATTTTCCTTGGAAAAGTGAAACCTAAATCCACTCCGTTTGGAGGTGGGACTATTTACAGTTGGTGCTTACTAAACATAAACTACGTTTAGGCTGATATTTCAGACAATGAAACCTTTGAGTGCCCGTAGGGGGAAGATCTCGGTTGCTGAGTGCAGGGAAGGAGGATGTAATTCCATCATATATACTCTCTGTGCCTACCGCATTTTGAAAAATGCCAGTGATACCTATTTATAAAATAAAATCAACCAAGGAAAAGTACGAACTTAGCAACACTATATGTAGTTAATACAACGGTATCTTGTATTTCTTACGTCCAGGTATACTTATAAATGCCTAGAGGGATTTCACCACCTCAGGATGGAGAGACTGAATGCTTCTGAGGGAATTAGGATGGTGGAATATTGGTGGTACCAGGGAAGGGGGAGAGATGTTTGAAAATACTATGTTTGCTCGTTCTTGGGTCCCAATAAAGAAGGAACAGGGCACAGGAGTCGGAAGGACTAGTGGCAATAGTGATGAAGGGACCTTCTTATCATGCTGGCAGTGTTAATTACCCAGGTGTAGGATGCCATACACTGAGGCGGAAGATCGCAAGTCAGAGTGGCCGGCAGGCACAACTTCCTGGCACACCAGAGGCAGGTCTTCAATACCCACTGGTTTCCCCACCAGGCTGCATAAGCGAACCTGAGCCACAGGGAGTTGGTCAAATCCTCCTGACAGTGTGGAGAAACCAACAGGCAAAACGAGTTGGCAAAAGTGATGAGACCCCACACTTTTCACTAGTGGTCGCAATGAGCTATGAAGTAACAGCTTCTCAACCTGTGCTGTTTCCTGTTGGATGCACATAATCCATTTGCATTGCAGACAATTTTAGGATGTGCTTTACAGTAAGGTGGAAAGTACCTTATGGCAAAAAACACTCAGAAATTTATGTGTGGATTTCAAGTCATTCCAGTCCTAGAACGTTGTGCTTTTTAGAGACGCCATAGCTGTTTTTCCCTTTGTAATATCAGAGCAGTAATATCTTCTCTGGAGGCCTGTTGGGTGAATTTCATGGAATGAAGTTAAGTAGGTGCCAGAACCGTTGCCGTTTTCCCGCCATAGCCCTGCCACCCACTGAAAAATGTTTGATGAGATTACTTAATGATTTCCAATTAAGTCGTATTTCCAAATATCATGATTTCCATTTTAATGTAGTTGGTACGGAGCTTTGTGAGTGTGTGCTTCTTTTATTATGGATCACGTTCAGCTCCTTTTTATTTGCCTCCCAGTTATAATAGTAAAACTCTACTCCTCTACTCCGAGGAGTCCCTACCACCCATATCATCACTTTCCAGCCCAGCACTCTTCACGCTCATTCATTTAAAGCATTCAACATTGTGTAAATGAATCTTGGAAGGCAAAAGCTACTGAATTTAGTGAATTTGTGGAGGCATTCCCACAAATCAGCCAGGTGAAGTTTCACACACCCGAAGACTGCACAACTCCTCTAAGGCAGCACTATGCTGCAAACCCAGACGGCCACTCTTCTCACCCCTCGTCCGTTTGCTGTTCTGGGTAATGAGGTTCAAAAGTCACCTAGGCAACTGCAAAAATAGCTGAAATGGAGAAAGGGCTTCAGGCTGGTGACCAGCAGAGGTCCACCTGACCCCCGTAAGCTGCTGAACAAGAAGGGCTGCCAGAAATGTCCCCCTAGGGAATTTGGTGGAGACGAAGACCCGCTCACTGGACAAGGGTTCCTCCCAGGATACGCCCGAGCGGAAGAAGCGGGCTCTGAGCCACGCCCTTTCACCCACCGCTACCCCGCCCTGGGCTGGTGAAGGTGCGCGTAAGGATGTGGACTACTGAGCCCTGAAGAAATAAGTCCTTCCCCTTTGACCCCATGGAGGATTGCCTGTGAGGATCTTAAATGAGTCTACCCGTGTCTAGACACGGGAGTAGGTCTGTCCGGTACAGCACCTCCCTCAAGGAGGAGAAGAGTGAGGAGAAAGGAAACTCAAGTCTGACCATTCTGTCCTGGGAGAGAAGAGGAGGATCTCATCTCTCATCTGTCCCAGCAAGGCAAGGAGACTTTCTCTCATCTTTCCAAGCAAGGCAGGGTGACTTATGATAATTAGGAATCAAAAAGAGTCTAGAAGGAACGAAAGCAGCCCGTAAGGTGAATTCCTAAGGACTGCCCATTGAAACTGACAAAATTGCCCTTGTTTGATGAGAGGAATGAGCAGAGCACTGAGGTGGTGAACAAGGATCTGGTGAGACTTTCCCAGCATGTTTCTACCAAAGCTTTATCTAAGCTTCTCAGAACACTCTCCTAAAAAGCAGATGTTTGGCCCTTCAGAAAGTCAGCAAGCAAAATGCCTTGAGTGTCCCAAAACACTGATGCCATGATGTTGGCTCCTGACTGGCCTCCTTTTCCTTTGACTGGACCACTGCCACCTCTTGGTAGCCACCGCTTTGATGATGCCTTGCCCTCGAGATCATATTGGTAAAGCCATGTTCCAACTTCCGGTTATCATCTGTCAGAGGGATGCGTCAGGATCGTGATCCCTCCTGTTTAAAATTTCCACTGATAGCTCTCGTCGTAACTGCAGCTGATCTGGGCACAGTGGTTTTCACAGCCACTGCAGGATTCATCTTCCACCTCTTCTCACCTCTTCTTGAAACAAGCTATACATTCGTAGAGAGTTCATTTCTTTGGGGTAGTGTCCTTATCAGCTTTTCTGAAAACATCAATGATTTCTTCATTCTTCCACCCAAGCTTCACCAGAAATTTGATGTTTGCTCTTGCTGCAGTTTTCGTGGAATTCATGTTGCTCTGATAGGAGTCCTTTTCAGTGGATGTCTCATCCTTCTCAGTGCCTCAAACTAGATCTAGTTCAGAAAGGTGATAAGAAGTTAGGACAAGTTTATTTGAGTGCAAACCAGTGGAAATCCATGCATAGTTTCTTCAGCATGTGCATTTTCTATGAACCTTTGGAAGACCCCCTGTGTTGAACATTGCCCGAGTCCTGGGAGAGAAGTGGGTGCGGTCCACTTCCTGTCCTCAATTTGCCCACAGCGGAGGAGTGCACAGAGCAGGGAAAGGCAACCCCAGAGAGATCCTGCCCTCCAGCATGCAGCAGACTGCTGGATCAGTCCTGGCTCCATGGGGTGCTGTGTGGGCCCAAGCAAGTTGCCCAACCTCCCTGAACCTTCATTTAATCCTAGGTAGCCCAATTCCAGTAGCCATTATAGGACTGCCCTGCACGGACAGTTAATTAACTCAGGAAAAGCAACCTAGCTCCAAGGTTAGCAACCAGGAGTTCCAGTTGATTCCGCTAGCGCACCCCCTGGGGCATTCCCAAGCTGGAGTCTGGTGGAAGATGAGGCTCAGTGTGATTGGATTGAAGCAGCAACCTATCAAGGAGAAGTCCCACCCACTCTGCCCTGTGCGTCTATAAAGGCGACGCGTGGCGGCCGCGGCACTCATTGAAGCCGCCAGTTGGGAGAGGAGCAGAGCCAGGCCGGTGCTCCCGAAGGCAGCAAGATGTTGCGAGCCACAGCTCCCTGCTGGTTCCCACCTGGATACCCAGAAGCTAAGAAGGTGGCCGAGGAGGCGGCCCTGGAGGCAAGCCGCCAGCTGGGAGCGGAGCAGAGCCAGGCCGGTGCTCCCGAAGGCAGCAAGATGTTGCGAGCCACAGCTCCCTGCTGGTTCCCACCTGGGTACCCAGAAGCTAAGAAGGTGGCCGAGGAGGCGGCCCTGGAGGCAAGCCGCCAGCTGGGAGCGGAGCAGAGCCAGGCCCGTGCTCCCGAAGGCAGCAAGATGTTGCGAGCCACAGCTCCCTGCTGGTTCCCACCTGGGTACCCAGAAGCTAAGAAGGTGGCCGAGGAGGCGGCCCTGGAGGCTCCAGAATTCCCACTGCCCTCTCATCAGCCTGCCCAGAGCTTCGGGCTCCGGGTGCCCCAGATGCACAGCCAGGCCTCAGCATTTGTGGACATCCAGGCGGAGCCCCAGAACAGGGGTCCGGCGGTGCCCCCAGCGTGGCCCAAGATGGTGACGGAGGCGTGCTACTTCCCTGCGCAGAGGGGATCGGCCTGCTGCTTGCCAGGCGCCCCAAGGCTGTCAGAGAGGCCCTCGGGAGTCCGCATCGCAGCCCCCAGGAAGAGGAAGACGATCGCCCACTCTTCCAGCCCTTGCTTGGTCACAGGTTACACAGATGCCAAGAGAACCCGGGTGGCCAGCAGCAGCCAACGCTCCAGTGGCTCCAAGGTCGGCAGACAGCCAGGGAAGACGCGCAACAGGTCAGGGATGGCATGCAAGACCACCACCACCATCAGCTCTAAGCGAATCGTCCGTGGTCCATCCTTACCGAGTTTGAAGAAACCCATTATCCTCCGAAGGTCTGGGTGCCAAGTCCCCACCGTCATCCGCCGAGGCTATCTCCAACTGTTCACCGAAGAGTGTCTCAAGTTCTGCGCCTCCAAGCAGGAGGCCGAGGAGAAGGCGCTGAACGAGGAGAAGGTGGCCTACGACTGCAGCCCCAACAAGAACAGGTACCTGAACGTGGTCCTGAACACCCTCAAGAGACTCAAGGGCCTGACCCCCAGCTCCATGCCCGGCCTCAGCAGGGCCGCCCTGTACGGCCGCCTCCAGGAGTTCCTGCTCACCCAGGACCAGCTCAAGGAGAACGGCTACCCCTTCCCGCACCCCGAGCGGCCCGGAGGCGCCGTCCTCTTCACTGGCCAGGGGAAGGGGCCCGGCGACTCCTCCTGCAGGGTCTGCTGCCGTTGTGGCACCGAGTACCTGGTGTCCTCCTCGGGCCGCTGTGTACGCGACCAGTTGTGTTATTATCACTGGGGGCGGGTCCGCTCGAGCCAGGTGGCTGGAGGCCGGGTTAGCCAGTACACCTGCTGTGCAGCTGCTCCTGGCTCTGTGGGCTGCCAGGTGGCAAAGCAGCACGTGCGGGACGGCCGCAAGGAGAGCCTCGATGGCTTCGTGGAGACCTTCAAGAAAGAGTTGTCCAGAGACGCTTATCCAGGAATCTACGCCTTGGACTGTGAGATGTGCTACACCACGCATGGCCTAGAGCTGACCCGCGTCACCGTGGTGGACGCCGACATGCGAGTGGTGTACGACACCTTCGTCAAGCCCGACAACGAGATCGTGGACTACAACACCAGGTTTTCCGGAGTCACCGAGGCCGACGTCGCCAAGACGAGCATCACCCTGCCCCAAGTCCAAGCCATCCTGCTGAGCTTTTTCAGCGCCCAAACCATCCTCATCGGGCACAGCCTGGAGAGCGATCTGCTGGCCCTGAAGCTCATCCACAGCACCGTGGTGGACACGGCCGTGCTCTTCCCGCACTACCTGGGTTTCCCCTACAAGCGCTCCCTCAGGAATCTCGCGGCCGACTACCTGGGACAGATCATCCAGGACAGCCAGGACGGCCACAACTCCAGCGAGGACGCAAACGCCTGCCTGCAGCTGGTGATGTGGAAGGTCCGACAGCGCGCCCAGATCCAGCCACGCCAGCGGTCCGCCTCTCCCTCCGCCCTGGCCTGTCCTTAGCCCCAGGCCTCTTCCAAAACCGCCATCAGTCCCGAGAGCTCACCCTGTCCACCGCGCCGCAAAGCGAAAGAAACTGGAGCAGCCGGCGGCAGGAGAGGGCAAAAAGCCAAGAGTAACCCCAACCCCCCACTCCCAGTCCCCCGGAATCCCCGCCGCTGCCCCTCGGGCCTGTCCCCATCAATAATAATGGATTCTATACGTGGGATGGTTTTAAAGTACGTGGAAAAATTCTTTGATGGATTTTCCTTGGAAAAGTGAAACCTAAATCCACTCCGTTTGGAGGTGGGACTATTTACAGTTGGTGCTTACTAAACATAAACTACGTTTAGGCTGATATTTCAGACAATGAAACCTTTGAGTGCCCGTAGGGGGAAGATCTCGGTTGCTGAGTGCAGGGAAGGAGGATGTAATTCCATCATATATACTCTCTGTGCCTACCGCATTTTGAAAAATGCCAGTGATACCTATTTATAAAATAAAATCAACCAAGGAAAAGTACGAACTTAGCAACACTATATGTAGTTAATACAACGGTATCTTGTATTTCTTACGTCCAGGTATACTTATAAATGCCTAGAGGGATTTCACCACCTCAGGATGGAGAGACTGAATGCTTCTGAGGGAATTAGGATGGTGGAATATTGGTGGTACCAGGGAAGGGGGAGAGATGTTTGAAAATACTATGTTTGCTCGTTCTTGGGTCCCAATAAAGAAGGAACAGGGCACAGGAGTCGGAAGGACTAGTGGCAATAGTGATGAAGGGACCTTCTTATCATGCTGGCAGTGTTAATTACCCAGGTGTAGGATGCCATACACTGAGGCGGAAGATCGCAAGTCAGAGTGGCCGGCAGGCACAACTTCCTGGCACACCAGAGGCAGGTCTTCAATACCCACTGGTTTCCCCACCAGGCTGCATAAGCGAACCTGAGCCACAGGGAGTTGGTCAAATCCTCCTGACAGTGTGGAGAAACCAACAGGCAAAACGAGTTGGCAAAAGTGATGAGACCCCACACTTTTCACTAGTGGTCGCAATGAGCTATGAAGTAACAGCTTCTCAACCTGTGCTGTTTCCTGTTGGATGCACATAATCCATTTGCATTGCAGACAATTTTAGGATGTGCTTTACAGTAAGGTGGAAAGTACCTTATGGCAAAAAACACTCAGAAATTTATGTGTGGATTTCAAGTCATTCCAGTCCTAGAACGTTGTGCTTTTTAGAGACGCCATAGCTGTTTTTCCCTTTGTAATATCAGAGCAGTAATATCTTCTCTGGAGGCCTGTTGGGTGAATTTCATGGAATGAAGTTAAGTAGGTGCCAGAACCGTTGCCGTTTTCCCGCCATAGCCCTGCCACCC
This sequence comes from Gorilla gorilla gorilla, assembly GCF_029281585.2. NCBI lineage: Eukaryota > Metazoa > Chordata > Mammalia > Primates > Hominidae > Gorilla > Gorilla gorilla. The sequence goes on along the minus strand of NC_073241.2, from coordinate 28,760,378 downwards.
ACTGAAAAATGTTTGATGAGATTACTTAATGATTTCCAATTAAGTCGTATTTCCAAATATCATGATTTCCATTTTAATGTAGTTGGTACGGAGCTTTGTGAGTGTGTGCTTCTTTTATTATGGATCACGTTCAGCTCCTTTTTATTTGCCTCCCAGTTATAATAGTAAAACTCTACTCCTCTACTCCGAGGAGTCCCTACCACCCATATCATCACTTTCCAGCCCAGCACTCTTCACGCTCATTCATTTAAAGCATTCAACATTGTGTAAATGAATCTTGGAAGGCAAAAGCTACTGAATTTAGCGAATTTGTGGAGGCATTCCCACAAATCAGCCAGGTGAAGTTTCACACACCCGAAGACTGCACAACTCCTCTAAGGCAGCACTATGCTGCAAACCCAGACGGCCACTCTTCTCACCCCTCGTCCGTTTGCTGTTCTGGGTAATGAGGTTCAAAAGTCACCTAGGCAACTGCAAAAATAGCTGAAATGGAGAAAGGGCTTCAGGCTGGTGACCAGCAGAGGTCCACCTGACCCCCGTAAGCTGCTGAACAAGAAGGGCTGCCAGAAATGTCCCCCTAGGGAATTTGGTGGAGACGAAGACCCGCTCACTGGACAAGGGTTCCTCCCAGGATACGCCCGAGCGGAAGAAGCGGGCTCTGAGCCACGCCCTTTCACCCACCGCTACCCCGCCCTGGGCTGGTGAAGGTGCGCGTAAGGATGTGGACTACTGAGCCCTGAAGAAATAAGTCCTTCCCCTTTGACCCCATGGAGGATTGCCTGTGAGGATCTTAAATGAGTCTACCCGTGTCTAGACACGGGAGTAGGTCTGTCCGGTACAGCACCTCCCTCAAGGAGGAGAAGAGTGAGGAGAAAGGAAACTCAAGTCTGACCATTCTGTCCTGGGAGAGAAGAGGAGGATCTCATCTCTCATCTGTCCCAGCAAGGCAAGGAGACTTTCTCTCATCTTTCCAAGCAAGGCAGGGTGACTTATGATAATTAGGAATCAAAAAGAGTCTAGAAGGAACGAAAGCAGCCCGTAAGGTGAATTCCTAAGGACTGCCCATTGAAACTGACAAAATTGCCCTTGTTTGATGAGAGGAATGAGCAGAGCACTGAGGTGGTGAACAAGGATCTGGTGAGACTTTCCCAGCATGTTTCTACCAAAGCTTTATCTAAGCTTCTCAGAACACTCTCCTAAAAAGCAGATGTTTGGCCCTTCAGAAAGTCAGCAAGCAAAATGCCTTGAGTGTCCCAAAACACTGATGCCATGATGTTGGCTCCTGACTGGCCTCCTTTTCCTTTGACTGGACCACTGCCAACTCTTGGTAGCCACCGCTTTGATGATGCCTTGCCCTCGAGATCATATTGGTAAAGCCATGTTCCAACTTCCGGTTATCATCTGTCAGAGGGATGCGTCAGGATCGTGATCCCTCCTGTTTAAAATTTCCACTGATAGCTCTCGTCGTAACTGCAGCTGATCTGGGCACAGTGGTTTTCACAGCCACTGCAGGATTCATCTTCCACCTCTTCTCACCTCTTCTTGAAACAAGCTATACATTCGTAGAGAGTTCATTTCTTTGGGGTAGTGTCCTTATCAGCTTTTCTGAAAACATCAATGATTTCTTCATTCTTCCACCCAAGCTTCACCAGAAATTTGATGTTTGCTCTTGCTGCAGTTTTCGTGGAATTCATGTTGCTCTGATAGGAGTCCTTTTCAGTGGATGTCTCATCCTTCTCAGTGCCTCAAACTAGATCTAGTTCAGAAAGGTGATAAGAAGTTAGGACAAGTTTATTTGAGTGCAAACCAGTGGAAATCCATGCATAGTTTCTTCAGCATGTGCATTTTCTATGAACCTTTGGAAGACCCCCTGTGTTGAACATTGCCCGAGTCCTGGGAGAGAAGTGGGTGCGGTCCACTTCCTGTCCTCAATTTGCCCACAGCGGAGGAGTGCACAGAGCAGGGAAAGGCAACCCCAGAGAGATCCTGCCCTCCAGCATGCAGCAGACTGCTGGATCAGTCCTGGCTCCATGGGGTGCTGTGTGGGCCCAAGCAAGTTGCCCAACCTCCCTGAACCTTCATTTAATCCTAGGTAGCCCAATTCCAGTAGCCATTATAGGACTGCCCTGCACGGACAGTTAATTAACTCAGGAAAAGCAACCTAGCTCCAAGGTTAGCAACCAGGAGTTCCAGTTGATTCCGCTAGCGCACCCCCTGGGGCATTCCCAAGCTGGAGTCTGGTGGAAGATGAGGCTCAGTGTGATTGGATTGAAGCAGCAACCTATCAAGGAGAAGTCCCACCCACTCTGCCCTGTGCGTCTATAAAGGCGACGCGTGGCGGCCGCGGCACTCATTGAAGCCGCCAGTTGGGAGAGGAGCAGAGCCAGGCCGGTGCTCCCGAAGGCAGCAAGATGTTGCGAGCCACAGCTCCCTGCTGGTTCCCACCTGGATACCCAGAAGCTAAGAAGGTGGCCGAGGAGGCGGCCCTGGAGGCAAGCCGCCAGCTGGGAGCGGAGCAGAGCCAGGCCGGTGCTCCCGAAGGCAGCAAGATGTTGCGAGCCACAGCTCCCTGCTGGTTCCCACCTGGGTACCCAGAAGCTAAGAAGGTGGCCGAGGAGGCGGCCCTGGAGGCAAGCCGCCAGCTGGGAGCGGAGCAGAGCCAGGCCCGTGCTCCCGAAGGCAGCAAGATGTTGCGAGCCACAGCTCCCTGCTGGTTCCCACCTGGGTACCCAGAAGCTAAGAAGGTGGCCGAGGAGGCGGCCCTGGAGGCTCCAGAATTCCCACTGCCCTCTCATCAGCCTGCCCAGAGCTTCGGGCTCCGGGTGCCCCAGATGCACAGCCAGGCCTCAGCATTTGTGGACATCCAGGCGGAGCCCCAGAACAGGGGTCCAGCGGTGCCCCCAGCGTGGCCCAAGATGGTGACGGAGGCGTGCTACTTCCCTGCGCAGAGGGGATCGGCCTGCTGCTTGCCAGGCGCCCCAAGGCTGTCAGAGAGGCCCTCGGGAGTCCGCATCGCAGCCCCCAGGAAGAGGAAGACGATCGCCCACTCTTCCAGCCCTTGCTTGGTCACAGGTTACACAGATGCCAAGAGAACCCGGGTGGCCAGCAGCAGCCAACGCTCCAGTGGCTCCAAGGTCGGCAGACAGCCAGGGAAGATGCGCAACAGGTCAGGGATGGCATGCAAGACCACCACCACCATCAGCTCTAAGCGAATCTTCCGTGGTCCATCCTTACCGAGTTTGAAGAAACCCATTATCCTCCGAAGGTCTGGGTGCCAAGTCCCCACCGTCATCCGCCGAGGCTATCTCCAACTGTTCACCGAAGAGTGTCTCAAGTTCTGCGCCTCCAAGCAGGAGGCCGAGGAGAAGGCGCTGAACGAGGAGAAGGTGGCCTACGACTGCAGCCCCAACAAGAACAGGTACCTGAACGTGGTCCTGAACACCCTCAAGAGACTCAAGGGCCTGACCCCCAGCTCCATGCCCGGCCTCAGCAGGGCCGCCCTGTACGGCCGCCTCCAGGAGTTCCTGCTCACCCAGGACCAGCTCAAGGAGAACGGCTACCCCTTCCCGCACCCCGAGCGGCCCGGAGGCGCCGTCCTCTTCACTGGCCAGGGGAAGGGGCCCGGCGACTCCTCCTGCAGGGTCTGCTGCCGTTGTGGCACCGAGTACCTGGTGTCCTCCTCGGGCCGCTGTGTACGCGACCAGTTGTGTTATTATCACTGGGGGCGGGTCCGCTCGAGCCAGGTGGCTGGAGGCCGGGTTAGCCAGTACACCTGCTGTGCAGCTGCTCCTGGCTCTGTGGGCTGCCAGGTGGCAAAGCAGCACGTGCGGGACGGCCGCAAGGAGAGCCTCGATGGCTTCGTGGAGACCTTCAAGAAAGAGTTGTCCAGAGACGCTTATCCAGGAATCTACGCCTTGGACTGTGAGATGTGCTACACCACGCATGGCCTAGAGCTGACCCGCGTCACCGTGGTGGACGCCGACATGCGAGTGGTGTACGACACCTTCGTCAAGCCCGACAACGAGATCGTGGACTACAACACCAGGTTTTCCGGAGTCACCGAGGCCGACGTCGCCAAGACGAGCATCACCTTGCCCCAAGTCCAAGCCATCCTGCTGAGCTTTTTCAGCGCCCAAACCATCCTCATCGGGCACAGCCTGGAGAGCGATCTGCTGGCCCTGAAGCTCATCCACAGCACCGTGGTGGACACGGCGTGCTCTTCCCGCACTACCTGGGTTTCCCCTACAAGCGCTCCCTCAGGAATCTCGCGGCCGACTACCTGGGACAGATCATCCAGGACAGCCAGGACGGCCACAACTCCAGCGAGGACGCAAACGCCTGCCTGCAGCTGGTGATGTGGAAGGTCCGACAGCGCGCCCAGATCCAGCCACGCCAGCGGTCCGCCTCTCCCTCCGCCCTGGCCTGTCCTTAGCCCCAGGCCTCTTCCAAAACCGCCATCAGTCCCGAGAGCTCACCCTGTCCACCGCGCCGCAAAGCGAAAGAAACTGCAGCAGCCGGCGGCAGGAGAGGGCAAAAAGCCAAGAGTAACCCCAACCCCCCACTCCCAGTCCCCCGGAATCCCCGCCGCTGCCCCTCGGGCCTGTCCCCATCAATAATAATGGATTCTATACGTGGGATGGTTTTAAAGTACGTGGAAAAATTCTTTGATGGATTTTCCTTGGAAAAGTGAAACCTAAATCCACTCCGTTTGGAGGTGGGACTATTTACAGTTGGTGCTTACTAAACATAAACTACGTTTGGGCTGATATTTCAGACAATGAAACCTTTGAGTGCCCGTAGGGGGAAGATCTCGGTTGCTGAGTGCAGGGAAGGAGGATGTAATTCCATCATATATACTCTCTGTGCCTACCGCATTTTGAAAAATGCCAGTGATACCTATTTATAAAATAAAATCAACCAAGGAAAAGTACGAACTTAGCAACACTATATTTAGTTAATACAACGGTATCTTGTATTTCTTACGTCCAGGTATACTTATAAATGCCTAGAGGGATTTCACCACCTCAGGATGGAGAGACTGAATGCTTCTGAGGGAATTAGGATGGTGGAATATTGGTGGTACCAGGGAAGGGGGAGAGATGTTTGAAAATACTATGTTTGCTCGTTCTTGGGTTCCAATAAAGAAGGAACAGGGCACAGGAGTCGGAAGGACTAGTGGCAATAGTGATGAAGGGACCTTCTTATCATGCTGGCAGTGTTAATTACCCAGGTGTAGGATGCCATACACTGAGGCGGAAGATCGCAAGTCAGAGTGGCCGGCAGGCACAACTTCCTGGCACACCAGAGGCAGGTCTTCAATACCCACTGGTTTCCCCACCAGGCTGCATAAGCGAACCTGAGCCACAGGGAGTTGGTCAAATCCTCCTGACACTGTGGAGAAACCAACAGGCAAAACGTGGGGGCAAAAGTGATGAGACCCCACACTTTTCACTAGTGGTCACAATGAGCTATGAAGTAACAGCTTCTCAACCTGTGCTGTTTCCTGTTGGATGCACATAATCCATTTGCATTGCAGACAATTTTAGGATGTGCTTTACAGTAAGGTGGAAAGTACCTTATGGCAAAAAACACTCAGAAATTTATGTGTGGATTTCAAGTCATTCCAGTCCTAGAACGTTGTGCTTTTTAGAGACGCCATAGCTGTTTTTCCCTTTGTAATATCAGAGCAGTAATATCTTCTCTGGAGGCCTGTTGGGTGAATTTCATGGAATGAAGTTAAGTAGGTGCCAGAACCGTTGCCGTTTTCCCGCCATAGCCCTGCCACCCACTGAAAAATGTTTGATGAGATTACTTAATGATTTCCAATTAAGTCGTATTTCCAAATATCATGATTTCCATTTTAATGTAGTTGGTACGGAGCTTTGTGAGTGTGTGCTTCTTTTATTATGGATCACGTTCAGCTCCTTTTTATTTGCCTCCCAGTTATAATAGTAAAACTCTACTCCTCTACTCCGAGGAGTCCCTACCACCCATATCATCACTTTCCAGCCCAGCACTCTTCACGCTCATTCATTTAAAGCATTCAACATTGTGTAAATGAATCTTGTAAGGCAAAAGCTACTGAATTTAGCGAATTTGTGGAGGCATTCCCACAAATCAGCCAGGTGAAGTTTCACACACCCGAAGACTGCACAACTCCTCTAAGGCAGCACTATGCTGCAAACCCAGACGGCCACTCTTCTCACCCCTCGTCCGTTTGCTGTTCTGGGTAATGAGGTTCAAAAGTCACCTAGGCAACTGCAAAAATAGCTGAAATGGAGAAAGGGCTTCAGGCTGGTGACCAGCAGAGGTCCACCTGACCCCCGTAAGCTGCTGAACAAGAAGGGCTGCCAGAAATGTCCCCCTAGGGAATTTGGTGGAGACGAAGACCCGCTCACTGGACAAGGGTTCCTCCCAGGATACGCCCGAGCGGAAGAAGCGGGCTCTGAGCCACGCCCTTTCACCCACCGCTACCCCGCCCTGGGCTGGTGAAGGTGCGCGTAAGGATGTGGACTACTGAGCCCTGAAGAAATAAGTCCTTCCCCTTTGACCCCATGGAGGATTGCCTGTGAGGATCTTAAATGAGTCTACCCGTGTCTAGACACGGGAGTAGGTCTGTCCGGTACAGCACCTCCCTCAAGGAGGAGAAGAGTGAGGAGAAAGGAAACTCAAGTCTGACCATTCTGTCCTGGGACAGAAGAGGAGGATCTCATCGCTCATCTGTCCCAGCAAGGCAAGGAGACTTTCTCTCATCTTTCCAAGCAAGGCAGGGTGACTTATGATAATTAGGAATCAAAAAGAGTCTAGAAGGAACGAAAGCAGCCCGTAAGGTGAATTCCTAAGGACTGCCCATTGAAACTGACAAAATTGCCCTTGTTTGATGAGAGGAATGAGCAGAGCACTGAGGTGGTGAACAAGGATCTGGTGAGACTTTCCCAGCATGTTTCTACCAAAGCTTTATCTAAGCTTCTCAGAACACTCTCCTAAAAAGCAGATGTTTGGCCCTTCAGAAAGTCAGCAAGCAAAATGCCTTGAGTGTCCCAAAACACTGATGCCATGATGTTGGCTCCTGACTGGCCTCCTTTTCCTTTGACTGGACCACTGCCACCTCTTGGTAGCCACCGCTTTGATGATGCCTTGCCCTCGAGATCATATTGGTAAAGCCATGTTCCAACTTCCGGTTATCATCTGTCAGAGGGATGCGTCAGGATCGTGATCCCTCCTGTTTAAAATTTCCACTGATAGCTCTCGTCGTAACTGCAGCTGATCTGGGCACAGTGGTTTTCACAGCCACTGCAGGATTCATCTTCCACCTCTTCTCACCTCTTCTTGAAACAAGCTATACATTCGTAGAGAGTTCATTTCTTTGGAGTAGTGTCCTTATCAGCTTTTCTGAAAACATCAATGATTTCTTCATTCTTCCACCCAAGCTTCACCAGAAATTTGATGTTTGCTCTTGCTGCAGTTTTCGTGGAATTCATGTTGCTCTGATAGGAGTCCTTTTCAGTGGATGTCTCATCCTTCTCAGTGCCTCAAACTAGATCTAGTTCAGAAAGGTGATAAGAAGTTAGGACAAGTTTATTTGAGTGCAAACCAGTGGAAATCCATGCATAGTTTCTTCAGCATGTGCATTTTCTATGAACCTTTGGAAGACCCCCTGTGTTGAACATTGCCCGAGTCCTGGGAGAGAAGTGGGTGCGGTCCACTTCCTGTCCTCAATTTGCCCACAGCGGAGGAGTGCACAGGGCAGGGAAAGGCAACCCCAGAGAGATCCTGCCCTCCAGCATGCAGCAGACTGCTGGATCAGTCCTGGCTCCATGGGGTGCTGTGTGGGCCCAAGCAAGTTGCCCAACCTCCCTGAACCTTCATTTAATCCTAGGTAGCCCAATTCCAGTAGCCATTATAGGACTGCCCTGCACGGACAGTTAATTAACTCAGGAAAAGCAACCTAGCTCCAAGGTTAGCAACCAGGAGTTCCAGTTGATTCCGCTAGCGCACCCCCTGGGGCATTCCCAAGCTGGAGTCTGGTGGAAGATGAGGCTCAGTGTGATTGGATTGAAGCAGCAACCTATCAAGGAGAAGTCCCACCCACTCTGCCCTGTGCGTCTATAAAGGCGACACGTGGCGGCCGCGGCACTCATTGAAGCCGCCAGTTGGGAGAGGAGCAGAGCCAGGCCGGTGCTCCCGAAGGCAGCAAGATGTTGCGAGCCACAGCTCCCTGCTGGTTCCCACCTGGATACCCAGAAGCTAAGAAGGTGACAGAGGAGGCGGCCCTGGAGGCAAGCCGCCAGCTGGGAGCGGAGCAGAGCCAGGCCGGTGCTCCCGAAGGCAGCAAGATGTTGCGAGCCACAGCTCCCTGCTGGTTCCCACCTGGGTACCCAGAAGCTAAGAAGGTGGCCGAGGAGGCGGCCCTGGAGGCAAGCCGCCAGCTGGGAGCGGAGCAGAGCCAGGCCCGTGCTCCCGAAGGCAGCAAGATGTTGCGAGCCACAGCTCCCTGCTGGTTCCCACCTGGGTACCCAGAAGCTAAGAAGGTGGCCGAGGAGGCGGCCCTGGAGGCTCCAGAATTCCCACTGCCCTCTCATCAGCCTGCCCAGAGCTTCGGGCTCCGGGTGCCCCAGATGCACAGCCAGGCCTCAGCATTTGTGGACATCCAGGCGGAGCCCCAGAACAGGGGTCCGGCGGTGCCCCCAGCGTGGCCCAAGATGGTGACGGAGGCGTGCTACTTCCCTGCGCAGAGGGGATCGGCCTGCTGCTTGCCAGGCGCCCCAAGGCTGTCAGAGAGGCCCTCGGGAGTCCGCATCGCAGCCCCCAGGAAGAGGAAGACGATCGCCCACTCTTCCAGCCCTTGCTTGGTCACAGGTTACACAGATGCCAAGAGAACCCGGGTGGCCAGCAGCAGCCAACGCTCCAGTGGCTCCAAGGTCGGCAGACAGCCAGGGAAGACGCGCAACAGGTCAGGGATGGCATGCAAGACCACCACCACCATCAGCTCTAAGCGAATCGTCCGTGGTCCATCCTTACCGAGTTTGAAGAAACCCATTATCCTCCGAAGGTCTGGGTGCCAAGTCCCCACCGTCATCCGCCGAGGCTATCTCCAACTGTTCACCGAAGAGTGTCTCAAGTTCTGCGCCTCCAAGCAGGAGGCCGAGGAGAAGGCGCTGAACGAGGAGAAGGTGGCCTACGACTGCAGCCCCAACAAGAACAGGTACCTGAACGTGGTCCTGAACACCCTCAAGAGACTCAAGGGCCTGACCCCCAGCTCCATGCCCGGCCTCAGCAGGGCCGCCCTGTACGGCCGCCTCCAGGAGTTCCTGCTCACCCAGGACCAGCTCAAGGAGAACGGCTACCCCTTCCCGCACCCCGAGCGGCCCGGAGGCGCCGTCCTCTTCACTGGCCAGGGGAAGGGGCCCGGCGACTCCTCCTGCAGGGTCTGCTGCCGTTGTGGCACCGAGTACCTGGTGTCCTCCTCGGGCCGCTGTGTACGCGACCAGTTGTGTTATTATCACTGGGGGCGGGTCCGCTCGAGCCAGGTGGCTGGAGGCCGGGTTAGCCAGTACACCTGCTGTGCAGCTGCTCCTGGCTCTGTGGGCTGCCAGGTGGCAAAGCAGCACGTGCGGGACGGCCGCAAGGAGAGCCTCGATGGCTTCGTGGAGACCTTCAAGAAAGAGTTGTCCAGAGACGCTTATCCAGGAATCTACGCCTTGGACTGTGAGATGTGCTACACCACGCATGGCCTAGAGCTGACCCGCGTCACCGTGGTGGACGCCGACATGCGAGTGGTGTACGACACCTTCGTCAAGCCCGACAACGAGATCGTGGACTACAACACCAGGTTTTCCGGAGTCACCGAGGCCGACGTCGCCAAGACGAGCATCACCCTGCCCCAAGTCCAAGCCATCCTGCTGAGCTTTTTCAGCGCCCAAACCATCCTCATCGGGCACAGCCTGGAGAGCGATCTGCTGGCCCTGAAGCTCATCCACAGCACCGTGGTGGACACAGCCGTGCTCTTCCCGCACTACCTGGGTTTCCCCTACAAGCGCTCCCTCAGGAATCTCGCGGCCGACTACCTGGGACAGATCATCCAGGACAGCCAGGACGGCCACAACTCCAGCGAGGACGCAAACGCCTGCCTGCAGCTGGTGATGTGGAAGGTCCGACAGCGCGCCCAGATCCAGCCACGCCAGCGGTCCGCCTCTCCCTCCGCCCTGGCCTGTCCTTAGCCCCAGGCCTCTTCCAAAACCGCCATCAGTCCCGAGAGCTCACCCTGTCCACCGCGCCGCAAAGCGAAAGAAACTGGAGCAGCCGGCGGCAGGAGAGGGCAAAAAGCCAAGAGTAACCCCAACCCCCCACTCCCAGTCCCCCGGAATCCCCGCCGCTGCCCCTCGGGCCTGTCCCCATCAATAATAATGGATTCTATACGTGGGATGGTTTTAAAGTACGTGGAAAAATTCTTTGATGGATTTTCCTTGGAAAAGTGAAACCTAAATCCACTCCGTTTGGAGGTGGGACTATTTACAGTTGGTGCTTACTAAACATAAACTACGTTTAGGCTGATATTTCAGACAATGAAACCTTTGAGTGCCCGTAGGGGGAAGATCTCGGTTGCTGAGTGCAGGGAAGGAGGATGTAATTCCATCATATATACCCTCTGTGCCTACCGCATTTTGAAAAATGCCAGTGATACCTATTTATAAAATAAAATCAACCAAGGAAAAGGACGAACTTAGCAACACTATATGTAGTTAATACAACGGTATCTTGTATTTCTTACGTCCAGGTATACTTATAAATGCCTAGAGGGATTTCACCACCTCAGGATGGAGAGACTGAATGCTTCTGAGGGAATTAGGATGGTGGAATATTGGTGGTACCAGGGAAGGGGGAGAGATGTTTGAAAATACTATGTTTGCTCGTTCTTGGGTCCCAATAAAGAAGGAACAGGGCACAGGAGTCGGAAGGACTAGTGGCAATAGTGATGAAGGGACCTTCTTATCATGCTGGCAGTGTTAATTACCCAGGTGTAGGATGCCATACACTGAGGCGGAAGATCGCAAGTCAGAGTGGCCGGCAGGCACAACTTCCTGGCACACCAGAGGCAGGTCTTCAATACCCACTGGTTTCCCCACCAGGCTGCATAAGCGAACCTGAGCCACAGGGAGTTGGTCAAATCCTCCTGACAGTGTGGAGAAACCAACAGGCAAAACGTGGGGGCAAAAGTGATGAGACCCCACACTTTTCACTAGTGGTCGCAATGAGCTATGAAGTAACAGCTTCTCAACCTGTGCTGTTTCCTGTTGGATGCACATAATCCATTTGCATTGCAGACAATTTTAGGATGTGCTTTACAGTAAGGTGGAAAGTACCTTATGGCAAAAAACACTCAGAAATTTATGTGTGGATTTCAAGTCATTCCAGTCCTAGAACGTTGTGCTTTTTAGAGACGCCATAGCTGTTTTTCCCTTTGTAATATCAGAGCAGTAATATCTTCTCTGGAGGCCTGTTGGGTGAATTTCATGGAATGAAGTTAAGTAGGTGCCAGAACCGTTGCCGTTTTCCCGCCATAGCCCTGCCACCCACTGAAAAATGTTTGATGAGATTACTTAATGATTTCCAATTAAGTCGTATTTCCAAATATCATGATTTCCATTTTAATGTAGTTGGTACGGAGCTTTGTGAGTGTGTGCTTCTTTTATTATGGATCACGTTCAGCTCCTTTTTATTTGCCTCCCAGTTATAATAGTAAAACTCTACTCCTCTACTCCGAGGAGTCCCTACCACCCATATCATCACTTTCCAGCCCAGCACTCTTCACGCTCATTCATTTAAAGCATTCAACATTGTGTAAATGAATCTTGGAAGGCAAAAGCTACTGAATTTAGCGAATTTGTGGAGGCATTCCCACAAATCAGCCAGGTGAAGTTTCACACACCCGAAGACTGCACAACTCCTCTAAGGCAGCACTATGCTGCAAACCCAGACGGCCACTCTTCTCACCCCTCGTCCGTTTGCTGTTCTGGGTAATGAGGTTCAAAAGTCACCTAGGCAACTGCAAAAATAGCTGAAATGGAGAAAGGGCTTCAGGCTGGTGACCAGCAGAGGTCCACCTGACCCCCGTAAGCTGCTGAACAAGAAGGGCTGCCAGAAATGTCCCCCTAGGGAATTTGGTGGAGACGAAGACCCGCTCACTGGACAAGGGTTCCTCCCAGGATACGCCCGAGCGGAAGAAGCGGGCTCTGAGCCACGCCCTTTCACCCACCGCTACCCCGCCCTGGGCTGGTGAAGGTGCGCGTAAGGATGTGGACTACTGAGCCCTGAAGAAATAAGTCCTTCCCCTTTGACCCCATGGAGGATTGCCTGTGAGGATCTTAAATGAGTCTACCCGTGTCTAGACACGGGAGTAGGTCTGTCCGGTACAGCACCTCCCTCAAGGAGGAGAAGAGTGAGGAGAAAGGAAACTCAAGTCTGACCATTCTGTCCTGGGACAGAAGAGGAGGATCTCATCTCTCATCTGTCCCAGCAAGGCAAGGAGACTTTCTCTCATCTTTCCAAGCAAGGCAGGGTGACTTATGATAATTAGGAATCAAAAAGAGTCTAGAAGGAACGAAAGCAGCCCGTAAGGTGAATTCCTAAGGACTGCCCATTGAAACTGACAAAATTGCCCTTGTTTGATGAGAGGAATGAGCAGAGCACTGAGGTGGTGAACAAGGATCTGGTGAGACTTTCCCAGCATGTTTCTACCAAAGCTTTATCTAAGCTTCTCAGAACACTCTCCTAAAAAGCAGATGTTTGGCCCTTCAGAAAGTCAGCAAGCAAAATGCCTTGAGTGTCCCAAAACACTGATGCCATGATGTTGGCTCCTGACTGGCCTCCTTTTCCTTTGACTGGACCACTGCCACCTCTTGGTAGCCACCGCTTTGATGATGCCTTGCCCTCGAGATCATATTGGTAAAGCCATGTTCCAACTTCCGGTTATCATCTGTCAGAGGGATGCGTCAGGATCGTGATCCCTCCTGTTTAAAATTTCCACTGATAGCTCTCGTCGTAACTGCAGCTGATCTGGGCACAGTGGTTTTCACAGCCACTGCAGGATTCATCTTCCACCTCTTCTCACCTCTTCTTGAAACAAGCTATACATTCGTAGAGAGTTCATTTCTTTGGAGTAGTGTCCTTATCAGCTTTTCTGAAAACATCAATGATTTCTTCATTCTTCCACCCAAGCTTCACCAGAAATTTGATGTTTGCTCTTGCTGCAGTTTTCGTGGAATTCATGTTGCTCTGATAGGAGTCCTTTTCAGTGGATGTCTCATCCTTCTCAGTGCCTCAAACTAGATCTAGTTCAGAAAGGTGATAAGAAGTTAGGACAAGTTTATTTGAGTGCAAACCAGTGGAAATCCATGCATAGTTTCTTCAGCATGTGCATTTTCTATGAACCTTTGGAAGACCCCCTGTGTTGAACATTGCCCGAGTCCTGGGAGAGAAGTGGGTGCGGTCCACTTCCTGTCCTCAATTTGCCCACAGCGGAGGAGTGCACAGGGCAGGGAAAGGCAACCCCAGAGAGATCCTGCCCTCCAGCATGCAGCAGACTGCTGGATCAGTCCTGGCTCCATGGGGTGCTGTGTGGGCCCAAGCAAGTTGCCCAACCTCCCTGAACCTTCATTTAATCCTAGGTAGCCCAATTCCAGTAGCCATTATAGGACTGCCCTGCACGGACAGTTAATTAACTCAGGAAAAGCAACCTAGCTCCAAGGTTAGCAACCAGGAGTTCCAGTTGATTCCGCTAGCGCACCCCCTGGGGCATTCCCAAGCTGGAGTCTGGTGGAAGATGAGGCTCAGTGTGATTGGATTGAAGCAGCAACCTATCAAGGAGAAGTCCCACCCACTCTGCCCTGTGCGTCTATAAAGGCGACACGTGGCGGCCGCGGCACTCATTGAAGCCGCCAGTTGGGAGAGGAGCAGAGCCAGGCCGGTGCTCCCGAAGGCAGCAAGATGTTGCGAGCCACAGCTCCCTGCTGGTTCCCACCTGGATACCCAGAAGCTAAGAAGGTGGCCGAGGAGGCGGCCCTGGAGGCAAGCCGCCAGCTGGGACCGGAGCAGAGCCAGGCCGGTGCTCCCGAAGGCAGCAAGATGTTGCGAGCCACAGCTCCCTGCTGGTTCCCACCTGGGTACCCAGAAGCTAAGAAGGTGGCCGAGGAGGCGGCCCTGGAGGCAAGCCGCCAGCTGGGAGCGGAGCAGAGCCAGGCCCGTGCTCCCGAAGGCAGCAAGATGTTGCGAGCCACAGCTCCCTGCTGGTTCCCACCTGGGTACCCAGAAGCTAAGAAGGTGGCCGAGGAGGCGGCCCTGGAGGCTCCAGAATTCCCACTGCCCTCTCATCAGCCTGCCCAGAGCTTCGGGCTCCGGGTGCCCCAGATGCACAGCCAGGCCTCAGCATTTGTGGACATCCAGGCGGAGCCCCAGAACAGGGGTCCGGCGGTGCCCCCAGCGTGGCCCAAGATGGTGACGGAGGCGTGCTACTTCCCTGCGCAGAGGGGATCGGCCTGCTGCTTGCCAGGCGCCCCAAGGCTGTCAGAGAGGCCCTCGGGAGTCCGCATCGCAGCCCCCAGGAAGAGGAAGACGATCGCCCACTCTTCCAGCCCTTGCTTGGTCACAGGTTACACAGATGCCAAGAGAACCCGGGTGGCCAGCAGCAGCCAACGCTCCAGTGGCTCCAAGGTCGGCAGACAGCCAGGGAAGACGCGCAACAGATCAGGGATGGCATGCAAGACCACCACCACCATCAGCTCTAAGCGAATCGTCCGTGGTCCATCCTTACCGAGTTTGAAGAAACCCATTATCCTCCGAAGGTCTGGGTGCCAAGTCCCCACCGTCATCCGCCGAGGCTATCTCCAGCTGTTCACCGAAGAGTGTCTCAAGTTCTGCGCCTCCAAGCAGGAGGCCGAGGAGAAGGCGCTGAACGAGGAGAAGGTGGCCTACGACTGCAGCCCCAACAAGGACAGGTACCTGAACACCCTCAAGAGACTCAAGGGCCTGACCCCCAGCTCCATGCCCGGCCTCAGCAGGGCCGCCCTGTACGGCCGCCTCCAGGAGTTCCTGCTCACCCAGGACCAGCTCAAGGAGAACGGCTACCCCTTCCCGCACCCCGAGCGGCCCGGAGGCGCCGTCCTCTTCACTGGCCAGGGGAAGGGGCCCGGCGACTCCTCCTGCAGGGTCTGCTGCCGTTGTGGCACCGAGTACCTGGTGTCCTCCTCGGGCCGCTGTGTACGCGACCAGTTGTGTTATTATCACTGGGGGCGGGTCCGCTCGAGCCAGGTGGCTGGAGGCCGGGTTAGCCAGTACACCTGCTGTGCAGCTGCTCCTGGCTCTGTGGGCTGCCAGGTGGCAAAGCAGCACGTGCGGGACGGCCGCAAGGAGAGCCTCGATGGCTTCGTGGAGACCTTCAAGAAAGAGTTGTCCAGAGACGCTTATCCAGGAATCTACGCCTTGGACTGTGAGATGTGCTACACCACGCATGGCCTAGAGCTGACCCGCGTCACCGTGGTGGACGCCGACATGCGAGTGGTGTACGACACCTTCGTCAAGCCCGACAACGAGATCGTGGACTACAACACCAGGTTTTCCGGAGTCACCGAGGCCGACGTCGCCAAGACGAGCATCACCTTGCCCCAAGTCCAAGCCATCCTGCTGAGCTTTTTCAGCGCCCAAACCATCCTCATCGGGCACAGCCTGGAGAGCGATCTGCTGGCCCTGAAGCTCATCCACAGCACCGTGGTGGACACGGCCGTGCTCTTCCCGCACTACCTGGGTTTCCCCTACAAGCGCTCCCTCAGGAATCTCGCGGCCGACTACCTGGGACAGATCATCCAGGACAGCCAGGACGGCCACAACTCCAGCGAGGACGCAAACGCCTGCCTGCAGCTGGTGATGTGGAAGGTCCGACAGCGCGCCCAGATCCAGCCACGCCAGCGGTCCGCCTCTCCCTCCGCCCTGGCCTGTCCTTAGCCCCAGGCCTCTTCCAAAACCGCCATCAGTCCCGAGAGCTCACCCTGTCCACCGCGCCGCAAAGCGAAAGAAACTGGAGCAGCCGGCGGCAGGAGAGGGCAAAAAGCCAAGAGTAACCCCAACCCCCCACTCCCAGTCCCCCGGAATCCCCGCCGCTGCCCCTCGGGCCTGTCCCCATCAATAATAATGGATTCTATACGTGGGATGGTTTTAAAGTACGTGGAAAAATTCTTTGATGGATTTTCCTTGGAAAAGTGAAACCTAAATCCACTCCGTTTGGAGGTGGGACTATTTACAGTTGGTGCTTACTAAACATAAACTACGTTTGGGCTGATATTTCAGACAATGAAACCTTTGAGTGCCCGTAGGGGGAAGATCTCGGTTGCTGAGTGCAGGGAAGGAGGATGTAATTCCATCATATATACTCTCTGTGCCTACCGCATTTTGAAAAATGCCAGTGATACCTATTTATAAAATAAAATCAACCAAGGAAAAGTACGAACTTAGCAACACTATATGTAGTTAATACAACGGTATCTTGTATTTCTTACGTCCAGGTATACTTATAAATGCCTAGAGGGATTTCACCACCTCAGGATGGAGAGACTGAATGCTTCTGAGGGAATTAGGATGGTGGAATATTGGTGGTACCAGGGAAGGGGGAGAGATGTTTGAAAACACTATGTTTGCTCGTTCTTGGGTCCCAATAAAGAAGGAACAGGGCACAGGAGTCGGAAGGACTAGTGGCAATAGTGATGAAGGGACCTTCTTATCATGCTGGCAGTGTTAATTACCCAGGTGTAGGATGCCATACACTGAGGCGGAAGATCGCAAGTCAGAGTGGCCGGCAGGCACAACTTCCTGGCACACCAGAGGCAGGTCTTCAATACCCACTGGTTTCCCCACCAGGCTGCATAAGCGAACCTGAGCCACAGGGAGTTGGTCAAATCCTCCTGACAGTGTGGAGAAACCAACAGGCAAAACGTGGGGGCAAAAGTGATGAGACCCCACACTTTTCACTAGGGGTCGCAATGAGCTATGAAGTAACAGCTTCTCAACCTGTGCTGTTTCCTGTTGGATGCACATAATCCATTTGCATTGCAGACAATTTTAGGATGTGCTTTACAGTAAGGTGGAAAGTACCTTATGGCAAAAAACACTCAGAAATTTATGTGTGGATTTCAAGTCATTCCAGTCCTAGAACGTTGTGCTTTTTAGAGACGCCATAGCTGTTTTTCCCTTTGTAATATCAGAGCAGTAATATCTTCTCTGGAGGCCTGTTGGGTGAATTTCATGGAATGAAGTTAAGTAGGTGCCAGAACCGTTGCCGTTTTCCCGCCATAGCCCTGCCACCCACTGAAAAATGTTTGATGAGATTACTTAATGATTTCCAATTAAGTCGTATTTCCAAATATCATGATTTCCATTTTAATGTAGTTGGTACGGAGCTTTGTGAGTGTGTGCTTCTTTTATTATGGATCACGTTCAGCTCCTTTTTATTTGCCTCCCAGTTATAATAGTAAAACTCTACTCCTCTACTCCGAGGAGTCCCTACCACCCATATCATCACTTTCCAGCCCAGCACTCTTCACGCTCATTCATTTAAAGCATTCAACATTGTGTAAATGAATCTTGGAAGGCAAAAGCTACTGAATTTAGCGAATTTGTGGAGGCATTCCCACAAATCAGCCAGGTGAAGTTTCACACACCCGAAGACTGCACAACTCCTCTAAGGCAGCACTATGCTGCAAACCCAGACGGCCACTCTTCTCACCCCTCGTCCGTTTGCTGTTCTGGGTAATGAGGTTCAAAAGTCACCTAGGCAACTGCAAAAATAGCTGAAATGGAGAAAGGGCTTCAGGCTGGTGACCAGCAGAGGTCCACCTGACCCCCGTAAGCTGCTGAACAAGAAGGGCTGCCAGAAATGTCCCCCTAGGGAATTTGGTGGAGACGAAGACCCGCTCACTGGACAAGGGTTCCTCCCAGGATACGCCCGAGCGGAAGAAGCGGGCTCTGAGCCACGCCCTTTCACCCACCGCTACCCCGCCCTGGGCTGGTGAAGGTGCGCGTAAGGATGTGGACTACTGAGCCCTGAAGAAATAAGTCCTTCCCCTTTGACCCCATGGAGGATTGCCTGTGAGGATCTTAAATGAGTCTACCCGTGTCTAGACACGGGAGTAGGTCTGTCCGGTACAGCACCTCCCTCAAGGAGGAGAAGAGTGAGGAGAAAGGAAACTCAAGTCTGACCATTCTGTCCTGGGACAGAAGAGGAGGATCTCATCTCTCATCTGTCCCAGCAAGGCAAGGAGACTTTCTCTCATCTTTCCAAGCAAGGCAGGGTGACTTATGATAATTAGGAATCAAAAAGAGTCTAGAAGGAACGAAAGCAGCCCGTAAGGTGAATTCCTAAGGACTGCCCATTGAAACTGACAAAATTGCCCTTGTTTGATGAGAGGAATGAGCAGAGCACTGAGGTGGTGAACAAGGATCTGGTGAGACTTTCCCAGCATGTTTCTACCAAAGCTTTATCTAAGCTTCTCAGAACACTCTCCTAAAAAGCAGATGTTTGGCCCTTCAGAAAGTCAGCAAGCAAAATGCCTTGAGTGTCCCAAAACACTGATGCCATGATGTTGGCTCCTGACTGGCCTCCTTTCCCTTTGACTGGACCACTGCCACCTCTTGGTAGCCACCGCTTTGATGATGCCTTGCCCTCGAGATCATATTGGTAAAGCCATGTTCCAACTTCCGGTTATCATCTGTCAGAGGGATGCGTCAGGATCGTGATCCCTCCTGTTTAAAATTTCCACTGATAGCTCTCGTCGTAACTGCAGCTGATCTGGGCACAGTGGTTTTCACAGCCACTGCAGGATTCATCTTCCACCTCTTCTCACCTCTTCTTGAAACAAGCTATACATTCGTAGAGAGTTCATTTCTTTGGGGTAGTGTCCTTATCAGCTTTTCTGAAAACATCAATGATTTCTTCATTCTTCCACCCAAGCTTCACCAGAAATTTGATGTTTGCTCTTGCTGCAGTTTTCGTGGAATTCATGTTGCTCTGATAGGAGTCCTTTTCAGTGGATGTCTCATCCTTCTCAGTGCCTCAAACTAGATCTAGTTCAGAAAGGTGATAAGAAGTTAGGACAAGTTTATTTGAGTGCAAACCAGTGGAAATCCATGCATAGTTTCTTCAGCATGTGCATTTTCTATGAACCTTTGGAAGACCCCCTGTGTTGAACATTGCCCGAGTCCTGGGAGAGAAGTGGGTGCGGTCCACTTCCTGTCCTCAATTTGCCCACAGCGGAGGAGTGCACAGGGCAGGGAAAGGCAACCCCAGAGAGATCCTGCCCTCCAGCATGCAGCAGACTGCTGGATCAGTCCTGGCTCCATGGGGTGCTGTGTGGGCCCAAGCAAGTTGCCCAACCTCCCTGAACCTTCATTTAATCCTAGGTAGCCCAATTCCAGTAGCCATTATAGGACTGCCCTGCACGGACAGTTAATTAACTCAGGAAAAGCAACCTAGCTCCAAGGTTAGCAACCAGGAGTTCCAGTTGATTCCGCTAGCGCACCCCCTGGGGCATTCCCAAGCTGGAGTCTGGTGGAAGATGAGGCTCAGTGTGATTGGATTGAAGCAGCAACCTATCAAGGAGAAGTCCCACCCACTCTGCCCTGTGCGTCTATAAAGGCGACGCGTGGCGGCCGCGGCACTCATTGAAGCCGCCAGTTGGGAGAGGAGCAGAGCCAGGCCGGTGCTCCCGAAGGCAGCAAGATGTTGCGAGCCACAGCTCCCTGCTGGTTCCAACCTGGATACCCAGAAGCTAAGAAGGTGGCCGAGGAGGCGGCCCTGGAGGCAAGCCGCCAGCTGGGAGCGGAGCAGAGCCAGGCCGGTGCTCCCGAAGGCAGCAAGATGTTGCGAGCCACAGCTCCCTGCTGGTTCCCACCTGGGTACCCAGAAGCTAAGAAGGTGGCCGAGGAGGCGGCCCTGGAGGCAAGCCGCCAGCTGGGAGCGGAGCAGAGCCAGGCCCGTGCTCCCGAAGGCAGCAAGATGTTGCGAGCCACAGCTCCCTGCTGGTTCCCACCTGGGTACCCAGAAGCTAAGAAGGTGGCCGAGGAGGCGGCCCTGGAGGCTCCAGAATTCCCACTGCCCTCTCATCAGCCTGCCCAGAGCTTCGGGCTCCGGGTGCCCCAGATGCACAGCCAGGCCTCAGCATTTGTGGACATCCAGGCGGAGCCCCAGAACAGGGGTCCGGCGGTGCCCCCAGCGTGGCCCAAGATGGTGACGGAGGCGTGCTACTTCCCTGCGCAGAGGGGATCGGCCTGCTGCTTGCCAGGCGCCCCAAGGCTGTCAGAGAGGCCCTCGGGAGTCCGCATCGCAGCCCCCAGGAAGAGGAAGACGATCGCCCACTCTTCCAGCCCTTGCTTGGTCACAGGTTACACAGATGCCAAGAGAACCCGGGTGGCCAGCAGCAGCCAACGCTCCAGTGGCTCCAAGGTCGGCAGACAGCCAGGGAAGACGCGCAACAGGTCAGGGATGGCATGCAAGACCACCACCACCATCAGCTCTAAGCGAATCGTCCGTGGTCCATCCTTACCGAGTTTGAAGAAACCCATTATCCTCCGAAGGTCTGGGTGCCAAGTCCCCACCGTCATCCGCCGAGGCTATCTCCAACTGTTCACCGAAGAGTGTCTCAAGTTCTGCGCCTCCAAGCAGGAGGCCGAGGAGAAGGCGCTGAACGAGGAGAAGGTGGCCTACGACTGCAGCCCCAACAAGAACAGGTACCTGAACGTGGTCCTGAACACCCTCAAGAGACTCAAGGGCCTGACCCCCAGCTCCATGCCCGGCCTCAGCAGGGCCGCCCTGTACGGCCGCCTCCAGGAGTTCCTGCTCACCCAGGACCAGCTCAAGGAGAACGGCTACCCCTTCCCGCACCCCGAGCGGCCCGGAGGCGCCGTCCTCTTCACTGGCCAGGGGAAGGGGCCCGGCGACTCCTCCTGCAGGGTCTGCTGCCGTTGTGGCACCGAGTACCTGGTGTCCTCCTCGGGCCGCTGTGTACGCGACCAGTTGTGTTATTATCACTGGGGGCGGGTCCGCTCGAGCCAGGTGGCTGGAGGCCGGGTTAGCCAGTACACCTGCTGTGCAGCTGCTCCTGGCTCTGTGGGCTGCCAGGTGGCAAAGCAGCACGTGCGGGACGGCCGCAAGGAGAGCCTCGATGGCTTCGTGGAGACCTTCAAGAAAGAGTTGTCCAGAGACGCTTATCCAGGAATCTACGCCTTGGACTGTGAGATGTGCTACACCACGCATGGCCTAGAGCTGACCCGCGTCACCGTGGTGGACGCCGACATGCGAGTGGTGTACGACACCTTCGTCAAGCCCGACAACGAGATCGTGGACTACAACACCAGGTTTTCCGGAGTCACCGAGGCCGACGTCGCCAAGACGAGCATCACCTTGCCCCAAGTCCAAGCCATCCTGCTGAGCTTTTTCAGCGCCCAAACCATCCTCATCGGGCACAGCCTGGAGAGCGATCTGCTGGCCCTGAAGCTCATCCACAGCACCGTGGTGGACACGGCCGTGCTCTTCCCGCACTACCTGGGTTTCCCCTACAAGCGCTCCCTCAGGAATCTCGCGGCCGACTACCTGGGACAGATCATCCAGGACAGCCAGGACGGCCACAACTCCAGCGAGGACGCAAACGCCTGCCTGCAGCTGGTGATGTGGAAGGTCCGACAGCGCGCCCAGATCCAGCCACGCCAGCGGTCCGCCTCTCCCTCCGCCCTGGCCTGTCCTTAGCCCCAGGCCTCTTCCAAAACCGCCATCAGTCCCGAGAGCTCACCCTGTCCACCGCGCCGCAAAGCGAAAGAAACTGGAGCAGCCGGCGGCAGGAGAGGGCAAAAAGCCAAGAGTAACCCCAACCCCCCACTCCCAGTCCCCCGGAATCCCCGCCGCTGCCCCTCGGGCCTGTCCCCATCAATAATAATGGATTCTATACGTGGGATGGTTTTAAAGTACGTGGAAAAATTCTTTGATGGATTTTCCTTGGAAAAGTGAAACCTAAATCCACTCCGTTTGGAGGTGGGACTATTTACAGTTGGTGCTTACTAAACATAAACTACGTTTAGGCTGATATTTCAGACAATGAAACCTTTGAGTGCCCGTAGGGGGAAGATCTCGGTTGCTGAGTGCAGGGAAGGAGGATGTAATTCCATCATATATACTCTCTGTGCCTACCGCATTTTGAAAAATGCCAGTGATACCTATTTATAAAATAAAATCAACCAAGGAAAAGTACGAACTTAGCAACACTATATGTAGTTAATACAACGGTATCTTGTATTTCTTACGTCCAGGTATACTTATAAATGCCTAGAGGGATTTCACCACCTCAGGATGGAGAGACTGAATGCTTCTGAGGGAATTAGGATGGTGGAATATTGGTGGTACCAGGGAAGGGGGAGAGATGTTTGAAAACACTATGTTTGCTCGTTCTTGGGTCCCAATAAAGAAGGAACAGGGCACAGGAGTCGGAAGGACTAGTGGCAATAGTGATGAAGGGACCTTCTTATCATGCTGGCAGTGTTAATTACCCAGGTGTAGGATGCCATACACTGAGGCGGAAGATCGCAAGTCAGAGTGGCCGGCAGGCACAACTTCCTGGCACACCAGAGGCAGGTCTTCAATACCCACTGGTTTCCCCACCAGGCTGCATAAGCGAACCTGAGCCACAGGGAGTTGGTCAAATCCTCCTGACAGTGTGGAGAAACCAACAGGCAAAACGTGGGGGCAAAAGTGATGAGACCCCACACTTTTCACTATTGGTCGCAATGAGCTATGAAGTAACAGCTTCTCAACCTGTGCTGTTTCCTGTTGGATGCACATAATCCATTTGCATTGCAGACAATTTTAGGATGTGCTTTACAGTAAGGTGGAAAGTACCTTATGGCAAAAAACACTCAGAAATTTATGTGTGGATTTCAAGTCATTCCAGTCCTAGAACGTTGTGCTTTTTAGAGACGCCATAGCTGTTTTTCCCTTTGTAATATCAGAGCAGTAATATCTTCTCTGGAGGCCTGTTGGGTGAATTTCATGGAATGAAGTTAAGTAGGTGCCAGAACCGTTGCCGTTTTCCCGCCATAGCCCTGCCACCCACTGAAAAATGTTTGATGAGATTACTTAATGATTTCCAATTAAGTCGTATTTCCAAATATCATGATTTCCATTTTAATGTAGTTGGTACGGAGCTTTGTGAGTGTGTGCTTCTTTTATTATGGATCACGTTCAGCTCCTTTTTATTTGCCTCCCAGTTATAATAGTAAAACTCTACTCCTCTACTCCGAGGAGTCCCTACCACCCATATCATCACTTTCCAGCCCAGCACTCTTCACGCTCATTCATTTAAAGCATTCAACATTGTGTAAATGAATCTTGGAAGGCAAAAGCTACTGAATTTAGCGAATTTGTGGAGGCATTCCCACAAATCAGCCAGGTGAAGTTTCACACACCCGAAGACTGCACAACTCCTCTAAGGCAGCACTATGCTGCAAACCCAGACGGCCACTCTTCTCACCCCTCGTCCGTTTGCTGTTCTGGGTAATGAGGTTCAAAAGTCACCTAGGCAACTGCAAAAATAGCTGAAATGGAGAAAGGGCTTCAGGCTGGTGACCAGCAGAGGTCCACCTGACCCCCGTAAGCTGCTGAACAAGAAGGGCTGCCAGAAATGTCCCCCTAGGGAATTTGGTGGAGACGAAGACCCGCTCACTGGACAAGGGTTCCTCCCAGGATACGCCCGAGCGGAAGAAGCGGGCTCTGAGCCACGCCCTTTCACCCACCGCTACCCCGCCCTGGGCTGGTGAAGGTGCGCGTAAGGATGTGGACTACTGAGCCCTGAAGAAATAAGTCCTTCCCCTTTGACCCCATGGAGGATTGCCTGTGAGGATCTTAAATGAGTCTACCCGTGTCTAGACACGGGAGTAGGTCTGTCCGGTACAGCACCTCCCTCAAGGAGGAGAAGAGTGAGGAGAAAGGAAACTCAAGTCTGACCATTCTGTCCTGGGACAGAAGAGGAGGATCTCATCTCTCATCTGTCCCAGCAAGGCAAGGAGACTTTCTCTCATCTTTCCAAGCAAGGCAGGGTGACTTATGATAATTAGGAATCAAAAAGAGTCTAGAAGGAACGAAAGCAGCCCGTAAGGTGAATTCCTAAGGACTGCCCATTGAAACTGACAAAATTGCCCTTGTTTGATGAGAGGAATGAGCAGAGCACTGAGGTGGTGAACAAGGATCTGGTGAGACTTTCCCAGCATGTTTCTACCAAAGCTTTATCTAAGCTTCTCAGAACACTCTCCTAAAAAGCAGATGTTTGGCCCTTCAGAAAGTCAGCAAGCAAAATGCCTTGAGTGTCCCAAAACACTGATGCCATGATGTTGGCTCCTGACTGGCCTCCTTTCCCTTTGACTGGACCACTGCCACCTCTTGGTAGCCACCGCTTTGATGATGCCTTGCCCTCGAGATCATATTGGTAAAGCCATGTTCCAACTTCCGGTTATCATCTGTCAGAGGGATGCGTCAGGATCGTGATCCCTCCTGTTTAAAATTTCCACTGATAGCTCTCGTCGTAACTGCAGCTGATCTGGGCACAGTGGTTTTCACAGCCACTGCAGGATTCATCTTCCACCTCTTCTCACCTCTTCTTGAAACAAGCTATACATTCGTAGAGAGTTCATTTCTTTGGGGTAGTGTCCTTATCAGCTTTTCTGAAAACATCAATGATTTCTTCATTCTTCCACCCAAGCTTCACCAGAAATTTGATGTTTGCTCTTGCTGCAGTTTTCGTGGAATTCATGTTGCTCTGATAGGAGTCCTTTTCAGTGGATGTCTCATCCTTCTCAGTGCCTCAAACTAGATCTAGTTCAGAAAGGTGATAAGAAGTTAGGACAAGTTTATTTGAGTGCAAACCAGTGGAAATCCATGCATAGTTTCTTCAGCATGTGCATTTTCTATGAACCTTTGGAAGACCCCCTGTGTTGAACATTGCCCGAGTCCTGGGAGAGAAGTGGGTGCGGTCCACTTCCTGTCCTCAATTTGCCCACAGCGGAGGAGTGCACAGGGCAGGGAAAGGCAACCCCAGAGAGATCCTGCCCTCCAGCATGCAGCAGACTGCTGGATCAGTCCTGGCTCCATGGGGTGCTGTGTGGGCCCAAGCAAGTTGCCCAACCTCCCTGAACCTTCATTTAATCCTAGGTAGCCCAATTCCAGTAGCCATTATAGGACTGCCCTGCACGGACAGTTAATTAACTCAGGAAAAGCAACCTAGCTCCAAGGTTAGCAACCAGGAGTTCCAGTTGATTCCGCTAGCGCACCCCCTGGGGCATTCCCAAGCTGGAGTCTGGTGGAAGATGAGGCTCAGTGTGATTGGATTGAAGCAGCAACCTATCAAGGAGAAGTCCCACCCACTCTGCCCTGTGCGTCTATAAAGGCGACGCGTGGCGGCCGCGGCACTCATTGAAGCCGCCAGTTGGGAGAGGAGCAGAGCCAGGCCGGTGCTCCCGAAGGCAGCAAGATGTTGCGAGCCACAGCTCCCTGCTGGTTCCCACCTGGATACCCAGAAGCTAAGAAGGTGGCCGAGGAGGCGGCCCTGGAGGCAAGCCGCCAGCTGGGAGCGGAGCAGAGCCAGGCCGGTGCTCCCGAAGGCAGCAAGATGTTGCGAGCCACAGCTCCCTGCTGGTTCCCACCTGGGTACCCAGAAGCTAAGAAGGTGGCCGAGGAGGCGGCCCTGGAGGCAAGCCGCCAGCTGGGAGCGGAGCAGAGCCAGGCCCGTGCTCCCGAAGGCAGCAAGATGTTGCGAGCCACAGCTCCCTGCTGGTTCCCACCTGGGTACCCAGAAGCTAAGAAGGTGGCCGAGGAGGCGGCCCTGGAGGCTCCAGAATTCCCACTGCCCTCTCATCAGCCTGCCCAGAGCTTCGGGCTCCGGGTGCCCCAGATGCACAGCCAGGCCTCAGCATTTGTGGACATCCAGGCGGAGCCCCAGAACAGGGGTCCGGCGGTGCCCCCAGCGTGGCCCAAGATGGTGACGGAGGCGTGCTACTTCCCTGCGCAGAGGGGATCGGCCTGCTGCTTGCCAGGCGCCCCAAGGCTGTCAGAGAGGCCCTCGGGAGTCCGCATCGCAGCCCCCAGGAAGAGGAAGACGATCGCCCACTCTTCCAGCCCTTGCTTGGTCACAGGTTACACAGATGCCAAGAGAACCCGGGTGGCCAGCAGCAGCCAACGCTCCAGTGGCTCCAAGGTCGGCAGACAGCCAGGGAAGACGCGCAACAGGTCAGGGATGGCATGCAAGACCACCACCACCATCAGCTCTAAGCGAATCGTCCGTGGTCCATCCTTACCGAGTTTGAAGAAACCCATTATCCTCCGAAGGTCTGGGTGCCAAGTCCCCACCGTCATCCGCCGAGGCTATCTCCAACTGTTCACCGAAGAGTGTCTCAAGTTCTGCGCCTCCAAGCAGGAGGCCGAGGAGAAGGCGCTGAACGAGGAGAAGGTGGCCTACGACTGCAGCCCCAACAAGAACAGGTACCTGAACGTGGTCCTGAACACCCTCAAGAGACTCAAGGGCCTGACCCCCAGCTCCATGCCCGGCCTCAGCAGGGCCGCCCTGTACGGCCGCCTCCAGGAGTTCCTGCTCACCCAGGACCAGCTCAAGGAGAACGGCTACCCCTTCCCGCACCCCGAGCGGCCCGGAGGCGCCGTCCTCTTCACTGGCCAGGGGAAGGGGCCCGGCGACTCCTCCTGCAGGGTCTGCTGCCGTTGTGGCACCGAGTACCTGGTGTCCTCCTCGGGCCGCTGTGTACGCGACCAGTTGTGTTATTATCACTGGGGGCGGGTCCGCTCGAGCCAGGTGGCTGGAGGCCGGGTTAGCCAGTACACCTGCTGTGCAGCTGCTCCTGGCTCTGTGGGCTGCCAGGTGGCAAAGCAGCACGTGCGGGACGGCCGCAAGGAGAGCCTCGATGGCTTCGTGGAGACCTTCAAGAAAGAGTTGTCCAGAGACGCTTATCCAGGAATCTACGCCTTGGACTGTGAGATGTGCTACACCACGCATGGCCTAGAGCTGACCCGCGTCACCGTGGTGGACGCCGACATGCGAGTGGTGTACGACACCTTCGTCAAGCCCGACAACGAGATCGTGGACTACAACACCAGGTTTTCCGGAGTCACCGAGGCCGACGTCGCCAAGACGAGCATCACCTTGCCCCAAGTCCAAGCCATCCTGCTGAGCTTTTTCAGCGCCCAAACCATCCTCATCGGGCACAGCCTGGAGAGCGATCTGCTGGCCCTGAAGCTCATCCACAGCACCGTGGTGGACACGGCCGTGCTCTTCCCGCACTACCTGGGTTTCCCCTACAAGCGCTCCCTCAGGAATCTCGCGGCCGACTACCTGGGACAGATCATCCAGGACAGCCAGGACGGCCACAACTCCAGCGAGGACGCAAACGCCTGCCTGCAGCTGGTGATGTGGAAGGTCTGACAGCGCGCCCAGATCCAGCCACGCCAGCGGTCCGCCTCTCCCTCCGCCCTGGCCTGTCCTTAGCCCCAGGCCTCTTCCAAAACCGCCATCAGTCCCGAGAGCTCACCCTGTCCACCGCGCCGCAAAGCGAAAGAAACTGGAGCAGCCGGCGGCAGGAGAGGGCAAAAAGCCAAGAGTAACCCCAACCCCCCACTCCCAGTCCCCCGGAATCCCCGCCGCTGCCCCTCGGGCCTGTCCCCATCAATAATAATGGATTCTATACGTGGGATGGTTTTAAAGTACGTGGAAAAATTCTTTGATGGATTTTCCTTGGAAAAGTGAAACCTAAATCCACTCCGTTTGGAGGTGGGACTATTTACAGTTGGTGCTTACTAAACATAAACTACGTTTAGGCTGATATTTCAGACAATGAAACCTTTGAGTGCCCGTAGGGGGAAGATCTCGGTTGCTGAGTGCAGGGAAGGAGGATGTAATTCCATCATATATACTCTCTGTGCCTACCGCATTTTGAAAAATGCCAGTGATACCTATTTATAAAATAAAATCAACCAAGGAAAAGGACGAACTTAGCAACACTATATGTAGTTAATACAACGGTATCTTGTATTTCTTACGTCCAGGTATACTTATAAATGCCTAGAGGGATTTCACCACCTCAGGATGGAGAGACTGAATGCTTCTGAGGGAATTAGGATGGTGGAATATTGGTGGTACCAGGGAAGGGGGAGAGATGTTTGAAAATACTATGTTTGCTCGTTCTTGGGTCCCAATAAAGAAGGAACAGGGCACAGGAGTCGGAAGGACTAGTGGCAATAGTGATGAAGGGACCTTCTTATCATGCTGGCAGTGTTAATTACCCAGGTGTAGGATGCCATACACTGAGGCGGAAGATCGCAAGTCAGAGTGGCCGGCAGGCACAACTTCCTGGCACACCAGAGGCAGGTCTTCAATACCCACTGGTTTCCCCACCAGGCTGCATAAGCGAACCTGAGCCACAGGGAGTTGGTCAAATCCTCCTGACAGTGTGGAGAAACCAACAGGCAAAACGTGGGGGCAAAAGTGATGAGACCCCACACTTTTCACTATTGGTCGCAATGAGCTATGAAGTAACAGCTTCTCAACCTGTGCTGTTTCCTGTTGGATGCACATAATCCATTTGCATTGCAGACAATTTTAGGATGTGCTTTACAGTAAGGTGGAAAGTACCTTATGGCAAAAAACACTCAGAAATTTATGTGTGGATTTCAAGTCATTCCAGTCCTAGAACGTTGTGCTTTTTAGAGACGCCATAGCTGTTTTTCCCTTTGTAATATCAGAGCAGTAATATCTTCTCTGGAGGCCTGTTGGGTGAATTTCATGGAATGAAGTTAAGTAGGTGCCAGAACCGTTGCCGTTTTCCCGCCATAGCCCTGCCACCCACTGAAAAATGTTTGATGAGATTACTTAATGATTTCCAATTAAGTCGTATTTCCAAATATCATGATTTCCATTTTAATGTAGTTGGTACGGAGCTTTGTGAGTGTGTGCTTCTTTTATTATGGATCACGTTCAGCTCCTTTTTATTTGCCTCCCAGTTATAATAGTAAAACTCTACTCCTCTACTCCGAGGAGTCCCTACCACCCATATCATCACTTTCCAGCCCAGCACTCTTCACGCTCATTCATTTAAAGCATTCAACATTGTGTAAATGAATCTTGGAAGGCAAAAGCTACTGAATTTAGCGAATTTGTGGAGGCATTCCCACAAATCAGCCAGGTGAAGTTTCACACACCCGAAGACTGCACAACTCCTCTAAGGCAGCACTATGCTGCAAACCCAGACGGCCACTCTTCTCACCCCTCGTCCGTTTGCTGTTCTGGGTAATGAGGTTCAAAAGTCACCTAGGCAACTGCAAAAATAGCTGAAATGGAGAAAGGGCTTCAGGCTGGTGACCAGCAGAGGTCCACCTGACCCCCGTAAGCTGCTGAACAAGAAGGGCTGCCAGAAATGTCCCCCTAGGGAATTTGGTGGAGACGAAGACCCGCTCACTGGACAAGGGTTCCTCCCAGGATACGCCCGAGCGGAAGAAGCGGGCTCTGAGCCACGCCCTTTCACCCACCGCTACCCCGCCCTGGGCTGGTGAAGGTGCGCGTAAGGATGTGGACTACTGAGCCCTGAAGAAATAAGTCCTTCCCCTTTGACCCCATGGAGGATTGCCTGTGAGGATCTTAAATGAGTCTACCCGTGTCTAGACACGGGAGTAGGTCTGTCCGGTACAGCACCTCCCTCAAGGAGGAGAAGAGTGAGGAGAAAGGAAACTCAAGTCTGACCATTCTGTCCTGGGACAGAAGAGGAGGATCTCATCTCTCATCTGTCCCAGCAAGGCAAGGAGACTTTCTCTCATCTTTCCAAGCAAGGCAGGGTGACTTATGATAATTAGGAATCAAAAAGAGTCTAGAAGGAACGAAAGCAGCCCGTAAGGTGAATTCCTAAGGACTGCCCATTGAAACTGACAAAATTGCCCTTGTTTGATGAGAGGAATGAGCAGAGCACTGAGGTGGTGAACAAGGATCTGGTGAGACTTTCCCAGCATGTTTCTACCAAAGCTTTATCTAAGCTTCTCAGAACACTCTCCTAAAAAGCAGATGTTTGGCCCTTCAGAAAGTCAGCAAGCAAAATGCCTTGAGTGTCCCAAAACACTGATGCCATGATGTTGGCTCCTGACTGGCCTCCTTTTCCTTTGACTGGACCACTGCCACCTCTTGGTAGCCACCGCTTTGATGATGCCTTGCCCTCGAGATCATATTGGTAAAGCCATGTTCCAACTTCCGGTTATCATCTGTCAGAGGGATGCGTCAGGATCGTGATCCCTCCTGTTTAAAATTTCCACTGATAGCTCTCGTCGTAACTGCAGCTGATCTGGGCACAGTGGTTTTCACAGCCACTGCAGGATTCATCTTCCACCTCTTCTCACCTCTTCTTGAAACAAGCTATACATTCATAGAGAGTTCATTTCTTTGGGGTAGTGTCCTTATCAGCTTTTCTGAAAACATCAATGATTTCTTCATTCTTCCACCCAAGCTTCACCAGAAATTTGATGTTTGCTCTTGCTGCAGTTTTCGTGGAATTCATGTTGCTCTGATAGGAGTCCTTTTCAGTGGATGTCTCATCCTTCTCAGTGCCTCAAACTAGATCTAGTTCAGAAAGGTGATAAGAAGTTAGGACAAGTTTATTTGAGTGCAAACCAGTGGAAATCCATGCATAGTTTCTTCAGCATGTGCATTTTCTATGAACCTTTGGAAGACCCCCTGTGTTGAACATTGCCCGAGTCCTGGGAGAGAAGTGGGTGCGGTCCACTTCCTGTCCTCAATTTGCCCACAGCGGAGGAGTGCACAGGGCAGGGAAAGGCAACCCCAGAGAGATCCTGCCCTCCAGCATGCAGCAGACTGCTGGATCAGTCCTGGCTCCATGGGGTGCTGTGTGGGCCCAAGCAAGTTGCCCAACCTCCCTGAACCTTCATTTAATCCTAGGTAGCCCAATTCCAGTAGCCATTATAGGACTGCCCTGCACGGACAGTTAATTAACTCAGGAAAAGCAACCTAGCTCCAAGGTTAGCAACCAGGAGTTCCAGTTGATTCCGCTAGCGCACCCCCTGGGGCATTCCCAAGCTGGAGTCTGGTGGAAGATGAGGCTCAGTGTGATTGGATTGAAGCAGCAACCTATCAAGGAGAAGTCCCACCCACTCTGCCCTGTGCGTCTATAAAGGCGACGCGTGGCGGCCGCGGCACTCATTGAAGCCGCCAGTTGGGAGAGGAGCAGAGCCAGGCCGGTGCTCCCGAAGGCAGCAAGATGTTGCGAGCCACAGCTCCCTGCTGGTTCCCACCTGGATACCCAGAAGCTAAGAAGGTGGCCGAGGAGGCGGCCCTGGAGGCAAGCCGCCAGCTGGGAGCGGAGCAGAGCCAGGCCGGTGCTCCCGAAGGCAGCAAGATGTTGCGAGCCACAGCTCCCTGCTGGTTCCCACCTGGGTACCCAGAAGCTAAGAAGGTGGCCGAGGAGGCGGGCCTGGAGGCAAGCCGCCAGCTGGGAGCGGAGCAGAGCCAGGCCCGTGCTCCCGAAGGCAGCAAGATGTTGCGAGCCACAGCTCCCTGCTGGTTCCCACCTGGGTACCCAGAAGCTAAGAAGGTGGCCGAGGAGGCGGCCCTGGAGGCTCCAGAATTCCCACTGCCCTCTCATCAGCCTGCCCAGAGCTTCGGGCTCCGGGTGCCCCAGATGCACAGCCAGGCCTCAGCATTTGTGGACATCCAGGCGGAGCCCCAGAACAGGGGTCCGGCGGTGCCCCCAGCGTGGCCCAAGATGGTGACGGAGGCGTGCTACTTCCCTGCGCAGAGGGGATCGGCCTGCTGCTTGCCAGGCGCCCCAAGGCTGTCAGAGAGGCCCTCGGGAGTCCGCATCGCAGCCCCCAGGAAGAGGAAGACGATCGCCCACTCTTCCAGCCCTTGCTTGGTCACAGGTTACACAGATGCCAAGAGAACCCGGGTGGCCAGCAGCAGCCAACGCTCCAGTGGCTCCAAGGTCGGCAGACAGCCAGGGAAGATGCGCAACAGGTCAGGGATGGCATGCAAGACCACCACCACCATCAGCTCTAAGCGAATCGTCCGTGGTCCATCCTTACCGAGTTTGAAGAAACCCATTATCCTCCGAAGGTCTGGGTGCCAAGTCCCCACCGTCATCCGCCGAGGCTATCTCCAACTGTTCACCGAAGAGTGTCTCAAGTTCTGCGCCTCCAAGCAGGAGGCCGAGGAGAAGGCGCTGAACGAGGAGAAGGTGGCCTACGACTGCAGCCCCAACAAGAACAGGTACCTGAACGTGGTCCTGAACACCCTCAAGAGACTCAAGGGCCTGACCCCCAGCTCCATGCCCGGCCTCAGCAGGGCCGCCCTGTACGGCCGCCTCCAGGAGTTCCTGCTCACCCAGGACCAGCTCAAGGAGAACGGCTACCCCTTCCCGCACCCCGAGCGGCCCGGAGGCGCCGTCCTCTTCACTGGCCAGGGGAAGGGGCCCGGCGACTCCTCCTGCAGGGTCTGCTGCCGTTGTGGCACCGAGTACCTGGTGTCCTCCTCGGGCCGCTGTGTACGCGACCAGTTGTGTTATTATCACTGGGGGCGGGTCCGCTCGAGCCAGGTGGCTGGAGGCCGGGTTAGCCAGTACACCTGCTGTGCAGCTGCTCCTGGCTCTGTGGGCTGCCAGGTGGCAAAGCAGCACGTGCGGGACGGCCGCAAGGAGAGCCTCGATGGCTTCGTGGAGACCTTCAAGAAAGAGTTGTCCAGAGACGCTTATCCAGGAATCTACGCCTTGGACTGTGAGATGTGCTACACCACGCATGGCCTAGAGCTGACCCGCGTCACCGTGGTGGACGCCGACATGCGAGTGGTGTACGACACCTTCGTCAAGCCCGACAACGAGATCGTGGACTACAACACCAGGTTTTCCGGAGTCACCGAGGCCGACGTCGCCAAGACGAGCATCACCTTGCCCCAAGTCCAAGCCATCCTGCTGAGCTTTTTCAGCGCCCAAACCATCCTCATCGGGCACAGCCTGGAGAGCGATCTGCTGGCCCTGAAGCTCATCCACAGCACCGTGGTGGACACGGCCGTGCTCTTCCCGCACTACCTGGGTTTCCCCTACAAGCGCTCCCTCAGGAATCTCGCGGCCGACTACCTGGGACAGATCATCCAGGACAGCCAGGACGGCCACAACTCCAGCGAGGACGCAAACGCCTGCCTGCAGCTGGTGATGTGGAAGGTCCGACAGCGCGCCCAGATCCAGCCACGCCAGCGGTCCGCCTCTCCCTCCGCCCTGGCCTGTCCTTAGCCCCAGGCCTCTTCCAAAACCGCCATCAGTCCCGAGAGCTCACCCTGTCCACCGCGCCGCAAAGCGAAAGAAACTGGAGCAGCCGGCGGCAGGAGAGGGCAAAAAGCCAAGAGTAACCCCAACCCCCCACTCCCAGTCCCCCGGAATCCCCGCCGCTGCCCCTCGGGCCTGTCCCCATCAATAATAATGGATTCTATACGTGGGATGGTTTTAAAGTACGTGGAAAAATTCTTTGATGGATTTTCCTTGGAAAAGTGAAACCTAAATCCACTCCGTTTGGAGGTGGGACTATTTACAGTTGGTGCTTACTAAACATAAACTACGTTTAGGCTGATATTTCAGACAATGAAACCTTTGAGTGCCCGTAGGGGGAAGATCTCGGTTGCTGAGTGCAGGGAAGGAGGATGTAATTCCATCATATATACTCTCTGTGCCTACCGCATTTTGAAAAATGCCAGTGATACCTATTTATAAAATAAAATCAACCAAGGAAAAGTACGAACTTAGCAACACTATATGTAGTTAATACAACGGTATCTTGTATTTCTTACGTCCAGGTATACTTATAAATGCCTAGAGGGATTTCACCACCTCAGGATGGAGAGACTGAATGCTTCTGAGGGAATTAGGATGGTGGAATATTGGTGGTACCAGGGAAGGGGGAGAGATGTTTGAAAATACTATGTTTGCTCGTTCTTGGGTCCCAATAAAGAAGGAACAGGGCACAGGAGTCGGAAGGACTAGTGGCAATAGTGATGAAGGGACCTTCTTATCATGCTGGCAGTGTTAATTACCCAGGTGTAGGATGCCATACACTGAGGCGGAAGATCGCAAGTCAGAGTGGCCGGCAGGCACAACTTCCTGGCACACCAGAGGCAGGTCTTCAATACCCACTGGTTTCCCCACCAGGCTGCATAAGCGAACCTGAGCCACAGGGAGTTGGTCAAATCCTCCTGACACTGTGGAGAAACCAACAGGCAAAACGAGTTGGCAAAAGTGATGAGACCCCACACTTTTCACTAGTGGTCGCAATGAGCTATGAAGTAACAGCTTCTCAACCTGTGCTGTTTCCTGTTGGATGCACATAATCCATTTGCATTGCAGACAATTTTAGGATGTGCTTTACAGTAAGGTGGAAAGTACCTTATGGCAAAAAACACTCAGAAATTTATGTGTGGATTTCAAGTCATTCCAGTCCTAGAACGTTGTGCTTTTTAGAGACGCCATAGCTGTTTTTCCCTTTGTAATATCAGAGCAGTAATATCTTCTCTGGAGGCCTGTTGGGTGAATTTCATGGAATGAAGTTAAGTAGGTGCCAGAACCGTTGCCGTTTTCCCGCCATAGCCCTGCCACCCACTGAAAAATGTTTGATGAGATTACTTAATGATTTCCAATTAAGTCGTATTTCCAAATATCATGATTTCCATTTTAATGTAGTTGGTACGGAGCTTTGTGAGTGTGTGCTTCTTTTATTATGGATCACGTTCAGCTCCTTTTTATTTGCCTCCCAGTTATAATAGTAAAACTCTACTCCTCTACTCCGAGGAGTCCCTACCACCCATATCATCACTTTCCAGCCCAGCACTCTTCACGCTCATTCATTTAAAGCATTCAACATTGTGTAAATGAATCTTGGAAGGCAAAAGCTACTGAATTTAGCGAATTTGTGGAGGCATTCCCACAAATCAGCCAGGTGAAGTTTCACACACCCGAAGACTGCACAACTCCTCTAAGGCAGCACTATGCTGCAAACCCAGACGGCCACTCTTCTCACCCCTCGTCCGTTTGCTGTTCTGGGTAATGAGGTTCAAAAGTCACCTAGGCAACTGCAAAAATAGCTGAAATGGAGAAAGGGCTTCAGGCTGGTGACCAGCAGAGGTCCACCTGACCCCCGTAAGCTGCTGAACAAGAAGGGCTGCCAGAAATGTCCCCCTAGGGAATTTGGTGGAGACGAAGACCTGCTTACTGGACAAGGGTTCCTCCCAGGATACGCCCGAGCGGAAGAAGTGGGCTCTGAGCCACGCCCTTTCACCCACCGCTACCCCGCCCTGGGCTGGTGAAGGTGCGCGTAAGGATGTGGACTACTGAGCCCTGAAGAAATAAGTCCTTCCCCTTTGACCCCATGGAGGATTGCCTGTGAGGATCTTAAATGAGTCTACCCGTGTCTAGACACGGGAGTAGGTCTGTCCGGTACAGCACCTCCCTCAAGGAGGAGAAGAGTGAGGAGAAAGGAAACTCAAGTCTGACCATTCTGTCCTGGGACAGAAGAGGAGGATCTCATCTCTCATCTGTCCCAGCAAGGCAAGGAGACTTTCTCTCATCTTTCCAAGCAAGGCAGGGTGACTTATGATAATTAGGAATCAAAAAGAGTCTAGAAGGAACGAAAGCAGCCCGTAAGGTGAATTCCTAAGGACTGCCCATTGAAACTGACAAAATTGCCCTTGTTTGATGAGAGGAATGAGCAGAGCACTGAGGTGGTGAACAAGGATCTGGTGAGACTTTCCCAGCATGTTTCTACCAAAGCTTTATCTAAGCTTCTCAGAACACTCTCCTAAAAAGCAGATGTTTGGCCCTTCAGAAAGTCAGCAAGCAAAATGCCTTGAGTGTCCCAAAACACTGATGCCATGATGTTGGCTCCTGACTGGCCTCCTTTTCCTTTGACTGGACCACTGCCACCTCTTGGTAGCCACCGCTTTGATGATGCCTTGCCCTCGAGATCATATTGGTAAAGCCATGTTCCAACTTCCGGTTATCATCTGTCAGAGGGATGCGTCAGGATCGTGATCCCTCCTGTTTAAAATTTCCACTGATAGCTCTCGTCGTAACTGCAGCTGATCTGGGCACAGTGGTTTTCACAGCCACTGCAGGATTCATCTTCCACCTCTTCTCACCTCTTCTTGAAACAAGCTATACATTCGTAGAGAGTTCATTTCTTTGGAGTAGTGTCCTTATCAGCTTTTCTGAAAACATCAATGATTTCTTCATTCTTCCACCCAAGCTTCACCAGAAATTTGATGTTTGCTCTTGCTGCAGTTTTCGTGGAATTCATGTTGCTCTGATAGGAGTCCTTTTCAGTGGATGTCTCATCCTTCTCAGTGCCTCAAACTAGATCTAGTTCAGAAAGGTGATAAGAAGTTAGGACAAGTTTATTTGAGTGCAAACCAGTGGAAATCCATGCATAGTTTCTTCAGCATGTGCATTTTCTATGAACCTTTGGAAGACCCCCTGTGTTGAACATTGCCCGAGTCCTGGGAGAGAAGTGGGTGCGGTCCACTTCCTGTCCTCAATTTGCCCACAGCGGAGGAGTGCACAGAGCAGGGAAAGGCAACCCCAGAGAGATCCTGCCCTCCAGCATGCAGCAGACTGCTGGATCAGTCCTGGCTCCATGGGGTGCTGTGTGGGCCCAAGCAAGTTGCCCAACCTCCCTGAACCTTCATTTAATCCTAGGTAGCCCAATTCCAGTAGCCATTATACGACTGCCCTGCACGGACAGTTAATTAACTCAGGAAAAGCAACCTAGCTCCAAGGTTAGCAACCAGGAGTTCCAGTTGATTCCGCTAGCGCACCCCCTGGGGCATTCCCAAGCTGGAGTCTGGTGGAAGATGAGGCTCAGTGTGATTGGATTGAAGCAGCAACCTATCAAGGAGAAGTCCCACCCACTCTGCCCTGTGCGTCTATAAAGGCGACGCGTGGCGGCCGCGGCACTCATTGAAGCCGCCAGTTGGGAGAGGAGCAGAGCCAGGCTGGTGCTCCCGAAGGCAGCAAGATGTTGCGAGCCACAGCTCCCTGCTGGTTCCCACCTGGATACCCAGAAGCTAAGAAGGTGGCCGAGGAGGCGGCCCTGGAGGCAAGCCGCCAGCTGGGAGCGGAGCAGAGCCAGGCCGGTGCTCCCGAAGGCAGCAAGATGTTGCGAGCCACAGCTCCCTGCTGGTTCCCACCTGGGTACCCAGAAGCTAAGAAGGTGGCCGAGGAGGCGGCCCTGGAGGCAAGCCGCCAGCTGGGAGCGGAGCAGAGCCAGGCCGGTGCTCCCGAAGGCAGCAAGATGTTGCGAGCCACAGCTCCCTGCTGGTTCCCACCTGGGTACCCAGAAGCTGAGAAGGTGGCCGAGGAGGCGGCCCTGGAGGCTCCAGAATTCCCACTGCCCTCTCATCAGCCTGCCCAGAGCTTCGGGCTCCGGGTGCCCCAGATGCACAGCCAGGCCTCAGCATTTGTGGACATCCAGGCGGAGCCCCAGAACAGGGGTCCGGCGGTGCCCCCAGCGTGGCCCAAGATGGTGACGGAGGCGTGCTACTTCCCTGCGCAGAGGGGATCGGCCTGCTGCTTGCCAGGCACCCCAAGGCTGTCAGAGAGGCCCTCGGGAGTCCGCATCGCAGCCCCCAGGAAGAGGAAGACGATCGCCCACTCTTCCAGCCCTTGCTTGGTCACAGGTTACACAGATGCCAAGAGAACCCGGGTGGCCAGCAGCAGCCAACGCTCCAGTGGCTCCAAGGTCGGCAGACAGCCAGGGAAGACGCGCAACAGGTCAGGGATGGCATGCAAGACCACCACCACCATCAGCTCTAAGCGAATCGTCAGTGGTCCATCCTCACCGAGTTTGAAGAAACCCATTATCCTCCGAAGGTCTGGGTGCCAAGTCCCCACCGTCATCCGCCGAGGCTATCTCCAACTGTTCACCGAAGAGTGTCTCAAGTTCTGCGCCTCCAAGCAGGAGGCCGAGGAGAAGGCGCTGAACGAGGAGAAGGTGGCCTACGACTGCAGCCCCAACAAGAACAGGTACCTGAACGTGGTCCTGAACACCCTCAAGAGACTCAAGGGCCTGACCCCCAGCTCCATGCCCGGCCTCAGCAGGGCCGCCCTGTACGGCCGCCTCCAGGAGTTCCTGCTCACCCAGGACCAGCTCAAGGAGAACGGCTACCCCTTCCCGCACCCCGAGCGGCCCGGAGGCGCCGTCCTCTTCACTGGCCAGGGGAAGGGGCCCGGCGACTCCTCCTGCAGGGTCTGCTGCCGTTGTGGCACCGAGTACCTGGTGTCCTCCTCGGGCCGCTGTGTACGCGACCAGTTGTGTTATTATCACTGGGGGCGGGTCCGCTCGAGCCAGGTGGCTGGAGGCCGGGTTAGCCAGTACACCTGCTGTGCAGCTGCTCCTGGCTCTGTGGGCTGCCAGGTGGCAAAGCAGCACGTGCGGGATGGCCGCAAGGAGAGCCTCGATGGCTTCGTGGAGACCTTCAAGAAAGAGTTGTCCAGAGACGCTTATCCAGGAATCTACGCCTTGGACTGTGAGATGTGCTACACCACGCATGGCCTAGAGCTGACCCGCGTCACCGTGGTGGACGCCGACATGCGAGTGGTGTACGACACCTTCGTCAAGCCCGACAACGAGATCGTGGACTACAACACCAGGTTTTCCGGAGTCACCGAGGCCGACGTCGCCAAGACGAGCATCACCTTGCCCCAAGTCCAAGCCATCCTGCTGAGCTTTTTCAGCGCCCAAACCATCCTCATCGGGCACAGCCTGGAGAGCGATCTGCTGGCCCTGAAGCTCATCCACAGCACCGTGGTGGACACGGCCGTGCTCTTCCCGCACTACCTGGGTTTCCCCTACAAGCGCTCCCTCAGGAATCTCGCGGCCGACTACCTGGGACAGATCATCCAGGACAGCCAGGACGGCCACAACTCCAGCGAGGACGCAAACGCCTGCCTGCAGCTGGTGATGTGGAAGGTCCGACAGCGCGCCCAGATCCAGCCACGCCAGCGGTCCGCCTCTCCCTCCGCCCTGGCCTGTCCTTAGCCCCAGGCCTCTTCCAAAACCGCCATCAGTCCCGAGAGCTCACCCTGTCCACCGCGCCGCAAAGCGAAAGAAACTGGAGCAGCCGGCGGCAGGAGAGGGCAAAAAGCCAAGAGTAACCCCAACCCCCCACTCCCAGTCCCCCGGAATCCCCGCCGCTGCCCCTCGGGCCTGTCCCCATCAATAATAATGGATTCTATACGTGGGATGGTTTTAAAGTACGTGGAAAAATTCTTTGATGGATTTTCCTTGGAAAAGTGAAACCTAAATCCACTCCGTTTGGAGGTGGGACTATTTACAGTTGGTGCTTACTAAACATAAACTACGTTTAGGCTGATATTTCAGACAATGAAACCTTTGAGTGCCCGTAGGGGGAAGATCTCGGTTGCTGAGTGCAGGGAAGGAGGATGTAATTCCATCATATATACTCTCTGTGCCTACCGCATTTTGAAAAATGCCAGTGATACCTATTTATAAAATAAAATCAACCAAGGAAAAGTACGAACTTAGCAACACTATATGTAGTTAATACAACGGTATCTTGTATTTCTTACGTCCAGGTATACTTATAAATGCCTAGAGGGATTTCACCACCTCAGGATGGAGAGACTGAATGCTTCTGAGGGAATTAGGATGGTGGAATATTGGTGGTACCAGGGAAGGGGGAGAGATGTTTGAGAATACTATGTTTGCTCGTTCTTGGGTCCCAATAAAGAAGGAACAGGGCACAGGAGTCGGAAGGACTAGTGGCAATAGTGATGAAGGGACCTTCTTATCATGCTGGCAGTGTTAATTACCCAGGTGTAGGATGCCATACACTGAGGCGGAAGATCGCAAGTCAGAGTGGCCGGCAGGCACAACTTCCTGGCACACCAGAGGCAGGTCTTCAATACCCACTGGTTTCCCCACCAGGCTGCATAAGCGAACCTGAGCCACAGGGAGTTGGTCAAATCCTCCTGACAGTGTGGAGAAACCAACAGGCAAAACGTGGGGGCAAAAGTGATGAGACCCCACACTTTTCACTAGTGGTCGCAATGAGCTATGAAGTAACAGCTTCTCAACCTGTGCTGTTTCCTGTTGGATGCACATAATCCATTTGCATTGCAGACAATTTTAGGATGTGCTTTACAGTAAGGTGGAAAGTACCTTATGGCAAAAAACACTCAGAAATTTATGTGTGGATTTCAAGTCATTCCAGTCCTAGAACGTTGTGCTTTTTAGAGACGCCATAGCTGTTTTTCCCTTTGTAATATCAGAGCAGTAATATCTTCTCTGGAGGCCTGTTGGGTGAATTTCATGGAATGAAGTTAAGTAGGTGCCAGAACCGTTGCCGTTTTCCCGCCATAGCCCTGCCACCCACTGAAAAATGTTTGATGAGATTACTTAATGATTTCCAATTAAGTCGTATTTCCAAATATCATGATTTCCATTTTAATGTAGTTGGTACGGAGCTTTGTGAGTGTGTGCTTCTTTTATTATGGATCACGTTCAGCTCCTTTTTATTTGCCTCCCAGTTATAATAGTAAAACTCTACTCCTCTACTCCGAGGAGTCCCTACCACCCATATCATCACTTTCCAGCCCAGCACTCTTCACGCTCATTCATTTAAAGCATTCAACATTGTGTAAATGAATCTTGGAAGGCAAAAGCTACTGAATTTAGCGAATTTGTGGAGGCATTCCCACAAATCAGCCAGGTGAAGTTTCACACACCCGAAGACTGCACAACTCCTCTAAGGCAGCACTATGCTGCAAACCCAGACGGCCACTCTTCTCACCCCTCGTCCGTTTGCTGTTCTGGGTAATGAGGTTCAAAAGTCACCTAGGCAACTGCAAAAATAGCTGAAATGGAGAAAGGGCTTCAGGCTGGTGACCAGCAGAGGTCCACCTGACCCCCGTAAGCTGCTGAACAAGAAGGGCTGCCAGAAATGTCCCCCTAGGGAATTTGGTGGAGACGAAGACCCGCTGACTGGACAAGGGTTCCTCCCAGGATACGCCCGAGCGGAAGAAGCGGGCTCTGAGCCACGCCCTTTCACCCACCGCTACCCCGCCCTGGGCTGGTGAAGGTGCGCGTAAGGATGTGGACTACTGAGCCCTGAAGAAATAAGTCCTTCCCCTTTGACCCCATGGAGGATTGCCTGTGAGGATCTTAAATGAGTCTACCCGTGTCTAGACACGGGAGTAGGTCTGTCCGGTACAGCACCTCCCTCAAGGAGGAGAAGAGTGAGGAGAAAGGAAACTCAAGTCTGACCATTCTGTCCTGGGACAGAAGAGGAGGATCTCATCTCTCATCTGTCCCAGCAAGGCAAGGAGACTTTCTCTCATCTTTCCAAGCAAGGCAGGGTGACTTATTATAATTAGGAATCAAAAAGAGTCTAGAAGGAACGAAAGCAGCCCGTAAGGTGAATTCCTAAGGACTGCCCATTGAAACTGACAAAATTGCCCTTGTTTGATGAGAGGAATGAGCAGAGCACTGAGGTGGTGAACAAGGATCTGGTGAGACTTTCCCAGCATGTTTCTACCAAAGCTTTATCTAAGCTTCTCAGAACACTCTCCTAAAAAGCAGATGTTTGGCCCTTCAGAAAGTCAGCAAGCAAAATGCCTTGAGTGTCCCAAAACACTGATGCCATGATGTTGGCTCCTGACTGGCCTCCTTTTCCTTTGACTGGACCACTGCCACCTCTTGGTAGCCACCGCTTTGATGATGCCTTGCCCTCGAGATCATATTGGTAAAGCCATGTTCCAACTTCCGGTTATCATCTGTCAGAGGGATGCATCAGGATCGTGATCCCTCCTGTTTAAAATTTCCACTGATAGC
Source organism: Gorilla gorilla gorilla (assembly GCF_029281585.2). Taxonomy (NCBI): domain Eukaryota; kingdom Metazoa; phylum Chordata; class Mammalia; order Primates; family Hominidae; genus Gorilla; species Gorilla gorilla. The sequence continues at coordinate 28,718,416 of NC_073241.2, read as the reverse complement.
TCTCGTCGTAACTGCAGCTGATCTGGGCACAGTAGTTTTCACAGCCACTGCAGGATTCATCTTCCACCTCTTCTCACCTCTTCTTGAAACAAGCTATACATTCGTAGAGAGTTCATTTCTTTGGAGTAGTGTCCTTATCAGCTTTTCTGAAAACATCAATGATTTCTTCATTCTTCCACCCAAGCTTCACCAGAAATTTGATGTTTGCTCTTGCTGCAGTTTTCGTGGAATTCATGTTGCTCTGATAGGAGTCCTTTTCAGTGGATGTCTCATCCTTCTCAGTGCCTCAAACTAGATCTAGTTCAGAAAGGTGATAAGAAGTTAGGACAAGTTTATTTGAGTGCAAACCAGTGGAAATCCATGCATAGTTTCTTCAGCATGTGCATTTTCTATGAACCTTTGGAAGACCCCCTGTGTTGAACATTGCCCGAGTCCTGGGAGAGAAGTGGGTGCGGTCCACTTCCTGTCCTCAATTTGCCCACAGCGGAGGAGTGCACAGAGCAGGGAAAGGCAACCCCAGAGAGATCCTGCCCTCCAGCATGCAGCAGACTGCTGGATCAGTCCTGGCTCCATGGGGTGCTGTGTGGGCCCAAGCAAGTTGCCCAACCTCCCTGAACCTTCATTTAATCCTAGGTAGCCCAATTCCAGTAGCCATTATACGACTGCCCTGCACGGACAGTTAATTAACTCAGGAAAAGCAACCTAGCTCCAAGGTTAGCAACCAGGAGTTCCAGTTGATTCCGCTAGCGCACCCCCTGGGGCATTCCCAAGCTGGAGTCTGGTGGAAGATGAGGCTCAGTGTGATTGGATTGAAGCAGCAACCTATCAAGGAGAAGTCCCACCCACTCTGCCCTGTGCGTCTATAAAGGCGACGCGTGGCGGCCGCGGCACTCATTGAAGCCGCCAGTTGGGAGAGGAGCAGAGCCAGGCCGGTGCTCCCGAAGGCAGCAAGATGTTGCGAGCCACAGCTCCCTGCTGGTTCCCACCTGGATACCCAGAAGCTAAGAAGGTGGCCGAGGAGGCGGCCCTGGAGGCAAGCCGCCAGCTGGGAGCGGAGCAGAGCCAGGCCGGTGCTCCCGAAGGCAGCAAGATGTTGCGAGCCACAGCTCCCTGCTGGTTCCCACCTGGGTACCCAGAAGCTAAGAAGGTGGCCGAGGAGGCGGCCCTGGAGGCAAGCCGCCAGCTGGGAGCGGAGCAGAGCCAGGCCGGTGCTCCCGAAGGCAGCAAGATGTTGCGAGCCACAGCTCCCTGCTGGTTCCCACCTGGGTACCCAGAAGCTGAGAAGGTGGCCGAGGAGGCGGCCCTGGAGGCTCCAGAATTCCCACTGCCCTCTCATCAGCCTGCCCAGAGCTTCGGGCTCCGGGTGCCCCAGATGCACAGCCAGGCCTCAGCATTTGTGGACATCCAGGCGGAGCCCCAGAACAGGGGTCCGGCGGTGCCCCCAGCGTGGCCCAAGATGGTGACGGAGGCGTGCTACTTCCCTGCGCAGAGGGGATCGGCCTGCTGCTTGCCAGGCGCCCCAAGGCTGTCAGAGAGGCCCTCGGGAGTCCGCATCGCAGCCCCCAGGAAGAGGAAGACGATCGCCCACTCTTCCAGCCCTTGCTTGGTCACAGGTTACACAGATGCCAAGAGAACCCGGGTGGCCAGCAGCAGCCAACGCTCCAGTGGCTCCAAGGTCGGCAGACAGCCAGGGAAGACGCGCAACAGGTCAGGGATGGCATGCAAGACCACCACCACCATCAGCTCTAAGCGAATCGTCCGTGGTCCATCCTCACCGAGTTTGAAGAAACCCATTATCCTCCGAAGGTCTGGGTGCCAAGTCCCCACCGTCATCCGCCGAGGCTATCTCCAACTGTTCACCGAAGAGTGTCTCAAGTTCTGCGCCTCCAAGCAGGAGGCCGAGGAGAAGGCGCTGAACGAGGAGAAGGTGGCCTACGACTGCAGCCCCAACAAGAACAGGTACCTGAACGTGGTCCTGAACACCCTCAAGAGACTCAAGGGCCTGACCCCCAGCTCCATGCCCGGCCTCAGCAGGGCCGCCCTGTACGGCCGCCTCCAGGAGTTCCTGCTCACCCAGGACCAGCTCAAGGAGAACGGCTACCCCTTCCCGCACCCCGAGCGGCCCGGAGGCGCCGTCCTCTTCACTGGCCAGGGGAAGGGGCCCGGCGACTCCTCCTGCAGGGTCTGCTGCCGTTGTGGCACCGAGTACCTGGTGTCCTCCTCGGGCCGCTGTGTACGCGACCAGTTGTGTTATTATCACTGGGGGCGGGTCCGCTCGAGCCAGGTGGCTGGAGGCTGGGTTAGCCAGTACACCTGCTGTGCAGCTGCTCCTGGCTCTGTGGGCTGCCAGGTGGCAAAGCAGCACGTGCGGGACGGCCGCAAGGAGAGCCTCGATGGCTTCGTGGAGACCTTCAAGAAAGAGTTGTCCAGAGACGCTTATCCAGGAATCTACGCCTTGGACTGTGAGATGTGCTACACCACGCATGGCCTAGAGCTGACCCGCGTCACCGTGGTGGACGCCGACATGCGAGTGGTGTACGACACCTTCGTCAAGCCCGACAACGAGATCGTGGACTACAACACCAGGTTTTCCGGAGTCACCGAGGCCGACGTCGCCAAGACGAGCATCACCTTGCCCCAAGTCCAAGCCATCCTGCTGAGCTTTTTCAGCGCCCAAACCATCCTCATCGGGCACAGCCTGGAGAGCGATCTGCTGGCCCTGAAGCTCATCCACAGCACCGTGGTGGACACGGCCGTGCTCTTCCCGCACTACCTGGGTTTCCCCTACAAGCGCTCCCTCAGGAATCTCGCGGCCGACTACCTGGGACAGATCATCCAGGACAGCCAGGACGGCCACAACTCCAGCGAGGACGCAAACGCCTGCCTGCAGCTGGTGATGTGGAAGGTCCGACAGCGCGCCCAGATCCAGCCACGCCAGCGGTCCGCCTCTCCCTCCGCCCTGGCCTGTCCTTAGCCCCAGGCCTCTTCCAAAACCGCCATCAGTCCCGAGAGCTCACCCTGTCCACCGCGCCGCAAAGCGAAAGAAACTGGAGCAGCTGGAGGCAGGAGAGGGCAAAAAGCCAAGAGTAACCCCAACCTCCCACTCCCAGTCCCCCGGAATCCCCGCCGCTGCCCCTCGGGCCTGTCCCCATCAATAATAATGGATTCTATACGTGGGATGGTTTTAAAGTACGTGGAAAAATTCTTTGATGGATTTTCCTTGGAAAAGTGAAACCTAAATCCACTCCGTTTGGAGGTGGGACTATTTACAGTTGGTGCTTACTAAACATAAACTACGTTTAGGCTGATATTTCAGACAATGAAACCTTTGAGTGCCCGTAGGGGGAAGATCTCGGTTGCTGAGTGCAGGGAAGGAGGATGTAATTCCATCATATATACTCTCTGTGCCTACCGCATTTTGAAAAATGCCAGTGATACCTATTTATAAAATAAAATCAACCAAGGAAAAGTACGAACTTAGCAACACTATATTTAGTTAATACAACGGTATCTTGTATTTCTTACGTCCAGGTATACTTATAAATGCCTAGAGGGATTTCACCACCTCAGGATGGAGAGACTGAATGCTTCTGAGGGAATTAGGATGGTGGAATATTGGTGGTACCAGGGAAGGGGGAGAGATGTTTGAAAATACTATGTTTGCTCGTTCTTGGGTCCCAATAAAGAAGGAACAGGGCACAGGAGTCGGAAGGACTAGTGGCAATAGTGATGAAGGGACCTTCTTATCATGCTGGCAGTGTTAATTACCCAGGTGTAGGATGCCATACACTGAGGCGGAAGATCGCAAGTCAGAGTGGCCGGCAGGCACAACTTCCTGGCACACCAGAGGCAGGTCTTCAATACCCACTGGTTTCCCCACCAGGCTGCATAAGCGAACCTGAGCCACAGGGAGTTGGTCAAATCCTCCTGACAGTGTGGAGAAACCAACAGGCAAAACGAGTTGGCAAAAGTGATGAGACCCCACACTTTTCACTAGGGGTCGCAATGAGCTATGAAGTAACAGCTTCTCAACCTGTGCTGTTTCCTGTTGGATGCACATAATCCATTTGCATTGCAGACAATTTTAGGATGTGCTTTACAGTAAGGTGGAAAGTACCTTATGGCAAAAAACACTCAGAAATTTATGTGTGGATTTCAAGTCATTCCAGTCCTAGAACGTTGTGCTTTTTAGAGACGCCATAGCTGTTTTTCCCTTTGTAATATCAGAGCAGTAATATCTTCTCTGGAGGCCTGTTGGGTGAATTTCATGGAATCAAGTTAAGTAGGTGCCAGAACCGTTGCCGTTTTCCCGCCATAGCCCTGCCACCCACTGAAAAATGTTTGATGAGATTACTTAATGATTTCCAATTAAGTCGTATTTCCAAATATCATGATTTCCATTTTAATGTAGTTGGTACGGAGCTTTGTGAGTGTGTGCTTCTTTTATTATGGATCACGTTCAGCTCCTTTTTATTTGCCTCCCAGTTATAATAGTAAAACTCTACTCCTCTACTCCGAGGAGTCCCTACCACCCATATCATCACTTTCCAGCCCAGCACTCTTCACGCTCATTCATTTAAAGCATTCAACATTGTGTAAATGAATCTTGGAAGGCAAAAGCTACTGAATTTAGCGAATTTGTGGAGGCATTCCCACAAATCAGCCAGGTGAAGTTTCACACACCCGAAGACTGCACAACTCCTCTAAGGCAGCACTATGCTGCAAACCCAGACGGCCACTTTTCTCACCCCTCGTCCGTTTGCTGTTCTGGGTAATGAGGTTCAAAAGTCACCTAGGCAACTGCAAAAATAGCTGAAATGGAGAAAGGGCTTCAGGCTGGTGACCAGCAGAGGTCCACCTGACCCCCGTAAGCTGCTGAACAAGAAGGGCTGCCAGAAATGTCCCCCTAGGGAATTTGGTGGAGACGAAGACCTGCTCACTGGACAAGGGTTCCTCCCAGGATACGCCCGAGCAGAAGAAGCGGGCTCTGAGCCACGCCCTTTCACCCACCGCTACCCCGCCCTGGGCTGGTGAAGGTGCGCGTAAGGATGTGGACTACTGAGCCCTGAAGAAATAAGTCCTTCCCCTTTGACCCCATGGAGGATTGCCTGTGAGGATCTTAAATGAGTCTACCCGTGTCTAGACACGGGAGTAGGTCTGTCCGGTACAGCACCTCCCTCAAGGAGGAGAAGAGTGAGGAGAAAGGAAACTCAAGTCTGACCATTCTGTCCTGGGAGAGAAGAGGAGGATCTCATCTCTCATCTGTCCCAGCAAGGCAAGGAGACTTTCTCTCATCTTTCCAAGCAAGGCAGGGTGACTTATGATAATTAGGAATCAAAAAGAGTCTAGAAGGAACGAAAGCAGCCCGTAAGGTGAATTCCTAAGGACTGCCCATTGAAACTGACAAAATTGCCCTTGTTTGATGAGAGGAATGAGCAGAGCACTGAGGTGGTGAACAAGGATCTGGTGAGACTTTCCCAGCATGTTTCTACCAAAGCTTTATCTAAGCTTCTCAGAACACTCTCCTAAAAAGCAGATGTTTGGCCCTTCAGAAAGTCAGCAAGCAAAATGCCTTGAGTGTCCCAAAACACTGATGCCATGATGTTGGCTCCTGACTGGCCTCCTTTTCCTTTGACTGGACCACTGCCACCTCTTGGTAGCCACCGCTTTGATGATGCCTTGCCCTCGAGATCATATTGGTAAAGCCATGTTCCAACTTCCGGTTATAATCTGTCAGAGGGATGCGTCAGGATCGTGATCCCTCCTGTTTAAAATTTCCACTGATAGCTCTCGTCGTAACTGCAGCTGATCTGGGCACAGTGGTTTTCACAGCCACTGCAGGATTCATCTTCCACCTCTTCTCACCTCTTCTTGAAACAAGCTATACATTCGTAGAGAGTTCATTTCTTTGGAGTAGTGTCCTTATCAGCTTTTCTGAAAACATCAATGATTTCTTCATTCTTCCACCCAAGCTTCACCAGAAATTTGATGTTTGCTCTTGCTGCAGTTTTCGTGGAATTCATGTTGCTCTGATAGGAGTCCTTTTCAGTGGATGTCTCATCCTTCTCAGTGCCTCAAACTAGATCTAGTTCAGAAAGGTGATAAGAAGTTAGGACAAGTTTATTTGAGTGCAAACCAGTGGAAATCCATGCATAGTTTCTTCAGCATGTGCATTTTCTATGAACCTTTGGAAGACCCCCTGTGTTGAACATTGCCCGAGTCCTGGGAGAGAAGTGGGTGCGGTCCACTTCCTGTCCTCAATTTGCCCACAGCGGAGGAGTGCACAGAGCAGGGAAAGGCAACCCCAGAGAGATCCTGCCCTCCAGCATGCAGCAGACTGCTGGATCAGTCCTGGCTCCATGGGGTGCTGTGTGGGCCCAAGCAAGTTGCCCAACCTCCCTGAACCTTCATTTAATCCTAGGTAGCCCAATTCCAGTAGCCATTATACGACTGCCCTGCACGGACAGTTAATTAACTCAGGAAAAGCAACCTAGCTCCAAGGTTAGCAACCAGGAGTTCCAGTTGATTCCGCTAGCGCACCCCCTGGGGCATTCCCAAGCTGGAGTCTGGTGGAAGATGAGGCTCAGTGTGATTGGATTGAAGCAGCAACCTATCAAGGAGAAGTCCCACCCACTCTGCCCTGTGCGTCTATAAAGGCGACGCGTGGCGGCCGCGGCACTCATTGAAGCCGCCAGTTGGGAGAGGAGCAGAGCCAGGCCGGTGCTCCAGAAGGCAGCAAGATGTTGCGAGCCACAGCTCCCTGCTGGTTCCCACCTGGATACCCAGAAGCTAAGAAGGTGGCCGAGGAGGCGGCCCTGGAGGCAAGCCGCCAGCTGGGAGCGGAGCAGAGCCAGGCCGGTGCTCCCGAAGGCAGCAAGATGTTGCGAGCCACAGCTCCCTGCTGGTTCCCACCTGGGTACCCAGAAGCTAAGAAGGTGGCCGAGGAGGCGGCCCTGGAGGCAAGCCGCCAGCTGGGAGCGGAGCAGAGCCAGGCCGGTGCTCCCGAAGGCAGCAAGATGTTGCGAGCCACAGCTCCCTGCTGGTTCCCACCTGGGTACCCAGAAGCTGAGAAGGTGGCCGAGGAGGCGGCCCTGGAGGCTCCAGAATTCCCACTGCCCTCTCATCAGCCTGCCCAGAGCTTCGGGCTCCGGGTGCCCCAGATGCACAGCCAGGCCTCAGCATTTGTGGACATCCAGGCGGAGCCCCAGAACAGGGGTCCGGCGGTGCCCCCAGCGTGGCCCAAGATGGTGACGGAGGCGTGCTACTTCCCTGCGCAGAGGGGATCGGCCTGCTGCTTGCCAGGCGCCCCAAGGCTGTCAGAGAGGCCCTCGGGAGTCCGCATCGCAGCCCCCAGGAAGAGGAAGACGATCGCCCACTCTTCCAGCCCTTGCTTGGTCACAGGTTACACAGATGCCAAGAGAACCCGGGTGGCCAGCAGCAGCCAACGCTCCAGTGGCTCCAAGGTCGGCAGACAGCCAGGGAAGACGCGCAACAGGTCAGGGATGGCATGCAAGACCACCACCACCATCAGCTCTAAGCGAATCGTCCGTGGTCCATCCTTACCGAGTTTGAAGAAACCCATTATCCTCCGAAGGTCTGGGTGCCAAGTCCCCACCGTCATCCGCCGAGGCTATCTCCAACTGTTCACCGAAGAGTGTCTCAAGTTCTGCGCCTCCAAGCAGGAGGCCGAGGAGAAGGTGCTGAACGAGGAGAAGGTGGCCTACGACTGCAGCCCCAACAAGAACAGGTACCTGAACGTGGTCCTGAACACCCTCAAGAGACTCAAGGGCCTGACCCCCAGCTCCATGCCCGGCCTCAGCAGGGCCGCCCTGTACGGCCGCCTCCAGGAGTTCCTGCTCACCCAGGACCAGCTCAAGGAGAACGGCTACCCCTTCCCGCACCCCGAGCGGCCCGGAGGCGCCGTCCTCTTCACTGGCCAGGGGAAGGGGCCCGGCGACTCCTCCTGCAGGGTCTGCTGCCGTTGTGGCACCGAGTACCTGGTGTCCTCCTCGGGCCGCTGTGTACGCGACCAGTTGTGTTATTATCACTGGGGGCGGGTCCGCTCGAGCCAGGTGGCTGGAGGCCGGGTTAGCCAGTACACCTGCTGTGCAGCTGCTCCTGGCTCTGTGGGCTGCCAGGTGGCAAAGCAGCACGTGCGGGACGGCCGCAAGGAGAGCCTCGATGGCTTCGTGGAGACCTTCAAGAAAGAGTTGTCCAGAGACGCTTATCCAGGAATCTACGCCTTGGACTGTGAGATGTGCTACACCACGCATGGCCTAGAGCTGACCCGCGTCACCGTGGTGGACGCCGACATGCGAGTGGTGTACGACACCTTCGTCAAGCCCGACAACGAGATCGTGGACTACAACACCAGGTTTTCCGGAGTCACCGAGGCCGACGTCGCCAAGACGAGCATCACCTTGCCCCAAGTCCAAGCCATCCTGCTGAGCTTTTTCAGCGCCCAAACCATCCTCATCGGGCACAGCCTGGAGAGCGATCTGCTGGCCCTGAAGCTCATCCACAGCACCGTGGTGGACACGGCCGTGCTCTTCCCGCACTACCTGGGTTTCCCCTACAAGCGCTCCCTCAGGAATCTCGCGGCCGACTACCTGGGACAGATCATCCAGGACAGCCAGGACGGCCACAACTCCAGCGAGGACGCAAACGCCTGCCTGCAGCTGGTGATGTGGAAGGTCCGACAGCGCGCCCAGATCCAGCCACGCCAGCGGTCCGCCTCTCCCTCCGCCCTGGCCTGTCCTTAGCCCCAGGCCTCTTCCAAAACCGCCATCAGTCCCGAGAGCTCACCCTGTCCACCGCGCCGCAAAGCGAAAGAAACTGGAGCAGCCGGCGGCAGGAGAGGGCAAAAAGCCAAGAGTAACCCCAACCCCCCACTCCCAGTCCCCCGGAATCCCCGCCGCTGCCCCTCGGGCCTGTCCCCATCAATAATAATGGATTCTATACGTGGGATGGTTTTAAAGTACGTGGAAAAATTCTTTGATGGATTTTCCTTGGAAAAGTGAAACCTAAATCCACTCCGTTTGGAGGTGGGACTATTTACAGTTGGTGCTTACTAAACATAAACTACGTTTAGGCTGATATTTCAGACAATGAAACCTTTGAGTGCCCGTAGGGGGAAGATCTCGGTTGCTGAGTGCAGGGAAGGAGGATGTAATTCCATCATATATACTCTCTGTGCCTACCGCATTTTGAAAAATGCCAGTGATACCTATTTATAAAATAAAATCAACCAAGGAAAAGTACGAACTTAGCAACACTACATGTAGTTAATACAACGGTATCTTGTATTTCTAACGTCCAGGTATACTTATAAATGCCTAGAGGGATTTCACCACCTCAGGATGGAGAGACTGAATGCTTCTGAGGGAATTAGGATGGTGGAATATTGGTGGTACCAGGGAAGGGGGAGAGATGTTTGAAAATACTATGTTTGCTCGTTCTTGGGTCCCAATAAAGAAGGAACAGGGCACAGGAGTCGGAAGGACTAGTGGCAATAGTGATGAAGGGACCTTCTTATCATGCTGGCAGTGTTAATTACCCAGGTGTAGGATGCCATACACTGAGGCGGAAGATCGCAAGTCAGAGTGGCCGGCAGGCACAACTTCCTGGCACACCAGAGGCAGGTCTTCAATACCCACTGGTTTCCCCACCAGGCTGCATAAGCGAACCTGAGCCACAGGGAGTTGGTCAAATCCTCCTGACAGTGTGGAGAAACCAACAGGCAAAACGAGTTGGCAAAAGTGATGAGACCCCACACTTTTCACTAGGGGTCGCAATGAGCTATGAAGTAACAGCTTCTCAACCTGTGCTGCTTCCTGTTGGATGCACATAATCCATTTGCATTGCAGACAATTTTAGGATGTGCTTTACAGTAAGGTGGAAAGTACCTTATGGCAAAAAACACTCAGAAATTTATGTGTGGATTTCAAGTCATTCCAGTCCTAGAACGTTGTGCTTTTTAGAGACGCCATAGCTGTTTTTCCCTTTGTAATATCAGAGCAGTAATATCTTCTCTGGAGGCCTGTTGGGTGAATTTCATGGAATCAAGTTAAGTAGGTGCCAGAACCGTTGCCGTTTTCCCGCCATAGCCCTGCCACCCACTGAAAAATGTTTGATGAGATTACTTAATGATTTCCAATTAAGTCGTATTTCCAAATATCATGATTTCCATTTTAATGTAGTTGGTACGGAGCTTTGTGAGTGTGTGCTTCTTTTATTATGGATCACGTTCAGCTCCTTTTTATTTGCCTCCCAGTTATAATAGTAAAACTCTACTCCTCTACTCCGAGGAGTCCCTACCACCCATATCATCACTTTCCAGCCCAGCACTCTTCACGCTCATTCATTTAAAGCATTCAACATTGTGTAAATGAATCTTGGAAGGCAAAAGCTACTGAATTTAGCGAATTTGTGGAGGCATTCCCACAAATCAGCCAGGTGAAGTTTCACACACCCGAAGACTGCACAACTCCTCTAAGGCAGCACTATGCTGCAAACCCAGACGGCCACTCTTCTCACCCCTCGTCCGTTTGCTGTTCTGGGTAATGAGGTTCAAAAGTCACCTAGGCAACTGCAAAAATAGCTGAAATGGAGAAAGGGCTTCAGGCTGGTGACCAGCAGAGGTCCACCTGACCCCCGTAAGCTGCTGAACAAGAAGGGCTGCCAGAAATGTCCCCCTAGGGAATTTGGTGGAGACGAAGACCTGCTCACTGGACAAGGGTTCCTCCCAGGATACGCCCGAGCGGAAGAAGCGGGCTCTGAGCCACGCCCTTTCACCCACCGCTACCCCGCCCTGGGCTGGTGAAGGTGCGCGTAAGGATGTGGACTACTGAGCCCTGAAGAAATAAGTCCTTCCCCTTTGACCCCATGGAGGATTGCCTGTGAGGATCTTAAATGAGTCTACCCGTGTCTAGACACGGGAGTAGGTCTGTCCGGTACAGCACCTCCCTCAAGGAGGAGAAGAGTGAGGAGAAAGGAAACTCAAGTCTGACCATTCTGTCCTGGGACAGAAGAGGAGGATCTCATCTCTCATCTGTCCCAGCAAGGCAAGGAGACTTTCTCTCATCTTTCCAAGCAAGGCAGGGTGACTTATTATAATTAGGAATCAAAAAGAGTCTAGAAGGAACGAAAGCAGCCCGTAAGGTGAATTCCTAAGGACTGCCCATTGAAACTGACAAAATTGCCCTTGTTTGATGAGAGGAATGAGCAGAGCACTGAGGTGGTGAACAAGGATCTGGTGAGACTTTCCCAGCATGTTTCTACCAAAGCTTTATCTAAGCTTCTCAGAACACTCTCCTAAAAAGCAGATGTTTGGCCCTTCAGAAAGTCAGCAAGCAAAATGCCTTGAGTGTCCCAAAACACTGATGCCATGATGTTGGCTCCTGACTGGCCTCCTTTTCCTTTGACTGGACCACTGCCACCTCTTGGTAGCCACCGCTTTGATGATGCCTTGCCCTCGAGATCATATTGGTAAAGCCATGTTCCAACTTCCGGTTATCATCTGTCAGAGGGATGCGTCAGGATCGTGATCCCTCCTGTTTAAAATTTCCACTGATAGCTCTCGTCGTAACTGCAGCTGATCTGGGCACAGTGGTTTTCACAGCCACTGCAGGATTCATCTTCCACCTCTTCTCACCTCTTCTTGAAACAAGCTATACATTCGTAGAGAGTTCATTTCTTTGGGGTAGTGTCCTTATCAGCTTTTCTGAAAACATCAATGATTTCTTCATTCTTCCACCCAAGCTTCACCAGAAATTTGATGTTTGCTCTTGCTGCAGTTTTCGTGGAATTCATGTTGCTCTGATAGGAGTCCTTTTCAGTGGATGTCTCATCCTTCTCAGTGCCTCAAACTAGATCTAGTTCAGAAAGGTGATAAGAAGTTAGGACAAGTTTATTTGAGTGCAAACCAGTGGAAATCCATGCATAGTTTCTTCAGCATGTGCATTTTCTATGAACCTTTGGAAGGCCCCCTGTGTTGAACATTGCCCGAGTCCTGGGAGAGAAGTGGGTGCGGTCCACTTCCTGTCCTCAATTTGCCCACAGCGGAGGAGTGCACAGAGCAGGGAAAGGCAACCCCAGAGAGATCCTGCCCTCCAGCATGCAGCAGACTGCTGGATCAGTCCTGGCTCCATGGGGTGCTGTGTGGGCCCAAGCAAGTTGCCCAACCTCCCTGAACCTTCATTTAATCCTAGGTAGCCCAATTCCAGTAGCCATTATACGACTGCCCTGCACGGACAGTTAATTAACTCAGGAAAAGCAACCTAGCTCCAAGGTTAGCAACCAGGAGTTCCAGTTGATTCCGCTAGCGCACCCCCTGGGGCATTCCCAAGCTGGAGTCTGGTGGAAGATGAGGCTCAGTGTGATTGGATTGAAGCAGCAACCTATCAAGGAGAAGTCCCACCCACTCTGCCCTGTGCGTCTATAAAGGCGACGCGTGGCGGCCGCGGCACTCATTGAAGCCGCCAGTTGGGAGAGGAGCAGAGCCAGGCCGGTGCTCCCGAAGGCAGCAAGATGTTGCGAGCCACAGCTCCCTGCTGGTTCCCACCTGGATACCCAGAAGCTAAGAAGGTGGCCGAGGAGGCGGCCCTGGAGGCAAGCCGCCAGCTGGGAGCGGAGCAGAGCCAGGCCGGTGCTCCCGAAGGCAGCAAGATGTTGCGAGCCACAGCTCCCTGCTGGTTCCCACCTGGGTACCCAGAAGCTAAGAAGGTGGCCGAGGAGGCGGCCCTGGAGGCAAGCCGCCAGCTGGGAGCGGAGCAGAGCCAGGCCGGTGCTCCTGAAGGCAGCAAGATGTTGCGAGCCACAGCTCCCTGCTGGTTCCCACCTGGGTACCCAGAAGCTGAGAAGGTGGCCGAGGAGGCGGCCCTGGAGGCTCCAGAATTCCCACTGCCCTCTCATCAGCCTGCCCAGAGCTTCGGGCTCCGGGTGCCCCAGATGCACAGCCAGGCCTCAGCATTTGTGGACATCCAGGCGGAGCCCCAGAACAGGGGTCCGGCGGTGCCCCCAGCGTGGCCCAAGATGGTGACGGAGGCGTGCTACTTCCCTGCGCAGAGGGGATCGGCCTGCTGCTTGCCAGGCGCCCCAAGGCTGTCAGAGAGGCCCTCGGGAGTCCGCATCGCAGCCCCCAGGAAGAGGAAGACGATCGCCCACTCTTCCAGCCCTTGCTTGGTCACAGGTTACACAGATGCCAAGAGAACCCGGGTGGCCAGCAGCAGCCAACGCTCCAGTGGCTCCAAGGTCGGCAGACAGCCAGGGAAGACGCGCAACAGGTCAGGGATGGCATGCAAGACCACCACCACCATCAGCTCTAAGCGAATCGTCCGTGGTCCATCCTTACCGAGTTTGAAGAAACCCATTATCCTCCGAAGGTCTGGGTGCCAAGTCCCCACTGTCATCCGCCGAGGCTATCTCCAACTGTTCACCGAAGAGTGTCTCAAGTTCTGCGCCTCCAAGCAGGAGGCCGAGGAGAAGGCGCTGAACGAGGAGAAGGTGGCCTACGACTGCAGCCCCAACAAGAACAGGTACCTGAACGTGGTCCTGAACACCCTCAAGAGACTCAAGGGCCTGACCCCCAGCTCCATGCCCGGCCTCAGCAGGGCCGCCCTGTACGGCCGCCTCCAGGAGTTCCTGCTCACCCAGGACCAGCTCAAGGAGAACGGCTACCCCTTCCCGCACCCCGAGCGGCCCGGAGGCGCCGTCCTCTTCACTGGCCAGGGGAAGGGGCCCGGCGACTCCTCCTGCAGGGTCTGCTGCCGTTGTGGCACCGAGTACCTGGTGTCCTCCTCGGGCCGCTGTGTACGCGACCAGTTGTGTTATTATCACTGGGGGCGGGTCCGCTCGAGCCAGGTGGCTGGAGGCCGGGTTAGCCAGTACACCTGCTGTGCAGCTGCTCCTGGCTCTGTGGGCTGCCAGGTGGCAAAGCAGCACGTGCGGGACGGCCGCAAGGAGAGCCTCGATGGCTTCGTGGAGACCTTCAAGAAAGAGTTGTCCAGAGACGCTTATCCAGGAATCTACGCCTTGGACTGTGAGATGTGCTACACCACGCATGGCCTAGAGCTGACCCGCGTCACCGTGGTGGACGCCGACATGCGAGTGGTGTACGACACCTTCGTCAAGCCCGACAACGAGATCGTGGACTACAACACCAGGTTTTCCGGAGTCACCGAGGCCGACGTCGCCAAGACGAGCATCACCTTGCCCCAAGTCCAAGCCATCCTGCTGAGCTTTTTCAGCGCCCAAACCATCCTCATCGGGCACAGCCTGGAGAGCGATCTGCTGGCCCTGAAGCTCATCCACAGCACCGTGGTGGACACGGCCGTGCTCTTCCCGCACTACCTGGGTTTCCCCTACAAGCGCTCCCTCAGGAATCTCGCGGCCGACTACCTGGGACAGATCATCCAGGACAGCCAGGACGGCCACAACTCCAGCGAGGACGCAAACGCCTGCCTGCAGCTGGTGATGTGGAAGGTCCGACAGCGCGCCCAGATCCAGCCACGCCAGCGGTCCGCCTCTCCCTCCGCCCTGGCCTGTCCTTAGCCCCAGGCCTCTTCCAAAACCGCCATCAGTCCCGAGAGCTCACCCTGTCCACCGCGCCGCAAAGCGAAAGAAACTGGAGCAGCCGGCGGCAGGAGAGGGCAAAAAGCCAAGAGTAACCCCAACCCCCCACTCCCAGTCCCCCGGAATCCCCGCCGCTGCCCCTCGGGCCTGTCCCCATCAATAATAATGGATTCTATACGTGGGATGGTTTTAAAGTACGTGGAAAAATTCTTTGATGGATTTTCCTTGGAAAAGTGAAACCTAAATCCACTCCGTTTGGAGGTGGGACTATTTACAGTTGGTGCTTACTAAACATAAACTACGTTTAGGCTGATATTTCAGACAATGAAACCTTTGAGTGCCCGTAGGGGGAAGATCTCGGTTGCTGAGTGCAGGGAAGGAGGATGTAATTCCATCATATATACTATCTGTGCCTACCGCATTTTGAAAAATGCCAGTGATACCTATTTATAAAATAAAATCAACCAAGGAAAAGTACGAACTTAGCAACACTATATGTAGTTAATACAACGGTATCTTGTATTTCTTACGTCCAGGTATACTTATAAATGCCTAGAGGGATTTCACCACCTCAGGATGGAGAGACTGAATGCTTCTGAGGGAATTAGGATGGTGGAATATTGGTGGTACCAGGGAAGGGGGAGAGATGTTTGAAAATACTATGTTTGCTCGTTCTTGGGTTCCAATAAAGAAGGAACAGGGCACAGGAGTCAGAAGGACTAGTGGCAATAGTGATGAAGGGACCTTCTTATCATGCTGGCAGTGTTAATTACCCAGGTGTAGGATGCCATACACTGAGGCGGAAGATCGCAAGTCAGAGTGGCCGGCAGGCACAACTTCCTGGCACACCAGAGGCAGGTCTTCAATACCCACTGGTTTCCCCACCAGGCTGCATAAGCGAACCTGAGCCACAGGGAGTTGGTCAAATCCTCCTGACAGTGTGGAGAAACCAACAGGCAAAACGTGGGGGCAAAAGTGATGAGACCCCACACTTTTCACTAGTGGTCGCAATGAGCTATGAAGTAACAGCTTCTCAACCTGTGCTGTTTCCTGTTGGATGCACATAATCCATTTGCATTGCAGACAATTTTAGGATGTGCTTTACAGTAAGGTGGAAAGTACCTTATGGCAAAAAACACTCAGAAATTTATGTGTGGATTTCAAGTCATTCCAGTCCTAGAACGTTGTGCTTTTTAGAGACGCCATAGCTGTTTTTCCCTTTGTAATATCAGAGCAGTAATATCTTCTCTGGAGGCCTGTTGGGTGAATTTCATGGAATGAAGTTAAGTAGGTGCCAGAACCGTTGCCGTTTTCCCGCCATAGCCCTGCCACCCACTGAAAAATGTTTGATGAGATTACTTAATGATTTCCAATTAAGTCGTATTTCCAAATATCATGATTTCCATTTTAATGTAGTTGGTACGGAGCTTTGTGAGTGTGTGCTTCTTTTATTATGGATCACGTTCAGCTCCTTTTTATTTGCCTCCCAGTTATAATAGTAAAACTCTACTCCTCTACTCCGAGGAGTCCCTACCACCCATATCATCACTTTCCAGCCCAGCACTCTTCACGCTCATTCATTTAAAGCATTCAACATTGTGTAAATGAATCTTGGAAGGCAAAAGCTACTGAATTTAGCGAATTTGTGGAGGCATTCCCACAAATCAGCCAGGTGAAGTTTCACACACCCGAAGACTGCACAACTCCTCTAAGGCAGCACTATGCTGCAAACCCAGACGGCCACTCTTCTCACCCCTCGTCCGTTTGCTGTTCTGGGTAATGAGGTTCAAAAGTCACCTAGGCAACTGCAAAAATAGCTGAAATGGAGAAAGGGCTTCAGGCTGGTGACCAGCAGAGGTCCACCTGACCCCCGTAAGCTGCTGAACAAGAAGGGCTGCCAGAAATGTCCCCCTAGGGAATTTGGTGGAGACGAAGACCTGCTCACTGGACAAGGGTTCCTCCCAGGATACGCCCGAGCGGAAGAAGCGGGCTCTGAGCCACGCCCTTTCACCCACCGCTACCCCGCCCTGGGCTGGTGAAGGTGCGCGTAAGGATGTGGACTACTGAGCCCTGAAGAAATAAGTCCTTCCCCTTTGACCCCATGGAGGATTGCCTGTGAGGATCTTAAATGAGTCTACCCGTGTCTAGACACGGGAGTAGGTCTGTCCGGTACAGCACCTCCCTCAAGGAGGAGAAGAGTGAGGAGAAAGGAAACTCAAGTCTGACCATTCTGTCCTGGGAGAGAAGAGGAGGATCTCATCTCTCATCTGTCCCAGCAAGGCAAGGAGACTTTCTCTCATCTTTCCAAGCAAGGCAGGGTGACTTATTATAATTAGGAATCAAAAAGAGTCTAGAAGGAACGAAAGCAGCCCGTAAGGTGAATTCCTAAGGACTGCCCATTGAAACTGACAAAATTGCCCTTGTTTGATGAGAGGAATGAGCAGAGCACTGAGGTGGTGAACAAGGATCTGGTGAGACTTTCCCAGCATGTTTCTACCAAAGCTTTATCTAAGCTTCTCAGAACACTCTCCTAAAAAGCAGATGTTTGGCCCTTCAGAAAGTCAGCAAGCAAAATGCCTTGAGTGTCCCAAAACACTGATGCCATGATGTTGGCTCCTGACTGGCCTCCTTTTCCTTTGACTGGACCACTGCCACCTCTTGGTAGCCACCGCTTTGATGATGCCTTGCCCTCGAGATCATATTGGTAAAGCCATGTTCCAACTTCCGGTTATCATCTGTCAGAGGGATGCGTCAGGATCGTGATCCCTCCTGTTTAAAATTTCCACTGATAGCTCTCGTCGTAACTGCAGCTGATCTGGGCACAGTGGTTTTCACAGCCACTGCAGGATTCATCTTCCACCTCTTCTCACCTCTTCTTGAAACAAGCTATACATTCGTAGAGAGTTCATTTCTTTGGAGTAGTGTCCTTATCAGCTTTTCTGAAAACATCAATGATTTCTTCATTCTTCCACCCAAGCTTCACCAGAAATTTGATGTTTGCTCTTGCTGCAGTTTTCGTGGAATTCATGTTGCTCTGATAGGAGTCCTTTTCAGTGGATGTCTCATCCTTCTCAGTGCCTCAAACTAGATCTAGTTCAGAAAGGTGATAAGAAGTTAGGACAAGTTTATTTGAGTGCAAACCAGTTGAAATCCATGCATAGTTTCTTCAGCATGTGCATTTTCTATGTACCTTTGGAAGACCCCCTGTGTTGAACATTGCCCGAGTCCTGGGAGAGAAGTGGGTGCGGTCCACTTCCTGTCCTCAATTTGCCCACAGCGGAGGAGTGCACAGAGCAGGGAAAGGCAACCCCAGAGAGATCCTGCCCTCCAGCATGCAGCAGACTGCTGGATCAGTCCTGGCTCCATGGGGTGCTGTGTGGGCCCAAGCAAGTTGCCCAACCTCCCTGAACCTTCATTTAATCCTAGGTAGCCCAATTCCAGTAGCCATTATAGGACTGCCCTGCACGGACAGTTAATTAACTCAGGAAAAGCAACCTAGCTCCAAGGTTAGCAACCAGGAGTTCCAGTTGATTCCGCTAGCGCACCCCCTGGGGCATTCCCAAGCTGGAGTCTGGTGGAAGATGAGGCTCAGTGTGATTGGATTGAAGCAGCAACCTATCAAGGAGAAGTCCCACCCACTCTGCCCTGTGCGTCTATAAAGGCGACGCGTGGCGGCCGCGGCACTCATTGAAGCCGCCAGTTGGGAGAGGAGCAGAGCCAGGCCGGTGCTCCCGAAGGCAGCAAGATGTTGCGAGCCACAGCTCCCTGCTGGTTCCCACCTGGATACCCAGAAGCTAAGAAGGTGGCCGAGGAGGTGGCCCTGGAGGCAAGCCGCCAGCTGGGAGCGGAGCAGAGCCAGGCCGGTGCTCCCGAAGGCAGCAAGATGTTGCGAGCCACAGCTCCCTGTTGGTTCCCACCTGGGTACCCAGAAGCTAAGAAGGTGGCCGAGGAGGCGGCCCTGGAGGCTCCAGAATTCCCACTGCCCTCTCATCAGCCTGCCCAGAGCTTCGGGCTCCGGGTGCCCCAGATGCACAGCCAGGCCTCAGCATTTGTGGACATCCAGGCGGAGCCCCAGAACAGGGGTCCGGCGGTGCCCCCAGCGTGGCCCAAGATGGTGACGGAGGCGTGCTACTTCCCTGCACAGAGGGGATCAGCCTGCTGCTTGCCAGGCACCCCAAGGCTGTCAGAGAGGCCCTCGGGAGTCCGCATCGCAGCCCCCAGGAAGAGGAAGACGATCGCCCACTCTTCCAGCCCTTGCTTGGTCACAGGTTACACAGATGCCAAGAGAACCCGGGTGGCCAGCAGCAGCCAACGCTCCAGTGGCTCCAAGGTCGGCAGACAGCCAGGGAAGACGCGCAACAGGTCAGGGATGGCATGCAAGACCACCACCACCATCAGCTCTAAGCGAATCGTCCGTGGTCCATCCTTACCGAGTTTGAAGAAACCCATTATCCTCCGAAGGTCTGGGTGCCAAGTCCCCACCGTCATCCGCCGAGGCTATCTCCAACTGTTCACCGAAGAGTGTCTCAAGTTCTGCGCCTCCAAGCAGGAGGCCGAGGAGAAGGCGCTGAACGAGGAGAAGGTGGCCTACGACTGCAGCCCCAACAAGAACAGGTACCTGAACGTGGTCCTGAACACCCTCAAGAGACTCAAGGGCCTGACCCCCAGCTCCATGCCCGGCCTCAGCAGGGCCGCCCTGTACGGCCGCCTCCAGGAGTTCCTGCTCACCCAGGACCAGCTCAAGGAGAACGGCTACCCCTTCCCGCACCCCGAGCGGCCCGGAGGCGCCGTCCTCTTCACTGGCCAGGGGAAGGGGCCCGGCGACTCCTGCTGCAGGGTCTGCTGCCGTTGTGGCACCGAGTACCTGGTGTCCTCCTCGGGCCGCTGTGTACGCGACCAGTTGTGTTATTATCACTGGGGGCGGGTCCGCTCGAGCCAGGTGGCTGGAGGCCGGGTTAGCCAGTACACCTGCTGTGCAGCTGCTCCTGGCTCTGTGGGCTGCCAGGTGGCAAAGCAGCACGTGCGGGACGGCCGCAAGGAGAGCCTCGATGGCTTCGTGGAGACCTTCAAGAAAGAGTTGTCCAGAGACGCTTATCCAGGAATCTACGCCTTGGACTGTGAGATGTGCTACACCACGCATGGCCTAGAGCTGACCCGCGTCACCGTGGTGGACGCCGACATGCGAGTGGTGTACGACACCTTCGTCAAGCCCGACAACGAGATCGTGGACTACAACACCAGGTTTTCCGGAGTCACCGAGGCCGACGTCGCCAAGACGAGCATCACCTTGCCCCAAGTCCAAGCCATCCTGCTGAGCTTTTTCAGCGCCCAAACCATCCTCATCGGGCACAGCCTGGAGAGCGATCTGCTGGCCCTGAAGCTCATCCACAGCACCGTGGTGGACACGGCCGTGCTCTTCCCGCACTACCTGGGTTTCCCCTACAAGCGCTCCCTCAGGAATCTCGCGGCCGACTACCTGGGACAGATCATCCAGGACAGCCAGGACGGCCACAACTCCAGCGAGGACGCAAACGCCTGCCTGCAGCTGGTGATGTGGAAGGTCCGACAGCGCGCCCAGATCCAGCCACGCCAGCGGTCCGCCTCTCCCTCCGCCCTGGCCTGTCCTTAGCCCCAGGCCTCTTCCAAAACCGCCATCAGTCCCGAGAGCTCACCCTGTCCACCGCGCCGCAAAGCGAAAGAAACTGGAGCAGCCGGCGGCAGGAGAGGGCAAAAAGCCAAGAGTAACCCCAACCCCCCACTCCCAGTCCCCCGGAATCCCCGCCGCTGCCCCTCGGGCCTGTCCCCATCAATAATAATGGATTCTATACGTGGGATGGTTTTAAAGTACGTGGAAAAATTCTTTGATGGATTTTCCTTGGAAAAGTGAAACCTAAATCCACTCCGTTTGGAGGTGGGACTATTTACAGTTGGTGCTTACTAAACATAAACTACGTTTAGGCTGATATTTCAGACAATGAAACCTTTGAGTGCCCGTAGGGGGAAGATCTCGGTTGCTGAGTGCAGGGAAGGAGGATGTAATTCCATCATATATACTCTCTGTGCCTACCGCATTTTGAAAAATGCCAGTGATACCTATTTATAAAATAAAATCAACCAAGGAAAAGTACGAACTTAGCAACACTACATGTAGTTAATACAACGGTATCTTGTATTTCTAACGTCCAGGTATACTTATAAATGCCTAGAGGGATTTCACCACCTCAGGATGGAGAGACTGAATGCTTCTGAGGGAATTAGGATGGTGGAATATTGGTGGTACCAGGGAAGGGGGAGAGATGTTTGAAAATACTATGTTTGCTCGTTCTTGGGTCCCAATAAAGAAGGAACAGGGCACAGGAGTCGGAAGGACTAGTGGCAATAGTGATGAAGGGACCTTCTTATCATGCTGGCAGTGTTAATTACCCAGGTGTAGGATGCCATACACTGAGGCGGAAGATCGCAAGTCAGAGTGGCCGGCAGGCACAACTTCCTGGCACACCAGAGGCAGGTCTTCAATACCCACTGGTTTCCCCACCAGGCTGCATAAGCGAACCTGAGCCACAGGGAGTTGGTCAAATCCTCCTGACACTGTGGAGAAACCAACAGGCAAAACGAGTTGGCAAAAGTGATGAGACCCCACACTTTTCACTAGTGGTCGCAATGAGCTATGAAGTAACAGCTTCTCAACCTGTGCTGTTTCCTGTTGGATGCACATAATCCATTTGCATTGCAGACAATTTTAGGATGTGCTTTACAGTAAGGTGGAAAGTACCTTATGGCAAAAAACACTCAGAAATTTATGTGTGGATTTCAAGTCATTCCAGTCCTAGAACGTTGTGCTTTTTAGAGACGCCATAGCTGTTTTTCCCTTTGTAATATCAGAGCAGTAATATCTTCTCTGGAGGCCTGTTGGGTGAATTTCATGGAATGAAGTTAAGTAGGTGCCAGAACCGTTGCCGTTTTCCCGCCATAGCCCTGCCACCCACTGAAAAATGTTTGATGAGATTACTTAATGATTTCCAATTAAGTCGTATTTCCAAATATCATGATTTCCATTTTAATGTAGTTGGTACGGAGCTTTGTGAGTGTGTGCTTCTTTTATTATGGATCACGTTCAGCTCCTTTTTATTTGCCTCCCAGTTATAATAGTAAAACTCTACTCCTCTACTCCGAGGAGTCCCTACCACCCATATCATCACTTTCCAGCCCAGCACTCTTCACGCTCATTCATTTAAAGCATTCAACATTGTGTAAATGAATCTTGGAAGGCAAAAGCTACTGAATTTAGCGAATTTGTGGAGGCATTCCCACAAATCAGCCAGGTGAAGTTTCACACACCCGAAGACTGCACAACTCCTCTAAGGCAGCACTATGCTGCAAACCCAGACGGCCACTCTTCTCACCCCTCGTCCGTTTGCTGTTCTGGGTAATGAGGTTCAAAAGTCACCTAGGCAACTGCAAAAATAGCTGAAATGGAGAAAGGGCTTCAGGCTGGTGACCAGCAGAGGTCCACCTGACCCCCGTAAGCTGCTGAACAAGAAGGGCTGCCAGAAATGTCCCCCTAGGGAATTTGGTGGAGACGAAGACCCGCTCACTGGACAAGGGTTCCTCCCAGGATACGCCCGAGCGGAAGAAGCGGGCTCTGAGCCACGCCTTTTCACCCACCGCTACCCCTCCCTGGGCTGGTGAAGGTGCGCGTAAGGATGTGGACTACTGAGCCCTGAAGAAATAAGTCCTTCCCCTTTGACCCCATGGAGGATTGCCTGTGAGGATCTTAAATGAGTCTACCCGTGTCTAGACACGGGAGTAGGTCTGTCCGGTACAGCACCTCCCTCAAGGAGGAGAAGAGTGAGGAGAAAGGAAACTCAAGTCTGACCATTCTGTCCTGGGACAGAAGAGGAGGATCTCATCTCTCATCTGTCCCAGCAAGGCAAGGAGACTTTCTCTCATCTTTCCAAGCAAGGCAGGGTGACTTATGATAATTAGGAATCAAAAAGAGTCTAGAAGGAACGAAAGCAGCCCGTAAGGTGAATTCCTAAGGACTGCCCATTGAAACTGACAAAATTGCCCTTGTTTGATGAGAGGAATGAGCAGAGCACTGAGGTGGTGAACAAGGATCTGGTGAGACTTTCCCAGCATGTTTCTACCAAAGCTTTATCTAAGCTTCTCAGAACACTCTCCTAAAAAGCAGATGTTTGGCCCTTCAGAAAGTCAGCAAGCAAAATGCCTTGAGTGTCCCAAAACACTGATGCCATGATGTTGGCTCCTGACTGGCCTCCTTTTCCTTTGACTGGACCACTGCCACCTCTTGGTAGCCACCGCTTTGATGATGCCTTGCCCTCGAGATCATATTGGTAAAGCCATGTTCCAACTTCCGGTTATCATCTGTCAGAGGGATGCGTCAGGATCGTGATCCCTCCTGTTTAAAATTTCCACTGATAGCTCTCGTCGTAACTGCAGCTGATCTGGGCACAGTGGTTTTCACAGCCACTGCAGGATTCATCTTCCACCTCTTCTCACCTCTTCTTGAAACAAGCTATACATTCGTAGAGAGTTCATTTCTTTGGAGTAGTGTCCTTATCAGCTTTTCTGAAAACATCAATGATTTCTTCATTCTTCCACCCAAGCTTCACCAGAAATTTGATGTTTGCTCTTGCTGCAGTTTTCGTGGAATTCATGTTGCTCTGATAGGAGTCCTTTTCAGTGGATGTCTCATCCTTCTCAGTGCCTCAAACTAGATCTAGTTCAGAAAGGTGATAAGAAGTTAGGACAAGTTTATTTGAGTGCAAACCAGTGGAAATCCATGCATAGTTTCTTCAGCATGTGCATTTTCTATGAACCTTTGGAAGACCCCCTGTGTTGAACATTGCCCGAGTCCTGGGAGAGAAGTGGGTGCGGTCCACTTCCTGTCCTCAATTTGCCCACAGCGGAGGAGTGCACAGAGCAGGGAAAGGCAACCCCAGAGAGATCCTGCCCTCCAGCATGCAGCAGACTGCTGGATCAGTCCTGGCTCCATGGGGTGCTGTGTGGGCCCAAGCAAGTTGCCCAACCTCCCTGAACCTTCATTTAATCCTAGGTAGCCCAATTCCAGTAGCCATTATAGGACTGCCCTGCACGGACAGTTAATTAACTCAGGAAAAGCAACCTAGCTCCAAGGTTAGCAACCAGGAGTTCCAGTTGATTCCGCTAGCGCACCCCCTGGGGCATTCCCAAGCTGGAGTCTGGTGGAAGATGAGGCTCAGTGTGATTGGATTGAAGCAGCAACCTATCAAGGAGAAGTCCCACCCACTCTGCCCTGTGCGTCTATAAAGGCGACGCGTGGCGGCCGCGGCACTCATTGAAGCCGCCAGTTGGGAGAGGAGCAGAGCCAGGCCGGTGCTCCCGAAGGCAGCAAGATGTTGCGAGCCACAGCTCCCTGCTGGTCCCCACCTGGATACCCAGAAGCTAAGAAGGTGGCCGAGGAGGCGGCCCTGGAGGCAAGCCGCCAGCTGGGAGCGGAGCAGAGCCAGGCCGGTGCTCCCGAAGGCAGCAAGATGTTGCGAGCCACAGCTCCCTGCTGGTTCCCACCTGGGTACCCAGAAGCTAAGAAGGTGGCCGAGGAGGCGGCCCTGGAGGCAAGCCGCCAGCTGGGAGCGGAGCAGAGCCAGGCCCGTGCTCCCGAAGGCAGCAAGATGTTGCGAGCCACAGCTCCCTGCTGGTTCCCACCTGGGTACCCAGAAGCTAAGAAGGTGGCCGAGGAGGCGGCCCTGGAGGCTCCAGAATTCCCACTGCCCTCTCATCAGCCTGCCCAGAGCTTCGGGCTCCGGGTGCCCCAGATGCACAGCCAGGCCTCAGCATTTGTGGACATCCAGGCGGAGCCCCAGAACAGGGGTCCGGCGGTGCCCCCAGCGTGGCCCAAGATGGTGACGGAGGCGTGCTACTTCCCTGCGCAGAGGGGATCGGCCTGCTGCTTGCCAGGCGCCCCAAGGCTGTCAGAGAGGCCCTCGGGAGTCCGCATCGCAGCCCCCAGGAAGAGGAAGACGATCGCCCACTCTTCCAGCCCTTGCTTGGTCACAGGTTACACAGATGCCAAGAGAACCCGGGTGGCCAGCAGCAGCCAACGCTCCAGTGGCTCCAAGGTCGGCAGACAGCCAGGGAAGACGCGCAACAGGTCAGGGATGGCATGCAAGACCACCACCACCATCAGCTCTAAGCGAATCGTCCGTGGTCCATCCTTACCGAGTTTGAAGAAACCCATTATCCTCCGAAGGTCTGGGTGCCAAGTCCCCACCGTCATCCGCCGAGGCTATCTCCAACTGTTCACCGAAGAGTGTCTCAAGTTCTGCGCCTCCAAGCAGGAGGCCGAGGAGAAGGCGCTGAACGAGGAGAAGGTGGCCTACGACTGCAGCCCCAACAAGAACAGGTACCTGAACGTGGTCCTGAACACCCTCAAGAGACTCAAGGGCCTGACCCCCAGCTCCATGCCCGGCCTCAGCAGGGCCGCCCTGTACGGCCGCCTCCAGGAGTTCCTGCTCACCCAGGACCAGCTCAAGGAGAACGGCTACCCCTTCCCGCACCCCGAGCGGCCCGGAGGCGCCGTCCTCTTCACTGGCCAGGGGAAGGGGCCCGGCGACTCCTCCTGCAGGGTCTGCTGCCGTTGTGGCACCGAGTACCTGGTGTCCTCCTCGGGCCGCTGTGTACGCGACCAGTTGTGTTATTATCACTGGGGGCGGGTCCGCTCGAGCCAGGTGGCTGGAGGCCGGGTTAGCCAGTACACCTGCTGTGCAGCTGCTCCTGGCTCTGTGGGCTGCCAGGTGGCAAAGCAGCACGTGCGGGACGGCCGCAAGGAGAGCCTCGATGGCTTCGTGGAGACCTTCAAGAAAGAGTTGTCCAGAGACGCTTATCCAGGAATCTACGCCTTGGACTGTGAGATGTGCTACACCACGCATGGCCTAGAGCTGACCCGCGTCACCGTGGTGGACGCCGACATGCGAGTGGTGTACGACACCTTCGTCAAGCCCGACAACGAGATCGTGGACTACAACACCAGGTTTTCCGGAGTCACCGAGGCCGACGTCGCCAAGACGAGCATCACCTTGCCCCAAGTCCAAGCCATCCTGCTGAGCTTTTTCAGCGCCCAAACCATCCTCATCGGGCACAGCCTGGAGAGCGATCTGCTGGCCCTGAAGCTCATCCACAGCACCGTGGTGGACACGGCCGTGCTCTTCCCGCACTACCTGGGTTTCCCCTACAAGCGCTCCCTCAGGAATCTCGCGGCCGACTACCTGGGACAGATCATCCAGGACAGCCAGGACGGCCACAACTCCAGCGAGGACGCAAACGCCTGCCTGCAGCTGGTGATGTGGAAGGTCCGACAGCGCGCCCAGATCCAGCCACGCCAGCGGTCCGCCTCTCCCTCCGCCCTGGCCTGTCCTTAGCCCCAGGCCTCTTCCAAAACCGCCATCAGTCCCGAGAGCTCACCCTGTCCACCGCGCCGCAAAGCGAAAGAAACTGGAGCAGCCGGCGGCAGGAGAGGGCAAAAAGCCAAGAGTAACCCCAACCCCCCACTCCCAGTCCCCCGGAATCCCCGCCGCTGCCCCTCGGGCCTGTCCCCATCAATAATAATGGATTCTATACGTGGGATGGTTTTAAAGTACGTGGAAAAATTCTTTGATGGATTTTCCTTGGAAAAGTGAAACCTAAATCCACTCCGTTTGGAGGTGGGACTATTTACAGTTGGTGCTTACTAAACATAAACTACGTTTGGGCTGATATTTCAGACAATGAAACCTTTGAGTGCCCGTAGGGGGAAGATCTCGGTTGCTGAGTGCAGGGAAGGAGGATGTAATTCCATCATATATACTCTCTGTGCCTACCGCATTTTGAAAAATGCCAGTGATACCTATTTATAAAATAAAATCAACCAAGGAAAAGTACGAACTTAGCAACACTATATGTAGTTAATACAACGGTATCTTGTATTTCTTACGTCCAGGTATACTTATAAATGCCTAGAGGGATTTCACCACCTCAGGATGGAGAGACTGAATGCTTCTGAGGGAATTAGGATGGTGGAATATTGGTGGTACCAGGGAAGGGGGAGAGATGTTTGAAAATACTATGTTTGCTCGTTCTTGGGTTCCAATAAAGAAGGAACAGGGCACAGGAGTCGGAAGGACTAGTGGCAATAGTGATGAAGGGACCTTCTTATCATGCTGGCAGTGTTAATTACCCAGGTGTAGGATGCCATACACTGAGGCGGAAGATCGCAAGTCAGAGTGGCCGGCAGGCACAACTTCCTGGCACACCAGAGGCAGGTCTTCAATACCCACTGGTTTCCCCACCAGGCTGCATAAGCGAACCTGAGCCACAGGGAGTTGGTCAAATCCTCCTGACACTGTGGAGAAACCAACAGGCAAAACGAGTTGGCAAAAGTGATGAGACCCCACACTTTTCACTAGTGGTCGCAATGAGCTATGAAGTAACAGCTTCTCAACCTGTGCTGTTTCCTGTTGGATGCACATAATCCATTTGCATTGCAGACAATTTTAGGATGTGCTTTACAGTAAGGTGGAAAGTACCTTATGGCAAAAAACACTCAGAAATTTATGTGTGGATTTCAAGTCATTCCAGTCCTAGAACGTTGTGCTTTTTAGAGACGCCATAGCTGTTTTTCCCTTTGTAATATCAGAGCAGTAATATCTTCTCTGGAGGCCTGTTGGGTGAATTTCATGGAATGAAGTTAAGTAGGTGCCAGAACCGTTGCCGTTTTCCCGCCATAGCCCTGCCACCCACTGAAAAATGTTTGATGAGATTACTTAATGATTTCCAATTAAGTCGTATTTCCAAATATCATGATTTCCATTTTAATGTAGTTGGTACGGAGCTTTGTGAGTGTGTGCTTCTTTTATTATGGATCACGTTCAGCTCCTTTTTATTTGCCTCCCAGTTATAATAGTAAAACTCTACTCCTCTACTCCGAGGAGTCCCTACCACCCATATCATCACTTTCCAGCCCAGCACTCTTCACGCTCATTCATTTAAAGCATTCAACATTGTGTAAATGAATCTTGGAAGGCAAAAGCTACTGAATTTAGCGAATTTGTGGAGGCATTCCCACAAATCAGCCAGGTGAAGTTTCACACACCCGAAGACTGCACAACTCCTCTAAGGCAGCACTATGCTGCAAACCCAGACGGCCACTCTTCTCACCCCTCGTCCGTTTGCTGTTCTGGGTAATGAGGTTCAAAAGTCACCTAGGCAACTGCAAAAATAGCTGAAATGGAGAAAGGGCTTCAGGCTGGTGACCAGCAGAGGTCCACCTGACCCCCGTAAGCTGCTGAACAAGAAGGGCTGCCAGAAATGTCCCCCTAGGGAATTTGGTGGAGACGAAGACCCGCTCACTGGACAAGGGTTCCTCCCAGGATACGCCCGAGCGGAAGAAGCGGGCTCTGAGCCACGCCTTTTCACCCACCGCTACCCCTCCCTGGGCTGGTGAAGGTGCGCGTAAGGATGTGGACTACTGAGCCCTGAAGAAATAAGTCCTTCCCCTTTGACCCCATGGAGGATTGCCTGTGAGGATCTTAAATGAGTCTACCCGTGTCTAGACACGGGAGTAGGTCTGTCCGGTACAGCACCTCCCTCAAGGAGGAGAAGAGTGAGGAGAAAGGAAACTCAAGTCTGACCATTCTGTCCTGGGACAGAAGAGGAGGATCTCATCTCTCATCTGTCCCAGCAAGGCAAGGAGACTTTCTCTCATCTTTCCAAGCAAGGCAGGGTGACTTATGATAATTAGGAATCAAAAAGAGTCTAGAAGGAACGAAAGCAGCCCGTAAGGTGAATTCCTAAGGACTGCCCATTGAAACTGACAAAATTGCCCTTGTTTGATGAGAGGAATGAGCAGAGCACTGAGGTGGTGAACAAGGATCTGGTGAGACTTTCCCAGCATGTTTCTACCAAAGCTTTATCTAAGCTTCTCAGAACACTCTCCTAAAAAGCAGATGTTTGGCCCTTCAGAAAGTCAGCAAGCAAAATGCCTTGAGTGTCCCAAAACACTGATGCCATGATGTTGGCTCCTGACTGGCCTCCTTTTCCTTTGACTGGACCACTGCCACCTCTTGGTAGCCACCGCTTTGATGATGCCTTGCCCTCGAGATCATATTGGTAAAGCCATGTTCCAACTTCCGGTTATCATCTGTCAGAGGGATGCGTCAGGATCGTGATCCCTCCTGTTTAAAATTTCCACTGATAGCTCTCGTCGTAACTGCAGCTGATCTGGGCACAGTGGTTTTCACAGCCACTGCAGGATTCATCTTCCACCTCTTCTCACCTCTTCTTGAAACAAGCTATACATTCGTAGAGAGTTCATTTCTTTGGAGTAGTGTCCTTATCAGCTTTTCTGAAAACATCAATGATTTCTTCATTCTTCCACCCAAGCTTCACCAGAAATTTGATGTTTGCTCTTGCTGCAGTTTTCGTGGAATTCATGTTGCTCTGATAGGAGTCCTTTTCAGTGGATGTCTCATCCTTCTCAGTGCCTCAAACTAGATCTAGTTCAGAAAGGTGATAAGAAGTTAGGACAAGTTTATTTGAGTGCAAACCAGTGGAAATCCATGCATAGTTTCTTCAGCATGTGCATTTTCTATGAACCTTTGGAAGACCCCCTGTGTTGAACATTGCCCGAGTCCTGGGAGAGAAGTGGGTGCGGTCCACTTCCTGTCCTCAATTTGCCCACAGCGGAGGAGTGCACAGAGCAGGGAAAGGCAACCCCAGAGAGATCCTGCCCTCCAGCATGCAGCAGACTGCTGGATCAGTCCTGGCTCCATGGGGTGCTGTGTGGGCCCAAGCAAGTTGCCCAACCTCCCTGAACCTTCATTTAATCCTAGGTAGCCCAATTCCAGTAGCCATTATAGGACTGCCCTGCACGGACAGTTAATTAACTCAGGAAAAGCAACCTAGCTCCAAGGTTAGCAACCAGGAGTTCCAGTTGATTCCGCTAGCGCACCCCCTGGGGCATTCCCAAGCTGGAGTCTGGTGGAAGATGAGGCTCAGTGTGATTGGATTGAAGCAGCAACCTATCAAGGAGAAGTCCCACCCACTCTGCCCTGTGCGTCTATAAAGGCGACGCGTGGCGGCCGCGGCACTCATTGAAGCCGCCAGTTGGGAGAGGAGCAGAGCCAGGCCGGTGCTCCCGAAGGCAGCAAGATGTTGCGAGCCACAGCTCCCTGCTGGTCCCCACCTGGATACCCAGAAGCTAAGAAGGTGGCCGAGGAGGCGGCCCTGGAGGCAAGCCGCCAGCTGGGAGCGGAGCAGAGCCAGGCCGGTGCTCCCGAAGGCAGCAAGATGTTGCGAGCCACAGCTCCCTGCTGGTTCCCACCTGGGTACCCAGAAGCTAAGAAGGTGGCCGAGGAGGCGGCCCTGGAGGCAAGCCGCCAGCTGGGAGCGGAGCAGAGCCAGGCCCGTGCTCCCGAAGGCAGCAAGATGTTGCGAGCCACAGCTCCCTGCTGGTTCCCACCTGGGTACCCAGAAGCTAAGAAGGTGGCCGAGGAGGCGGCCCTGGAGGCTCCAGAATTCCCACTGCCCTCTCATCAGCCTGCCCAGAGCTTCGGGCTCCGGGTGCCCCAGATGCACAGCCAGGCCTCAGCATTTGTGGACATCCAGGCGGAGCCCCAGAACAGGGGTCCGGCGGTGCCCCCAGCGTGGCCCAAGATGGTGACGGAGGCGTGCTACTTCCCTGCGCAGAGGGGATCGGCCTGCTGCTTGCCAGGCGCCCCAAGGCTGTCAGAGAGGCCCTCGGGAGTCCGCATCGCAGCCCCCAGGAAGAGGAAGACGATCGCCCACTCTTCCAGCCCTTGCTTGGTCACAGGTTACACAGATGCCAAGAGAACCCGGGTGGCCAGCAGCAGCCAACGCTCCAGTGGCTCCAAGGTCGGCAGACAGCCAGGGAAGACGCGCAACAGGTCAGGGATGGCATGCAAGACCACCACCACCATCAGCTCTAAGCGAATCGTCCGTGGTCCATCCTTACCGAGTTTGAAGAAACCCATTATCCTCCGAAGGTCTGGGTGCCAAGTCCCCACCGTCATCCGCCGAGGCTATCTCCAACTGTTCACCGAAGAGTGTCTCAAGTTCTGCGCCTCCAAGCAGGAGGCCGAGGAGAAGGCGCTGAACGAGGAGAAGGTGGCCTACGACTGCAGCCCCAACAAGAACAGGTACCTGAACGTGGTCCTGAACACCCTCAAGAGACTCAAGGGCCTGACCCCCAGCTCCATGCCCGGCCTCAGCAGGGCCGCCCTGTACGGCCGCCTCCAGGAGTTCCTGCTCACCCAGGACCAGCTCAAGGAGAACGGCTACCCCTTCCCGCACCCCGAGCGGCCCGGAGGCGCCGTCCTCTTCACTGGCCAGGGGAAGGGGCCCGGCGACTCCTCCTGCAGGGTCTGCTGCCGTTGTGGCACCGAGTACCTGGTGTCCTCCTCGGGCCGCTGTGTACGCGACCAGTTGTGTTATTATCACTGGGGGCGGGTCCGCTCGAGCCAGGTGGCTGGAGGCCGGGTTAGCCAGTACACCTGCTGTGCAGCTGCTCCTGGCTCTGTGGGCTGCCAGGTGGCAAAGCAGCACGTGCGGGACGGCCGCAAGGAGAGCCTCGATGGCTTCGTGGAGACCTTCAAGAAAGAGTTGTCCAGAGACGCTTATCCAGGAATCTACGCCTTGGACTGTGAGATGTGCTACACCACGCATGGCCTAGAGCTGACCCGCGTCACCGTGGTGGACGCCGACATGCGAGTGGTGTACGACACCTTCGTCAAGCCCGACAACGAGATCGTGGACTACAACACCAGGTTTTCCGGAGTCACCGAGGCCGACGTCGCCAAGACGAGCATCACCTTGCCCCAAGTCCAAGCCATCCTGCTGAGCTTTTTCAGCGCCCAAACCATCCTCATCGGGCACAGCCTGGAGAGCGATCTGCTGGCCCTGAAGCTCATCCACAGCACCGTGGTGGACACGGCCGTGCTCTTCCCGCACTACCTGGGTTTCCCCTACAAGCGCTCCCTCAGGAATCTCGCGGCCGACTACCTGGGACAGATCATCCAGGACAGCCAGGACGGCCACAACTCCAGCGAGGACGCAAACGCCTGCCTGCAGCTGGTGATGTGGAAGGTCCGACAGCGCGCCCAGATCCAGCCACGCCAGCGGTCCGCCTCTCCCTCCGCCCTGGCCTGTCCTTAGCCCCAGGCCTCTTCCAAAACCGCCATCAGTCCCGAGAGCTCACCCTGTCCACCGCGCCGCAAAGCGAAAGAAACTGGAGCAGCCGGCGGCAGGAGAGGGCAAAAAGCCAAGAGTAACCCCAACCCCCCACTCCCAGTCCCCCGGAATCCCCGCCGCTGCCCCTCGGGCCTGTCCCCATCAATAATAATGGATTCTATACGTGGGATGGTTTTAAAGTACGTGGAAAAATTCTTTGATGGATTTTCCTTGGAAAAGTGAAACCTAAATCCACTCCGTTTGGAGGTGGGACTATTTACAGTTGGTGCTTACTAAACATAAACTACGTTTAGGCTGATATTTCAGACAATGAAACCTTTGAGTGCCCGTAGGGGGAAGATCTCGGTTGCTGAGTGCAGGGAAGGAGGATGTAATTCCATCATATATACTCTCTGTGCCTACCGCATTTTGAAAAATGCCAGTGATACCTATTTATAAAATAAAATCAACCAAGGAAAAGTACGAACTTAGCAACACTACATGTAGTTAATACAACGGTATCTTGTATTTCTAACGTCCAGGTATACTTATAAATGCCTAGAGGGATTTCACCACCTCAGGATGGAGAGACTGAATGCTTCTGAGGGAATTAGGATGGTGGAATATTGGTGGTACCAGGGAAGGGGGAGAGATGTTTGAAAATACTATGTTTGCTCGTTCTTGGGTCCCAATAAAGAAGGAACAGGGCACAGGAGTCGGAAGGACTAGTGGCAATAGTGATGAAGGGACCTTCTTATCATGCTGGCAGTGTTAATTACCCAGGTGTAGGATGCCATACACTGAGGCGGAAGATCGCAAGTCAGAGTGGCCGGCAGGCACAACTTCCTGGCACACCAGAGGCAGGTCTTCAATACCCACTGGTTTCCCCACCAGGCTGCATAAGCGAACCTGAGCCACAGGGAGTTGGTCAAATCCTCCTGACACTGTGGAGAAACCAACAGGCAAAACGAGTTGGCAAAAGTGATGAGACCCCACACTTTTCACTAGTGGTCGCAATGAGCTATGAAGTAACAGCTTCTCAACCTGTGCTGTTTCCTGTTGGATGCACATAATCCATTTGCATTGCAGACAATTTTAGGATGTGCTTTACAGTAAGGTGGAAAGTACCTTATGGCAAAAAACACTCAGAAATTTATGTGTGGATTTCAAGTCATTCCAGTCCTAGAACGTTGTGCTTTTTAGAGACGCCATAGCTGTTTTTCCCTTTGTAATATCAGAGCAGTAATATCTTCTCTGGAGGCCTGTTGGGTGAATTTCATGGAATGAAGTTAAGTAGGTGCCAGAACCGTTGCCGTTTTCCCGCCATAGCCCTGCCACCCACTGAAAAATGTTTGATGAGATTACTTAATGATTTCCAATTAAGTCGTATTTCCAAATATCATGATTTCCATTTTAATGTAGTTGGTACGGAGCTTTGTGAGTGTGTGCTTCTTTTATTATGGATCACGTTCAGCTCCTTTTTATTTGCCTCCCAGTTATAATAGTAAAACTCTACTCCTCTACTCCGAGGAGTCCCTACCACCCATATCATCACTTTCCAGCCCAGCACTCTTCACGCTCATTCATTTAAAGCATTCAACATTGTGTAAATGAATCTTGGAAGGCAAAAGCTACTGAATTTAGCGAATTTGTGGAGGCATTCCCACAAATCAGCCAGGTGAAGTTTCACACACCCGAAGACTGCACAACTCCTCTAAGGCAGCACTATGCTGCAAACCCAGACGGCCACTCTTCTCACCCCTCGTCCGTTTGCTGTTCTGGGTAATGAGGTTCAAAAGTCACCTAGGCAACTGCAAAAATAGCTGAAATGGAGAAAGGGCTTCAGGCTGGTGACCAGCAGAGGTCCACCTGACCCCCGTAAGCTGCTGAACAAGAAGGGCTGCCAGAAATGTCCCCCTAGGGAATTTGGTGGAGACGAAGACCCGCTCACTGGACAAGGGTTCCTCCCAGGATACGCCCGAGCGGAAGAAGCGGGCTCTGAGCCACGCCCTTTCACCCACCGCTACCCCGCCCTGGGCTGGTGAAGGTGCGCGTAAGGATGTGGACTACTGAGCCCTGAAGAAATAAGTCCTTCCCCTTTGACCCCATGGAGGATTGCCTGTGAGGATCTTAAATGAGTCTACCCGTGTCTAGACACGGGAGTAGGTCTGTCCGGTACAGCACCTCCCTCAAGGAGGAGAAGAGTGAGGAGAAAGGAAACTCAAGTCTGACCATTCTGTCCTGGGACAGAAGAGGAGGATCTCATCTCTCATCTGTCCCAGCAAGGCAAGGAGACTTTCTCTCATCTTTCCAAGCAAGGCAGGGTGACTTATGATAATTAGGAATCAAAAAGAGTCTAGAAGGAACGAAAGCAGCCCGTAAGGTGAATTCCTAAGGACTGCCCATTGAAACTGACAAAATTGCCCTTGTTTGATGAGAGGAATGAGCAGAGCACTGAGGTGGTGAACAAGGATCTGGTGAGACTTTCCCAGCATGTTTCTACCAAAGCTTTATCTAAGCTTCTCAGAACACTCTCCTAAAAAGCAGATGTTTGGCCCTTCAGAAAGTCAGCAAGCAAAATGCCTTGAGTGTCCCAAAACACTGATGCCATGATGTTGGCTCCTGACTGGCCTCCTTTTCCTTTGACTGGACCACTGCCACCTCTTGGTAGCCACCGCTTTGATGATGCCTTGCCCTCGAGATCATATTGGTAAAGCCATGTTCCAACTTCCGGTTATCATCTGTCAGAGGGATGCGTCAGGATCGTGATCCCTCCTGTTTAAAATTTCCACTGATAGCTCTCGTCGTAACTGCAGCTGATCTGGGCACAGTGGTTTTCACAGCCACTGCAGGATTCATCTTCCACCTCTTCTCACCTCTTCTTGAAACAAGCTATACATTCGTAGAGAGTTCATTTCTTTGGAGTAGTGTCCTTATCAGCTTTTCTGAAAACATCAATGATTTCTTCATTCTTCCACCCAAGCTTCACCAGAAATTTGATGTTTGCTCTTGCTGCAGTTTTCGTGGAATTCATGTTGCTCTGATAGGAGTCCTTTTCAGTGGATGTCTCATCCTTCTCAGTGCCTCAAACTAGATCTAGTTCAGAAAGGTGATAAGAAGTTAGGACAAGTTTATTTGAGTGCAAACCAGTGGAAATCCATGCATAGTTTCTTCAGCATGTGCATTTTCTATGAACCTTTGGAAGACCCCCTGTGTTGAACATTGCCCGAGTCCTGGGAGAGAAGTGGGTGCGGTCCACTTCCTGTCCTCAATTTGCCCACAGCGGAGGAGTGCACAGAGCAGGGAAAGGCAACCCCAGAGAGATCCTGCCCTCCAGCATGCAGCAGACTGCTGGATCAGTCCTGGCTCCATGGGGTGCTGTGTGGGCCCAAGCAAGTTGCCCAACCTCCCTGAACCTTCATTTAATCCTAGGTAGCCCAATTCCAGTAGCCATTATAGGACTGCCCTGCACGGACAGTTAATTAACTCAGGAAAAGCAACCTAGCTCCAAGGTTAGCAACCAGGAGTTCCAGTTGATTCCGCTAGCGCACCCCCTGGGGCATTCCCAAGCTGGAGTCTGGTGGAAGATGAGGCTCAGTGTGATTGGATTGAAGCAGCAACCTATCAAGGAGAAGTCCCACCCACTCTGCCCTGTGCGTCTATAAAGGCGACGCGTGGCGGCCGCGGCACTCATTGAAGCCGCCAGTTGGGAGAGGAGCAGAGCCAGGCCGGTGCTCCCGAAGGCAGCAAGATGTTGCGAGCCACAGCTCCCTGCTGGTCCCCACCTGGATACCCAGAAGCTAAGAAGGTGGCCGAGGAGGCGGCCCTGGAGGCAAGCCGCCAGCTGGGAGCGGAGCAGAGCCAGGCCGGTGCTCCCGAAGGCAGCAAGATGTTGCGAGCCACAGCTCCCTGCTGGTTCCCACCTGGGTACCCAGAAGCTAAGAAGGTGGCCGAGGAGGCGGCCCTGGAGGCAAGCCGCCAGCTGGGAGCGGAGCAGAGCCAGGCCCGTGCTCCCGAAGGCAGCAAGATGTTGCGAGCCACAGCTCCCTGCTGGTTCCCACCTGGGTACCCAGAAGCTAAGAAGGTGGCCGAGGAGGCGGCCCTGGAGGCTCCAGAATTCCCACTGCCCTCTCATCAGCCTGCCCAGAGCTTCGGGCTCCGGGTGCCCCAGATGCACAGCCAGGCCTCAGCATTTGTGGACATCCAGGCGGAGCCCCAGAACAGGGGTCCGGCGGTGCCCCCAGCGTGGCCCAAGATGGTGACGGAGGCGTGCTACTTCCCTGCGCAGAGGGGATCGGCCTGCTGCTTGCCAGGCGCCCCAAGGCTGTCAGAGAGGCCCTCGGGAGTCCGCATCGCAGCCCCCAGGAAGAGGAAGACGATCGCCCACTCTTCCAGCCCTTGCTTGGTCACAGGTTACACAGATGCCAAGAGAACCCGGGTGGCCAGCAGCAGCCAACGCTCCAGTGGCTCCAAGGTCGGCAGACAGCCAGGGAAGACGCGCAACAGGTCAGGGATGGCATGCAAGACCACCACCACCATCAGCTCTAAGCGAATCGTCCGTGGTCCATCCTTACCGAGTTTGAAGAAACCCATTATCCTCCGAAGGTCTGGGTGCCAAGTCCCCACCGTCATCCGCCGAGGCTATCTCCAACTGTTCACCGAAGAGTGTCTCAAGTTCTGCGCCTCCAAGCAGGAGGCCGAGGAGAAGGCGCTGAACGAGGAGAAGGTGGCCTACGACTGCAGCCCCAACAAGAACAGGTACCTGAACGTGGTCCTGAACACCCTCAAGAGACTCAAGGGCCTGACCCCCAGCTCCATGCCCGGCCTCAGCAGGGCCGCCCTGTACGGCCGCCTCCAGGAGTTCCTGCTCACCCAGGACCAGCTCAAGGAGAACGGCTACCCCTTCCCGCACCCCGAGCGGCCCGGAGGCGCCGTCCTCTTCACTGGCCAGGGGAAGGGGCCCGGCGACTCCTCCTGCAGGGTCTGCTGCCGTTGTGGCACCGAGTACCTGGTGTCCTCCTCGGGCCGCTGTGTACGCGACCAGTTGTGTTATTATCACTGGGGGCGGGTCCGCTCGAGCCAGGTGGCTGGAGGCCGGGTTAGCCAGTACACCTGCTGTGCAGCTGCTCCTGGCTCTGTGGGCTGCCAGGTGGCAAAGCAGCACGTGCGGGACGGCCGCAAGGAGAGCCTCGATGGCTTCGTGGAGACCTTCAAGAAAGAGTTGTCCAGAGACGCTTATCCAGGAATCTACGCCTTGGACTGTGAGATGTGCTACACCACGCATGGCCTAGAGCTGACCCGCGTCACCGTGGTGGACGCCGACATGCGAGTGGTGTACGACACCTTCGTCAAGCCCGACAACGAGATCGTGGACTACAACACCAGGTTTTCCGGAGTCACCGAGGCCGACGTCGCCAAGACGAGCATCACCTTGCCCCAAGTCCAAGCCATCCTGCTGAGCTTTTTCAGCGCCCAAACCATCCTCATCGGGCACAGCCTGGAGAGCGATCTGCTGGCCCTGAAGCTCATCCACAGCACCGTGGTGGACACGGCCGTGCTCTTCCCGCACTACCTGGGTTTCCCCTACAAGCGCTCCCTCAGGAATCTCGCGGCCGACTACCTGGGACAGATCATCCAGGACAGCCAGGACGGCCACAACTCCAGCGAGGACGCAAACGCCTGCCTGCAGCTGGTGATGTGGAAGGTCCGACAGCGCGCCCAGATCCAGCCACGCCAGCGGTCCGCCTCTCCCTCCGCCCTGGCCTGTCCTTAGCCCCAGGCCTCTTCCAAAACCGCCATCAGTCCCGAGAGCTCACCCTGTCCACCGCGCCGCAAAGCGAAAGAAACTGGAGCAGCCGGCGGC
Source organism: Gorilla gorilla gorilla (assembly GCF_029281585.2). Taxonomy (NCBI): domain Eukaryota; kingdom Metazoa; phylum Chordata; class Mammalia; order Primates; family Hominidae; genus Gorilla; species Gorilla gorilla. Next base: position 28,680,762 of record NC_073241.2, on the reverse strand, counting down.
AGGAGAGGGCAAAAAGCCAAGAGTAACCCCAACCCCCCACTCCCAGTCCCCCGGAATCCCCGCCGCTGCCCCTCGGGCCTGTCCCCATCAATAATAATGGATTCTATACGTGGGATGGTTTTAAAGTACGTGGAAAAATTCTTTGATGGATTTTCCTTGGAAAAGTGAAACCTAAATCCACTCCGTTTGGAGGTGGGACTATTTACAGTTGGTGCTTACTAAACATAAACTACGTTTGGGCTGATATTTCAGACAATGAAACCTTTGAGTGCCCGTAGGGGGAAGATCTCGGTTGCTGAGTGCAGGGAAGGAGGATGTAATTCCATCATATATACTCTCTGTGCCTACCGCATTTTGAAAAATGCCAGTGATACCTATTTATAAAATAAAATCAACCAAGGAAAAGTACGAACTTAGCAACACTATATGTAGTTAATACAACGGTATCTTGTATTTCTTACGTCCAGGTATACTTATAAATGCCTAGAGGGATTTCACCACCTCAGGATGGAGAGACTGAATGCTTCTGAGGGAATTAGGATGGTGGAATATTGGTGGTACCAGGGAAGGGGGAGAGATGTTTGAAAATACTATGTTTGCTCGTTCTTGGGTTCCAATAAAGAAGGAACAGGGCACAGGAGTCGGAAGGACTAGTGGCAATAGTGATGAAGGGACCTTCTTATCATGCTGGCAGTGTTAATTACCCAGGTGTAGGATGCCATACACTGAGGCGGAAGATCGCAAGTCAGAGTGGCCGGCAGGCACAACTTCCTGGCACACCAGAGGCAGGTCTTCAATACCCACTGGTTTCCCCACCAGGCTGCATAAGCGAACCTGAGCCACAGGGAGTTGGTCAAATCCTCCTGACACTGTGGAGAAACCAACAGGCAAAACGTGGGGGCAAAAGTGATGAGACCCCACACTTTTCACTAGGGGTCGCAATGAGCTATGAAGTAACAGCTTCTCAACCTGTGCTGTTTCCTGTTGGATGCACATAATCCATTTGCATTGCAGACAATTTTAGGATGTGCTTTACAGTAAGGTGGAAAGTACCTTATGGCAAAAAACACTCAGAAATTTATGTGTGGATTTCAAGTCATTCCAGTCCTAGAACGTTGTGCTTTTTAGAGACGCCATAGCTGTTTTTCCCTTTGTAATATCAGAGCAGTAATATCTTCTCTGGAGGCCTGTTGGGTGAATTTCATGGAATGAAGTTAAGTAGGTGCCAGAACCGTTGCCGTTTTCCCGCCATAGCCCTGCCACCCACTGAAAAATGTTTGATGAGATTACTTAATGATTTCCAATTAAGTCGTATTTCCAAATATCATGATTTCCATTTTAATGTAGTTGGTACGGAGCTTTGTGAGTGTGTGCTTCTTTTATTATGGATCACGTTCAGCTCCTTTTTATTTGCCTCCCAGTTATAATAGTAAAACTCTACTCCTCTACTCCGAGGAGTCCCTACCACCCATATCATCACTTTCCAGCCCAGCACTCTTCACGCTCATTCATTTAAAGCATTCAACATTGTGTAAATGAATCTTGGAAGGCAAAAGCTACTGAATTTAGCGAATTTGTGGAGGCATTCCCACAAATCAGCCAGGTGAAGTTTCACACACCCGAAGACTGCACAACTCCTCTAAGGCAGCACTATGCTGCAAACCCAGACGGCCACTCTTCTCACCCCTCGTCCGTTTGCTGTTCTGGGTAATGAGGTTCAAAAGTCACCTAGGCAACTGCAAAAATAGCTGAAATGGAGAAAGGGCTTCAGGCTGGTGACCAGCAGAGGTCCACCTGACCCCCGTAAGCTGCTGAACAAGAAGGGCTGCCAGAAATGTCCCCCTAGGGAATTTGGTGGAGACGAAGACCCGCTCACTGGACAAGGGTTCCTCCCAGGATACGCCCGAGCGGAAGAAGCGGGCTCTGAGCCACGCCCTTTCACCCACCGCTACCCCGCCCTGGGCTGGTGAAGGTGCGCGTAAGGATGTGGACTACTGAGCCCTGAAGAAATAAGTCCTTCCCCTTTGACCCCATGGAGGATTGCCTGTGAGGATCTTAAATGAGTCTACCCGTGTCTAGACACGGGAGTAGGTCTGTCCGGTACAGCACCTCCCTCAAGGAGGAGAAGAGTGAGGAGAAAGGAAACTCAAGTCTGACCATTCTGTCCTGGGACAGAAGAGGAGGATCTCATCTCTCATCTGTCCCAGCAAGGCAAGGAGACTTTCTCTCATCTTTCCAAGCAAGGCAGGGTGACTTATGATAATTAGGAATCAAAAAGAGTCTAGAAGGAACGAAAGCAGCCCGTAAGGTGAATTCCTAAGGACTGCCCATTGAAACTGACAAAATTGCCCTTGTTTGATGAGAGGAATGAGCAGAGCACTGAGGTGGTGAACAAGGATCTGGTGAGACTTTCCCAGCATGTTTCTACCAAAGCTTTATCTAAGCTTCTCAGAACACTCTCCTAAAAAGCAGATGTTTGGCCCTTCAGAAAGTCAGCAAGCAAAATGCCTTGAGTGTCCCAAAACACTGATGCCATGATGTTGGCTCCTGACTGGCCTCCTTTTCCTTTGACTGGACCACTGCCACCTCTTGGTAGCCACCGCTTTGATGATGCCTTGCCCTCGAGATCATATTGGTAAAGCCATGTTCCAACTTCCGGTTATCATCTGTCAGAGGGATGCGTCAGGATCGTGATCCCTCCTGTTTAAAATTTCCACTGATAGCTCTCGTCGTAACTGCAGCTGATCTGGGCACAGTGGTTTTCACAGCCACTGCAGGATTCATCTTCCACCTCTTCTCACCTCTTCTTGAAACAAGCTATACATTCGTAGAGAGTTCATTTCTTTGGAGTAGTGTCCTTATCAGCTTTTCTGAAAACATCAATGATTTCTTCATTCTTCCACCCAAGCTTCACCAGAAATTTGATGTTTGCTCTTGCTGCAGTTTTCGTGGAATTCATGTTGCTCTGATAGGAGTCCTTTTCAGTGGATGTCTCATCCTTCTCAGTGCCTCAAACTAGATCTAGTTCAGAAAGGTGATAAGAAGTTAGGACAAGTTTATTTGAGTGCAAACCAGTGGAAATCCATGCATAGTTTCTTCAGCATGTGCATTTTCTATGAACCTTTGGAAGACCCCCTGTGTTGAACATTGCCCGAGTCCTGGGAGAGAAGTGGGTGCGGTCCACTTCCTGTCCTCAATTTGCCCACAGCGGAGGAGTGCACAGAGCAGGGAAAGGCAACCCCAGAGAGATCCTGCCCTCCAGCATGCAGCAGACTGCTGGATCAGTCCTGGCTCCATGGGGTGCTGTGTGGGCCCAAGCAAGTTGCCCAACCTCCCTGAACCTTCATTTAATCCTAGGTAGCCCAATTCCAGTAGCCATTATAGGACTGCCCTGCACGGACAGTTAATTAACTCAGGAAAAGCAACCTAGCTCCAAGGTTAGCAACCAGGAGTTCCAGTTGATTCCGCTAGCGCACCCCCTGGGGCATTCCCAAGCTGGAGTCTGGTGGAAGATGAGGCTCAGTGTGATTGGATTGAAGCAGCAACCTATCAAGGAGAAGTCCCACCCACTCTGCCCTGTGCGTCTATAAAGGCGACGCGTGGCGGCCGCGGCACTCATTGAAGCCGCCAGTTGGGAGAGGAGCAGAGCCAGGCCGGTGCTCCCGAAGGCAGCAAGATGTTGCGAGCCACAGCTCCCTGCTGGTTCCCACCTGGATACCCAGAAGCTAAGAAGGTGGCCGAGGAGGCGGCCCTGGAGGCAAGCCGCCAGCTGGGAGCGGAGCAGAGCCAGGCCGGTGCTCCCGAAGGCAGCAAGATGTTGCGAGCCACAGCTCCCTGCTGGTTCCCACCTGGGTACCCAGAAGCTAAGAAGGTGGCCGAGGAGGCGGCCCTGGAGGCAAGCCGCCAGCTGGGAGCGGAGCAGAGCCAGGCCGGTGCTCCCGAAGGCAGCAAGATGTTGCGAGCCACAGCTCCCTGCTGGTTCCCACCTGGGTACCCAGAAGCTGAGAAGGTGGCCGAGGAGGCGGCCCTGGAGGCTCCAGAATTCCCACTGCCCTCTCATCAGCCTGCCCAGAGCTTCGGGCTCCGGGTGCCCCAGATGCACAGCCAGGCCTCAGCATTTGTGGACATCCAGGCGGAGCCCCAGAACAGGGGTCCGGCGGTGCCCCCAGCGTGGCCCAAGATGGTGACGGAGGCGTGCTACTTCCCTGCGCAGAGGGGATCGGCCTGCTGCTTGCCAGGCGCCCCAAGGCTGTCAGAGAGGCCCTCGGGAGTCCGCATCGCAGCCCCCAGGAAGAGGAAGACGATCGCCCACTCTTCCAGCCCTTGCTTGGTCACAGGTTACACAGATGCCAAGAGAACCCGGGTGGCCAGCAGCAGCCAACGCTCCAGTGGCTCCAAGGTCGGCAGACAGCCAGGGAAGACGCGCAACAGGTCAGGGATGGCATGCAAGACCACCACCACCATCAGCTCTAAGCGAATCGTCCGTGGTCCATCCTTACCGAGTTTGAAGAAACCCATTATCCTCCGAAGGTCTGGGTGCCAAGTCCCCACCGTCATCCGCCGAGGCTATCTCCAACTGTTCACTGAAGAGTGTCTCAAGTTCTGCGCCTCCAAGCAGGAGGCCGAGGAGAAGGCGCTGAACGAGGAGAAGGTGGCCTACGACTGCAGCCCCAACAAGAACAGGTACCTGAACGTGGTCCTGAACACCCTCAAGAGACTCAAGGGCCTGACCCCCAGCTCCATGCCCGGCCTCAGCAGGGCTGCCCTGTACGGCCGCCTCCAGGAGTTCCTGCTCACCCAGGACCAGCTCAAGGAGAACGGCTACCCCTTCCCGCACCCCGAGCGGCCCGGAGGCGCCGTCCTCTTCACTGGCCAGGGGAAGGGGCCCGGCGACTCCTCCTGCAGGGTCTGCTGCCGTTGTGGCACCGAGTACCTGGTGTCCTCCTCGGGCCGCTGTGTACGCGACCAGTTGTGTTATTATCACTGGGGGCGGGTCCGCTCGAGCCAGGTGGCTGGAGGCCGGGTTAGCCAGTACACCTGCTGTGCAGCTGCTCCTGGCTCTGTGGGCTGCCAGGTGGCAAAGCAGCACGTGCGGGACGGCCGCAAGGAGAGCCTCGATGGCTTCGTGGAGACCTTCAAGAAAGAGTTGTCCAGAGACGCTTATCCAGGAACCTACGCCTTGGACTGTGAGATGTGCTACACCACGCATGGCCTAGAGCTGACCCGCGTCACCGTGGTGGACGCCGACATGCGAGTGGTGTACGACACCTTCGTCAAGCCCGACAACGAGATCGTGGACTACAACACCAGGTTTTCCGGAGTCACAGAGGCCGACGTCGCCAAGACGAGCATCACCCTGCCCCAAGTCCAAGCCATCCTGCTGAGCTTTTTCAGCGCCCAAACCATCCTCATCGGGCACAGCCTGGAGAGCGATCTGCTGGCCCTGAAGCTCATCCACAGCACCGTGGTGGACACGGCCGTGCTCTTCCCGCACTACCTGGGTTTCCCCTACAAGCGCTCCCTCAGGAATCTCGCGGCCGACTACCTGGGACAGATCATCCAGGACAGCCAGGACGGCCACAACTCCAGCGAGGACGCAAACGCCTGCCTGCAGCTGGTGATGTGGAAGGTCCGACAGCGCGCCCAGATCCAGCCACGCCAGCGGTCCGCCTCTCCCTCCGCCCTGGCCTGTCCTTAGCCCCAGGCCTCTTCCAAAACCGCCATCAGTCCCGAGAGCTCACCCTGTCCACCGCGCCGCAAAGCGAAAGAAACTGGAGCAGCCGGCGGCAGGAGAGGGCAAAAAGCCAAGAGTAACCCCAACCCCCCACTCCCAGTCCCCCGGAATCCCCGCCGCTGCCCCTCGGGCCTGTCCCCATCAATAATAATGGATTCTATACGTGGGATGGTTTTAAAGTACGTGGAAAAATTCTTTGATGGATTTTCCTTGGAAAAGTGAAACCTAAATCCACTCCGTTTGGAGGTGGGACTATTTACAGTTGGTGCTTACTAAACATAAACTACGTTTAGGCTGATATTTCAGACAATGAAACCTTTGAGTGCCCGTAGGGGGAAGATCTCGGTTGCTGAGTGCAGGGAAGGAGGATGTAATTCCATCATATATACTCTCTGTGCCTACCGCATTTTGAAAAATGCCAGTGATACCTATTTATAAAATAAAATCAACCAAGGAAAAGTACGAACTTAGCAACACTATATGTAGTTAATACAACGGTATCTTGTATTTCTTACGTCCAGGTATACTTATAAATGCCTAGAGGGATTTCACCACCTCAGGATGGAGAGACTGAATGCTTCTGAGGGAATTAGGATGGTGGAATATTGGTGGTACCAGGGAAGGGGGAGAGATGTTTGAAAATACTATGTTTGCTCGTTCTTGGGTCCCAATAAAGAAGGAACAGGGCACAGGAGTCGGAAGGACTAGTGGCAATAGTGATGAAGGGACCTTCTTATCATGCTGGCAGTGTTAATTACCCAGGTGTAGGATGCCATACACTGAGGCGGAAGATCGCAAGTCAGAGTGGCCGGCAGGCACAACTTCCTGGCACACCAGAGGCAGGTCTTCAATACCCACTGGTTTCCCCACCAGGCTGCATAAGCGAACCTGAGCCACAGGGAGTTGGTCAAATCCTCCTGACAGTGTGGAGAAACCAACAGGCAAAACGAGTTGGCAAAAGTGATGAGACCCCACACTTTTCACTAGGGGTCGCAATGAGCTATGAAGTAACAGCTTCTCAACCTGTGCTGTTTCCTGTTGGATGCACATAATCCATTTGCATTGCAGACAATTTTAGGATGTGCTTTACAGTAAGGTGGAAAGTACCTTATGGCAAAAAACACTCAGAAATTTATGTGTGGATTTCAAGTCATTCCAGTCCTAGAACGTTGTGCTTTTTAGAGACGCCATAGCTGTTTTTCCCTTTGTAATATCAGAGCAGTAATATCTTCTCTGGAGGCCTGTTGGGTGAATTTCATGGAATGAAGTTAAGTAGGTGCCAGAACCGTTGCCGTTTTCCCGCCATAGCCCTGCCACCCACTGAAAAATGTTTGATGAGATTACTTAATGATTTCCAATTAAGTCGTATTTCCAAATATCATGATTTCCATTTTAATGTAGTTGGTACGGAGCTTTGTGAGTGTGTGCTTCTTTTATTATGGATCACGTTCAGCTCCTTTTTATTTGCCTCCCAGTTATAATAGTAAAACTCTACTCCTCTACTCCGAGGAGTCCCTACCACCCATATCATCACTTTCCAGCCCAGCACTCTTCACGCTCATTCATTTAAAGCATTCAACATTGTGTAAATGAATCTTGGAAGGCAAAAGCTACTGAATTTAGCGAATTTGTGGAGGCATTCCCACAAATCAGCCAGGTGAAGTTTCACACACCCGAAGACTGCACAACTCCTCTAAGGCAGCACTATGCTGCAAACCCAGACGGCCACTCTTCTCACCCCTCGTCCGTTTGCTGTTCTGGGTAATGAGGTTCAAAAGTCACCTAGGCAACTGCAAAAATAGCTGAAATGGAGAAAGGGCTTCAGGCTGGTGACCAGCAGAGGTCCACCTGACCCCCGTAAGCTGCTGAACAAGAAGGGCTGCCAGAAATGTCCCCCTAGGGAATTTGGTGGAGACGAAGACCCGCTCACTGGACAAGGGTTCCTCCCAGGATACGCCCGAGCGGAAGAAGCGGGCTCTGAGCCACGCCTTTTCACCCACCGCTACCCCGCCCTGGGCTGGTGAAGGTGCGCGTAAGGATGTGGACTACTGAGCCCTGAAGAAATAAGTCCTTCCCCTTTGACCCCATGGAGGATTGCCTGTGAGGATCTTAAATGAGTCTACCCGTGTCTAGACACGGGAGTAGGTCTGTCCGGTACAGCACCTCCCTCAAGGAGGAGAAGAGTGAGGAGAACGGAAACTCAAGTCTGACCATTCTGTCCTGGGAGAGAAGAGGAGGACCTCATCTCTCATCTGTCCCAGCAAGGCAAGGAGACTTTCTCTCATCTTTTCAAGCAAGGCAGGGTGACTTATTATAATTAGGAATCAAAAAGAGTCTAGAAGGAACGAAAGCAGCCCGTAAGGTGAATTCCTAAGGACTGCCCATTGAAACTGACAAAATTGCCCTTGTTTGATGAGAGGAATGAGCAGAGCACTGAGGTGGTGAACAAGGATCTGGTGAGACTTTCCCAGCATGTTTCTACCAAAGCTTTATCTAAGCTTCTCAGAACACTCTCCTAAAAAGCAGATGTTTGGCCCTTCAGAAAGTCAGCAAGCAAAATGCCTTGAGTGTCCCAAAACACTGATGCCATGATGTTGGCTCCTGACTGGCCTCCTTTTCCTTTGACTGGACCACTGCCACCTCTTGGTAGCCACCGCTTTGATGATGCCTTGCCCTCGAGATCATATTGGTAAAGCCATGTTCCAACTTCCGGTTATCATCTGTCAGAGGGATGCGTCAGGATCGTGATCCCTCCTGTTTAAAATTTCCACTGATAGCTCTCGTCGTAACTGCAGCTGATCTGGGCACAGTGGTTTTCACAGCCACTGCAGGATTCATCTTCCACCACTTCTCACCTCTTCTTGAAACAAGCTATACATTCGTAGAGAGTTCATTTCTTTGGAGTAGTGTCCTTATCAGCTTTTCTGAAAACATCAATGATTTCTTCATTCTTCCACCCAAGCTTCACCAGAAATTTGATGTTTGCTCTTGCTGCAGTTTTCGTGGAATTCATGTTGCTCTGATAGGAGTCCTTTTCAGTGGATGTCTCATCCTTCTCAGGGCCTCAAACTAGATCTAGTTCAGAAAGGTGATAAGAAGTTAGGACAAGTTTATTTGAGTGCAAACCAGTGGAAATCCATGCATAGTTTCTTCAGCATGTGCATTTTCTATGAACCTTTGGAAGACCCCCTGTGTTGAACATTGCCCGAGTCCTGGGAGAGAAGTGGGTGCGGTCCACTTCCTGTCCTCAATTTGCCCACAGCGGAGGAGTGCACAGAGCAGGGAAAGGCAACCCCAGAGAGATCCTGCCCTCCAGCATGCAGCAGACTGCTGGATCAGTCCTGGCTCCATGGGGTGCTGTGTGGGCCCAAGCAAGTTGCCCAACCTCCCTGAACCTTCATTTAATCCTAGGTAGCCCAATTCCAGTAGCCATTATAGGACTGCCCTGCACGGACAGTTAATTAACTCAGGAAAAGCAACCTAGCTCCAAGGTTAGCAACCAGGAGTTCCAGTTGATTCCGCTAGCGCACCCCCTGGGGCATTCCCAAGCTGGAGTCTGGTGGAAGATGAGGCTCAGTGTGATTGGATTGAAGCAGCAACCTATCAAGGAGAAGTCCCACCCACTCTGCCCTGTGCGTCTATAAAGGCGACGCGTGGCGGCCGCGGCACTCATTGAAGCCGCCAGTTGGGAGAGGAGCAGAGCCAGGCCGGTGCTCCCGAAGGCAGCAAGATGTTGCGAGCCACAGCTCCCTGCTGGTTCCCACCTGGATACCCAGAAGCTAAGAAGGTGGCCGAGGAGGCGGCCCTGGAGGCAAGCCGCCAGCTGGGAGCGGAGCAGAGCCAGGCCGGTGCTCCCGAAGGCAGCAAGATGTTGCGAGCCACAGCTCCCTGCTGGTTCCCACCTGGGTACCCAGAAGCTAAGAAGGTGGCCGAGGAGGCGGCCCTGGAGGCAAGCCGCCAGCTGGGAGCGGAGCAGAGCCAGGCCGGTGCTCCCGAAGGCAGCAAGATGTTGCGAGCCACAGCTCCCTGCTGGTTCCCACCTGGGTACCCAGAAGCTAAGAAGGTGGCCGAGGAGGCGGCCCTGGAGGCTCCAGAATTCCCACTGCCCTCTCATCAGCCTGCCCAGAGCTTCGGGCTCCGGGTGCCCCAGATGCACAGCCAGGCCTCAGCATTTGTGGACATCCAGGCGGAGCCCCAGAACAGGGGTCCGGCGGTGCCCCCAGCGTGGCCCAAGATGGTGACGGAGGCGTGCTACTTCCCTGCGCAGAGGGGATCGGCCTGCTGCTTGCCAGGCGCCCCAAGGCTGTCAGAGAGGCCCTCGGGAGTCCGCATCGCAGCCCCCAGGAAGAGGAAGACGATCGCCCACTCTTCCAGCCCTTGCTTGGTCACAGGTTACACAGATGCCAAGAGAACCCGGGTGGCCAGCAGCAGCCAACGCTCCAGTGGCTCCAAGGTCGGCAGACAGCCAGGGAAGACGCGCAACAGGTCAGGGATGGCATGCAAGACCACCACCACCATCAGCTCTAAGCGAATCGTCCGTGGTCCATCCTTACCGAGTTTGAAGAAACCCATTATCCTCCGAAGGTCTGGGTGCCAAGTCCCCACCGTCATCCGCCGAGGCTATCTCCAACTGTTCACCGAAGAGTGTCTCAAGTTCTGCGCCTCCAAGCAGGAGGCCGAGGAGAAGGCGCTGAACGAGGAGAAGGTGGCCTACGACTGCAGCCCCAACAAGAACAGGTACCTGAACGTGGTCCTGAACACCCTCAAGAGACTCAAGGGCCTGACCCCCAGCTCCATGCCCGGCCTCAGCAGGGCCGCCCTGTACGGCCGCCTCCAGGAGTTCCTGCTCACCCAGGACCAGCTCAAGGAGAACGGCTACCCCTTCCCGCACCCCGAGCGGCCCGGAGGCGCCGTCCTCTTCACTGGCCAGGGGAAGGGGCCCGGCGACTCCTCCTGCAGGGTCTGCTGCCGTTGTGGCACCGAGTACCTGGTGTCCTCCTCGGGCCGCTGTGTACGCGACCAGTTGTGTTATTATCACTGGGGGCGGGTCCGCTCGAGCCAGGTGGCTGGAGGCCGGGTTAGCCAGTACACCTGCTGTGCAGCTGCTCCTGGCTCTGTGGGCTGCCAGGTGGCAAAGCAGCACGTGCGGGACGGCCGCAAGGAGAGCCTCGATGGCTTCGTGGAGACCTTCAAGAAAGAGTTGTCCAGAGACGCTTATCCAGGAATCTACGCCTTGGACTGTGAGATGTGCTACACCACGCATGGCCTAGAGCTGACCCGCGTCACCGTGGTGGACGCCGACATGCGAGTGGTGTACGACACCTTCGTCAAGCCCGACAACGAGATCGTGGACTACAACACCAGGTTTTCCGGAGTCACCGAGGCCGACGTCGCCAAGACGAGCATCACCTTGCCCCAAGTCCAAGCCATCCTGCTGAGCTTTTTCAGCGCCCAAACCATCCTCATCGGGCACAGCCTGGAGAGCGATCTGCTGGCCCTGAAGCTCATCCACAGCACCGTGGTGGACACGGCCGTGCTCTTCCCGCACTACCTGGGTTTCCCCTACAAGCGCTCCCTCAGGAATCTCGCGGCCGACTACCTGGGACAGATCATCCAGGACAGCCAGGACGGCCACAACTCCAGCGAGGACGCAAACGCCTGCCTGCAGCTGGTGATGTGGAAGGTCCGACAGCGCGCCCAGATCCAGCCACGCCAGCGGTCCGCCTCTCCCTCCGCCCTGGCCTGTCCTTAGCCCCAGGCCTCTTCCAAAACCGCCATCAGTCCCGAGAGCTCACCCTGTCCACCGCGCCGCAAAGCGAAAGAAACTGGAGCAGCCGGCGGCAGGAGAGGGCAAAAAGCCAAGAGTAACCCCAACCCCCCACTCCCAGTCCCCCGGAATCCCCGCCGCTGCCCCTCGGGCCTGTCCCCATCAATAATAATGGATTCTATACGTGGGATGGTTTTAAAGTACGTGGAAAAATTCTTTGATGGATTTTCCTTGGAAAAGTGAAACCTAAATCCACTCCATTTGGAGGTGGGACTATTTACAGTTGGTGCTTACTAAACATAAACTACGTTTAGGCTGATATTTCAGACAATGAAACCTTTGAGTGCCCGTAGGGGGAAGATCTCGGTTGCTGAGTGCAGGGAAGGAGGATGTAATTCCATCATATATACTCTCTGTGCCTACCGCATTTTGAAAAATGCCAGTGATACCTATTTATAAAATAAAATCAACCAAGGAAAAGTACGAACTTAGCAACACTATATTTAGTTAATACAACGGTATCTTGTATTTCTTACGTCCAGGTATACTTATAAATGCCTAGAGGGATTTCACCACCTCAGGATGGAGAGACTGAATGCTTCTGAGGGAATTAGGATGGTGGAATATTGGTGGTACCAGGGAAGGGGGAGAGATGTTTGAAAATACTATGTTTGCTCGTTCTTGGGTCCCAATAAAGAAGGAACAGGGCACAGGAGTCGGAAGGACTAGTGGCAATAGTGATGAAGGGACCTTCTTATCATGCTGGCAGTGTTAATTACCCAGGTGTAGGATGCCATACACTGAGGCGGAAGATCGCAAGTCAGAGTGGCCGGCAGGCACAACTTCCTGGCACACCAGAGGCAGGTCTTCAATACCCACTGGTTTCCCCACCAGGCTGCATAAGCGAACCTGAGCCACAGGGAGTTGGTCAAATCCTCCTGACAGTGTGGAGAAACCAACAGGCAAAACGTGGGGGCAAAAGTGATGAGACCCCACACTTTTCACTAGTGGTCGCAATGAGCTATGAAGTAACAGCTTCTCAACCTGTGCTGTTTCCTGTTGGATGCACATAATCCATTTGCATTGCAGACAATTTTAGGATGTGCTTTACAGTAAGGTGGAAAGTACCTTATGGCAAAAAACACTCAGAAATTTATGTGTGGATTTCAAGTCATTCCAGTCCTAGAACGTTGTGCTTTTTAGAGACGCCATAGCTGTTTTTCCCTTTGTAATATCAGAGCAGTAATATCTTCTCTGGAGGCCTGTTGGGTGAATTTCATGGAATGAAGTTAAGTAGGTGCCAGAACCGTTGCCGTTTTCCCGCCATAGCCCTGCCACCCACTGAAAAATGTTTGATGAGATTACTTAATGATTTCCAATTAAGTCGTATTTCCAAATATCATGATTTCCATTTTAATGTAGTTGGTACGGAGCTTTGTGAGTGTGTGCTTCTTTTATTATGGATCACGTTCAGCTCCTTTTTATTTGCCTCCCAGTTATAATAGTAAAACTCTACTCCTCTACTCCGAGGAGTCCCTACCACCCATATCATCACTTTCCAGCCCAGCACTCTTCACGCTCATTCATTTAAAGCATTCAACATTGTGTAAATGAATCTTGGAAGGCAAAAGCTACTGAATTTAGCGAATTTGTGGAGGCATTCCCACAAATCAGCCAGGTGAAGTTTCACACACCCGAAGACTGCACAACTCCTCTAAGGCAGCACTATGCTGCAAACCCAGACGACCACTCTTCTCACCCCTCGTCCGTTTGCTGTTCTGGGTAATGAGGTTCAAAAGTCACCTAGGCAACTGCAAAAATAGCTGAAATGGAGAAAGGGCTTCAGGCTGGTGACCAGCAGAGGTCCACCTGACCCCCGTAAGCTGCTGAACAAGAAGGGCTGCCAGAAATGTCCCCCTAGGGAATTTGGTGGAGACGAAGACCCGCTCACTGGACAAGGGTTCCTCCCAGGATACGCCCGAGCGGAAGAAGCGGGCTCTGAGCCACGCCCTTTCACCCACCGCTACCCCGCCCTGGGCTGGTGAAGGTGCGCGTAAGGATGTGGACTACTGAGCCCTGAAGAAATAAGTCCTTCCCCTTTGACCCCATGGAGGATTGCCTGTGAGGATCTTAAATGAGTCTACCCGTGTCTAGACACGGGAGTAGGTCTGTCCGGTACAGCACCTCCCTCAAGGAGGAGAAGAGTGAGGAGAAAGGAAACTCAAGTCTGACCATTCTGTCCTGGGAGAGAAGAGGAGGATCTCATCTCTCATCTGTCCCAGCAAGGCAAGGAGACTTTCTCTCATCTTTCCAAGCAAGGCAGGGTGACTTATGATAATTAGGAATCAAAAAGAGTCTAGAAGGAACGAAAGCAGCCCGTAAGGTGAATTCCTAAGGACTGCCCATTGAAACTGACAAAATTGCCCTTGTTTGATGAGAGGAATGAGCAGAGCACTGAGGTGGTGAACAAGGATCTGGTGAGACTTTCCCAGCATGTTTCTACCAAAGCTTTATCTAAGCTTCTCAGAACACTCTCCTAAAAAGCAGATGTTTGGCCCTTCAGAAAGTCAGCAAGCAAAATGCCTTGAGTGTCCCAAAACACTGATGCCATGATGTTGGCTCCTGACTGGCCTCCTTTTCCTTTGACTGGACCACTGCCACCTCTTGGTAGCCACCGCTTTGATGATGCCTTGCCCTCGAGATCATATTGGTAAAGCCATGTTCCAACTTCCGGTTATAATCTGTCAGAGGGATGCGTCAGGATCGTGATCCCTCCTGTTTAAAATTTCCACTGATAGCTCTCGTCGTAACTGCAGCTGATCTGGGCACAGTGGTTTTCACAGCCACTGCAGGATTCATCTTCCACCTCTTCTCACCTCTTCTTGAAACAAGCTATACATTCGTAGAGAGTTCATTTCTTTGGAGTAGTGTCCTTATCAGCTTTTCTGAAAACATCAATGATTTCTTCATTCTTCCACCCAAGCTTCACCAGAAATTTGATGTTTGCTCTTGCTGCAGTTTTCGTGGAATTCATGTTGCTCTGATAGGAGTCCTTTTCAGTGGATGTCTCATCCTTCTCAGTGCCTCAAACTAGATCTAGTTCAGAAAGGTGATAAGAAGTTAGGACAAGTTTATTTGAGTGCAAACCAGTGGAAATCCATGCATAGTTTCTTCAGCATGTGCATTTTCTATGAACCTTTGGAAGACCCCCTGTGTTGAACATTGCCCGAGTCCTGGGAGAGAAGTGGGTGCGGTCCACTTCCTGTCCTCAATTTGCCCACAGCGGAGGAGTGCACAGAGCAGGGAAAGGCAACCCCAGAGAGATCCTGCCCTCCAGCATGCAGCAGACTGCTGGATCAGTCCTGGCTCCATGGGGTGCTGTGTGGGCCCAAGCAAGTTGCCCAACCTCCCTGAACCTTCATTTAATCCTAGGTAGCCCAATTCCAGTAGCCATTATAGGACTGCCCTGCACGGACAGTTAATTAACTCAGGAAAAGCAACCTAGCTCCAAGGTTAGCAACCAGGAGTTCCAGTTGATTCCGCTAGCGCACCCCCTGGGGCATTCCCAAGCTGGAGTCTGGTGGAAGATGAGGCTCAGTGTGATTGGATTGAAGCAGCAACCTATCAAGGAGAAGTCCCACCCACTCTGCCCTGTGCGTCTATAAAGGCGACGCGTGGCGGCCGCGGCACTCATTGAAGCCGCCAGTTGGGAGAGGAGCAGAGCCAGGCCGGTGCTCCCGAAGGCAGCAAGATGTTGCGAGCCACAGCTCCCTGCTGGTTCCCACCTGGATACCCAGAAGCTAAGAAGGTGGCCGAGGAGGCGGCCCTGGAGGCAAGCCGCCAGCTGGGAGCGGAGCAGAGCCAGGCCGGTGCTCCCGAAGGCAGCAAGATGTTGCGAGCCACAGCTCCCTGCTGGTTCCCACCTGGGTACCCAGAAGCTAAGAAGGTGGCCGAGGAGGCGGCCCTGGAGGCAAGCCGCCAGCTGGGAGCGGAGCAGAGCCAGGCCGGTGCTCCCGAAGGCAGCAAGATGTTGCGAGCCACAGCTCCCTGCTGGTTCCCACCTGGGTACCCAGAAGCTGAGAAGGTGGCCGAGGAGGCGGCCCTGGAGGCTCCAGAATTCCCACTGCCCTCTCATCAGCCTGCCCAGAGCTTCGGGCTCCGGGTGCCCCAGATGCACAGCCAGGCCTCAGCATTTGTGGACATCCAGGCGGAGCCCCAGAACAGGGGTCCGGCGGTGCCCCCAGCGTGGCCCAAGATGGTGACGGAGGCGTGCTACTTCCCTGCGCAGAGGGGATCGGCCTGCTGCTTGCCAGGCGCCCCAAGGCTGTCAGAGAGGCCCTCGGGAGTCCGCATCGCAGCCCCCAGGAAGAGGAAGACGATCGCCCACTCTTCCAGCCCTTGCTTGGTCACAGGTTACACAGATGCCAAGAGAACCCGGGTGGCCAGCGGCAGCCAACGCTCCAGTGGCTCCAAGGTCGGCAGACAGCCAGGGAAGACGCACAACAGGTCAGGGATGGCATGCAAGACCATCACCACCATCAGCTCTAAGCGAATCGTCCGTCGTCCATCCTTACCGAGTTTGAAGAAACCCATTATCCTCCGAAGGTCTGGGTGCCAAGTCCCCACCGTCATCCGCCGAGGCTATCTCCAACTGTTCACCGAAGAGTGTCTCAAGTTCTGCGCCTCCAAGCAGGAGGCCGAGGAGAAGGCGCTGAACGAGGAGAAGGTGGCCTACGACTGCAGCCCCAACAAGAACAGGTACCTGAACGTGGTCCTGAACACCCTCAAGAGACTCAAGGGCCTGACCCCCAGCTCCATGCCCGGCCTCAGCAGGGCCGCCCTGTACGGCCGCCTCCAGGAGTTCCTGCTCACCCAGGACCAGCTCAAGGAGAACGGCTACCCCTCCCCGCACCCCGAGCGGCCCGGAGGCGCCGTCCTCTTCACTGGCCAGGGGAAGGGGCCCGGCGACTCCTCCTGCAGGGTCTGCTGCCGTTGTGGCACCGAGTACCTGGTGTCCTCCTCGGGCCGCTGTGTACGCGACCAGTTGTGTTATTATCACTGGGGGCGGGTCCGCTCGAGCCAGGTGGCTGGAGGCCGGGTTAGCCAGTACACCTGCTGTGCAGCTGCTCCTGGCTCTGTGGGCTGCCAGGTGGCAAAGCAGCACGTGCGGGACGGCCGCAAGGAGAGCCTCGATGGCTTCGTGGAGACCTTCAAGAAAGAGTTGTCCAGAGACGCTTATCCAGGAATCTACGCCTTGGACTGTGAGATGTGCTACACCACGCATGGCCTAGAGCTGACCCGCGTCACCGTGGTGGACGCCGACATGCGAGTGGTGTACGACACCTTCGTCAAGCCCGACAACGAGATCGTGGACTACAACACCAGGTTTTCCGGAGTCACCGAGGCCGACGTCGCCAAGACGAGCATCACCTTGCCCCAAACTCCAAGCCATCCTGCTGAGCTTTTTCAGCGCCCAAACCATCCTCATCGGGCACAGCCTGGAGAGCGATCTGCTGGCCCTGAAGCTCATCCACAGCACCGTGGTGGACACAGCCGTGCTCTTCCCGCACTACCTGGGTTTCCCCTACAAGCGCTCCCTCAGGAATCTCGCGGCCGACTACCTGGGACAGATCATCCAGGACAGCCAGGACGGCCACAACTCCAGCGAGGACGCAAACGCCTGCCTGCAGCTGGTGATGTGGAAGGTCCGACAGCGCGCCCAGATCCAGCCACGCCAGCGGTCCGCCTCTCCCTCCGCCCTGGCCTGTCCTTAGCCCCAGGCCTCTTCCAAAACCGCCATCAGTCCCGAGAGCTCACCCTGTCCACCGCGCCGCAAAGCGAAAGAAACTGGAGCAGCCGGCGGCAGGAGAGGGCAAAAAGCCAAGAGTAACCCCAACCCCCCACTCCCAGTCCCCCGGAATCCCCGCCGCTGCCCCTCGGGCCTGTCCCCATCAATAATAATGGATTCTATACGTGGGATGGTTTTAAAGTACGTGGAAAAATTCTTTGATGGATTTTCCTTGGAAAAGTGAAACCTAAATCCACTCCGTTTGGAGGTGGGACTATTTACAGTTGGTGCTTACTAAACATAAACTACGTTTAGGCTGATATTTCAGACAATGAAACCTTTGAGTGCCCGTAGGGGGAAGATCTCGGTTGCTGAGTGCAGGGAAGGAGGATGTAATTCCATCATATATACTCTCTGTGCCTACCGCATTTTGAAAAATGCCAGTGATACCTATTTATAAAATAAAATCAACCAAGGAAAAGTACGAACTTAGCAACACTATATGTAGTTAATACAACGGTATCTTGTATTTCTTACGTCCAGGTATACTTATAAATGCCTAGAGGGATTTCACCACCTCAGGATGGAGAGACTGAATGCTTCTGAGGGAATTAGGATGGTGGAATATTGGTGGTACCAGGGAAGGGGGAGAGATGTTTGAAAATACTATGTTTGCTCGTTCTTGGGTCCCAATAAAGAAGGAACAGGGCACAGGAGTCGGAAGGACTAGTGGCAATAGTGATGAAGGGACCTTCTTATCATGCTGGCAGTGTTAATTACCCAGGTGTAGGATGCCATACACTGAGGCGGAAGATCGCAAGTCAGAGTGGCCGGCAGGCACAACTTCCTGGCACACCAGAGGCAGGTCTTCAATACCCACTGGTTTCCCCACCAGGCTGCATAAGCGAACCTGAGCCACAGGGAGTTGGTCAAATCCTCCTGACACTGTGGAGAAACCAACAGGCAAAACGTGGGGGCAAAAGTGATGAGACCCCACACTTTTCACTAGTGGTCGCAATGAGCTATGAAGTAACAGCTTCTCAACCTGTGCTGTTTCCTGTTGGATGCACATAATCCATTTGCATTGCAGACAATTTTAGGATGTGCTTTACAGTAAGGTGGAAAGTACCTTATGGCAAAAAACACTCAGAAATTTATGTGTGGATTTCAAGTCATTCCAGTCCTAGAACGTTGTGCTTTTTAGAGACGCCATAGCTGTTTTTCCCTTTGTAATATCAGAGCAGTAATATCTTCTCTGGAGGCCTGTTGGGTGAATTTCATGGAATGAAGTTAAGTAGGTGCCAGAACCGTTGCCGTTTTCCCGCCATAGCCCTGCCACCCACTGAAAAATGTTTGATGAGATTACTTAATGATTTCCAATTAAGTCGTATTTCCAAATATCATGATTTCCATTTTAATGTAGTTGGTACGGAGCTTTGTGAGTGTGTGCTTCTTTTATTATGGATCACGTTCAGCTCCTTTTTATTTGCCTCCCAGTTATAATAGTAAAACTCTACTCCTCTACTCCGAGGAGTCCCTACCACCCATATCATCACTTTCCAGCCCAGCACTCTTCACGCTCATTCATTTAAAGCATTCAACATTGTGTAAATGAATCTTGGAAGGCAAAAGCTACTGAATTTAGCGAATTTGTGGAGGCATTCCCACAAATCAGCCAGGTGAAGTTTCACACACCCGAAGACTGCACAACTCCTCTAAGGCAGCACTATGCTGCAAACCCAGACGGCCACTCTTCTCACCCCTCGTCCGTTTGCTGTTCTGGGTAATGAGGTTCAAAAGTCACCTAGGCAACTGCAAAAATAGCTGAAATGGAGAAAGGGCTTCAGGCTGGTGACCAGCAGAAGTCCACCTGACCCCCGTAAGCTGCTGAACAAGAAGGGCTGCCAGAAATGTCCCCCTAGGGAATTTGGTGGAGACGAAGACCCGCTCACTGGACAAGGGTTCCTCCCAGGATACGCCCGAGCGGAAGAAGCGGGCTCTGAGCCACGCTTTTTCACCCACCGCTACCCCGCCCTGGGCTGGTGAAGGTGCGCGTAAGGATGTGGACTACTGAGCCCTGAAGAAATAAGTCCTTCCCCTTTGACCCCATGGAGGATTGCCTGTGAGGATCTTAAATGAGTCTACCCGTGTCTAGACACGGGAGTAGGTCTGTCCGGTACAGCACCTCCCTCAAGGAGGAGAAGAGTGAGGAGAACGGAAACTCAAGTCTGACCATTCTGTCCTGGGAGAGAAGAGGAGGACCTCATCTCTCATCTGTCCCAGCAAGGCAAGGAGACTTTCTCTCATCTTTCCAAGCAAGGCAGGGTGACTTATGATAATTAGGAATCAAAAAGAGTCTAGAAGGAACGAAAGCAGCCCGTAAGGTGAATTCCTAAGGACTGCCCATTGAAACTGACAAAATTGCCCTTGTTTGATGAGAGGAATGAGCAGAGCACTGAGGTGGTGAACAAGGATCTGGTGAGACTTTCCCAGCATGTTTCTACCAAAGCTTTATCTAAGCTTCTCAGAACACTCTCCTAAAAAGCAGATGTTTGGCCCTTCAGAAAGTCAGCAAGCAAAATGCCTTGAGTGTCCCAAAACACTGATGCCATGATGTTGGCTCCTGACTGGCCTCCTTTTCCTTTGACTGGACCACTGCCACCTCTTGGTAGCCACCGCTTTGATGATGCCTTGCCCTCGAGATCATATTGGTAAAGCCATGTTCCAACTTCCGGTTATCATCTGTCAGAGGGATGCGTCAGGATCGTGATCCCTCCTGTTTAAAATTTCCACTGATAGCTCTCGTCGTAACTGCAGCTGATCTGGGCACAGTGGTTTTCACAGCCACTGCAGGATTCATCTTCCACCTCTTCTCACCTCTTCTTGAAACAAGCTATACATTCGTAGAGAGTTCATTTCTTTGGAGTAGTGTCCTTATCAGCTTTTCTGAAAACATCAATGATTTCTTCATTCTTCCACCCAAGCTTCACCAGAAATTTGATGTTTGCTCTTGCTGCAGTTTTCGTGGAATTCATGTTGCTCTGATAGGAGTCCTTTTCAGTGGATGTCTCATCCTTCTCAGTGCCTCAAACTAGATCTAGTTCAGAAAGGTGATAAGAAGTTAGGACAAGTTTATTTGAGTGCAAACCAGTGGAAATCCATGCATAGTTTCTTCAGCATGTGCATTTTCTATGAACCTTTGGAAGACCCCCTGTGTTGAACATTGCCCGAGTCCTGGGAGAGAAGTGGGTGCGGTCCACTTCCTGTCCTCAATTTGCCCACAGCGGAGGAGTGCACAGAGCAGGGAAAGGCAACCCCAGAGAGATCCTGCCCTCCAGCATGCAGCAGACTGCTGGATCAGTCCTGGCTCCATGGGGTGCTGTGTGGGCCCAAGCAAGTTGCCCAACCTCCCTGAACCTTCATTTAATCCTAGGTAGCCCAATTCCAGTAGCCATTATAGGACTGCCCTGCACGGACAGTTAATTAACTCAGGAAAAGCAACCTAGCTCCAAGGTTAGCAACCAGGAGTTCCAGTTGATTCCGCTAGCGCACCCCCTGGGGCATTCCCAAGCTGGAGTCTGGTGGAAGATGAGGCTCAGTGTGATTGGATTGAAGCAGCAACCTATCAAGGAGAAGTCCCACCCACTCTGCCCTGTGCGTCTATAAAGGCGACGCGTGGCGGCCGCGGCACTCATTGAAGCCGCCAGTTGGGAGAGGAGCAGAGCCAGGCCGGTGCTCCCGAAGGCAGCAAGATGTTGCGAGCCACAGCTCCCTGCTGGTTCCCACCTGGATACCCAGAAGCTAAGAAGGTGGCCGAGGAGGCGGCCCTGGAGGCAAGCCGCCAGCTGGGAGCGGAGCAGAGCCAGGCCGGTGCTCCCGAAGGCAGCAAGATGTTGCGAGCCACAGCTCCCTGCTGGTTCCCACCTGGGTACCCAGAAGCTAAGAAGGTGGCCGAGGAGGCGGCCCTGGAGGCAAGCCGCCAGCTGGGAGCGGAGCAGAGCCAGGCCGGTGCTCCCGAAGGCAGCAAGATGTTGCGAGCCACAGCTCCCTGCTGGTTCCCACCTGGGTACCCAGAAGCTGAGAAGGTGGCCGAGGAGGCGGCCCTGGAGGCTCCAGAATTCCCACTGCCCTCTCATCAGCCTGCCCAGAGCTTCGGGCTCCGGGTGCCCCAGATGCACAGCCAGGCCTCAGCATTTGTGGACATCCAGGCGGAGCCCCAGAACAGGGGTCCGGCGGTGCCCCCAGTGTGGCCCAAGATGGTGACGGAGGCGTGCTACTTCCCTGCGCAGAGGGGATCGGCCTGCTGCTTGCCAGGCGCCCCAAGGCTGTCAGAGAGGCCCTCGGGAGTCCGCATCGCAGCCCCCAGGAAGAGGAAGACGATCGCCCACTCTTCCAGCCCTTGCTTGGTCACAGGTTACACAGATGCCAAGAGAACCCGGGTGGCCAGCAGCAGCCAACGCTCCAGTGGCTCCAAGGTCGGCAGACAGCCAGGGAAGATGCGCAACAGGTCAGGGATGGCATGCAAGACCACCACCACCATCAGCTCTAAGCGAATCGTCCGTGGTCCATCCTTACCGAGTTTGAAGAAACCCATTATCCTCCGAAGGTCTGGGTGCCAAGTCCCCACCGTCATCCGCCGAGGCTATCTCCAACTGTTCACCGAAGAGTGTCTCAAGTTCTGCGCCTCCAAGCAGGAGGCCGAGGAGAAGGCGCTGAACGAGGAGAAGGTGGCCTACGACTGCAGCCCCAACAAGAACAGGTACCTGAACGTGGTCCTGAACACCCTCAAGAGACTCAAGGGCCTGACCCCCAGCTCCATGCCCGGCCTCAGCAGGGCCGCCCTGTACGGCCGCCTCCAGGAGTTCCTGCTCACCCAGGACCAGCTCAAGGAGAACGGCTACCCCTTCCCGCACCCCGAGCGGCCCGGAGGCGCCGTCCTCTTCACTGGCCAGGGGAAGGGGCCCGGCGACTCCTCCTGCAGGGTCTGCTGCCGTTGTGGCACCGAGTACCTGGTGTCCTCCTCGGGCCGCTGTGTACGCGACCAGTTGTGTTATTATCACTGGGGGCGGGTCCGCTCGAGCCAGGTGGCTGGAGGCCGGGTTAGCCAGTACACCTGCTGTGCAGCTGCTCCTGGCTCTGTGGGCTGCCAGGTGGCAAAGCAGCACGTGCGGGACGGCCGCAAGGAGAGCCTCGATGGCTTCGTGGAGACCTTCAAGAAAGAGTTGTCCAGAGACGCTTATCCAGGAATCTACGCCTTGGACTGTGAGATGTGCTACACCACGCATGGCCTAGAGCTGACCCGCGTCACCGTGGTGGACGCCGACATGCGAGTGGTGTACGACACCTTCGTCAAGCCCGACAACGAGATCGTGGACTACAACACCAGGTTTTCCGGAGTCACCGAGGCCGACGTCGCCAAGACGAGCATCACCTTGCCCCAAGTCCAAGCCATCCTGCTGAGCTTTTTCAGCGCCCAAACCATCCTCATCGGGCACAGCCTGGAGAGCGATCTGCTGGCCCTGAAGCTCATCCACAGCACCGTGGTGGACACGGCCGTGCTCTTCCCGCACTACCTGGGTTTCCCCTACAAGCGCTCCCTCAGGAATCTCGCGGCCGACTACCTGGGACAGATCATCCAGGACAGCCAGGACGGCCACAACTCCAGCGAGGACGCAAACGCCTGCCTGCAGCTGGTGATGTGGAAGGTCCGACAGCGCGCCCAGATCCAGCCACGCCAGCGGTCCGCCTCTCCCTCCGCCCTGGCCTGTCCTTAGCCCCAGGCCTCTTCCAAAACCGCCATCAGTCCCGAGAGCTCACCCTGTCCACCGCGCCGCAAAGCGAAAGAAACTGGAGCAGCCGGCGGCAGGAGAGGGCAAAAAGCCAAGAGTAACCCCAACCCCCCACTCCCAGTCCCCCGGAATCCCCGCCGCTGCCCCTCGGGCCTGTCCCCATCAATAATAATGGATTCTATACGTGGGATGGTTTTAAAGTACGTGGAAAAATTCTTTGATGGATTTTCCTTGGAAAAGTGAAACCTAAATCCACTCCGTTTGGAGGTGGGACTATTTACAGTTGGTGCTTACTAAACATAAACTA
Source organism: Gorilla gorilla gorilla (assembly GCF_029281585.2). Lineage (NCBI taxonomy): Eukaryota > Metazoa > Chordata > Mammalia > Primates > Hominidae > Gorilla > Gorilla gorilla. Next base: position 28,657,377 of record NC_073241.2, on the reverse strand, counting down.
CGTTTAGGCTGATATTTCAGACAATGAAACCTTTGAGTGCCCGTAGGGGGAAGATCTCGGTTGCTGAGTGCAGGGAAGGAGGATGTAATTCCATCATATATACTCTCTGTGCCTACCGCATTTTGAAAAATGCCAGTGATACCTATTTATAAAATAAAATCAACCAAGGAAAAGTACGAACTTAGCAACACTATATGTAGTTAATACAACGGTATCTTGTATTTCTTACGTCCAGGTATACTTATAAATGCCTAGAGGGATTTCACCACCTCAGGATGGAGAGACTGAATGCTTCTGAGGGAATTAGGATGGTGGAATATTGGTGGTACCAGGGAAGGGGGAGAGATGTTTGAAAATACTATGTTTGCTCGTTCTTGGGTCCCAATAAAGAAGGAACAGGGCACAGGAGTCGGAAGGACTAGTGGCAATAGTGATGAAGGGACCTTCTTATCATGCTGGCAGTGTTAATTACCCAGGTGTAGGATGCCATACACTGAGGCGGAAGATCGCAAGTCAGAGTGGCCGGCAGGCACAACTTCCTGGCACACCAGAGGCAGGTCTTCAATACCCACTGGTTTCCCCACCAGGCTGCATAAGCGAACCTGAGCCACAGGGAGTTGGTCAAATCCTCCTGACAGTGTGGAGAAACCAACAGGCAAAACGAGTTGGCAAAAGTGATGAGACCCCACACTTTTCACTAGGGGTCGCAATGAGCTATGAAGTAACAGCTTCTCAACCTGTGCTGTTTCCTGTTGGATGCACATAATCCATTTGCATTGCAGACAATTTTAGGATGTGCTTTACAGTAAGGTGGAAAGTACCTTATGGCAAAAAACACTCAGAAATTTATGTGTGGATTTCAAGTCATTCCAGTCCTAGAACGTTGTGCTTTTTAGAGACGCCATAGCTGTTTTTCCCTTTGTAATATCAGAGCAGTAATATCTTCTCTGGAGGCCTGTTGGGTGAATTTCATGGAATGAAGTTAAGTAGGTGCCAGAACCGTTGCCGTTTTCCCGCCATAGCCCTGCCACCCACTGAAAAATGTTTGATGAGATTACTTAATGATTTCCAATTAAGTCGTATTTCCAAATATCATGATTTCCATTTTAATGTAGTTGGTACGGAGCTTTGTGAGTGTGTGCTTCTTTTATTATGGATCACGTTCAGCTCCTTTTTATTTGCCTCCCAGTTATAATAGTAAAACTCTACTCCTCTACTCCGAGGAGTCCCTACCACCCATATCATCACTTTCCAGCCCAGCACTCTTCACGCTCATTCATTTAAAGCATTCAACATTGTGTAAATGAATCTTGGAAGGCAAAAGCTACTGAATTTAGCGAATTTGTGGAGGCATTCCCACAAATCAGCCAGGTGAAGTTTCACACACCCGAAGACTGCACAACTCCTCTAAGGCAGCACTATGCTGCAAACCCAGACGGCCACTCTTCTCACCCCTCGTCCGTTTGCTGTTCTGGGTAATGAGGTTCAAAAGTCACCTAGGCAACTGCAAAAATAGCTGAAATGGAGAAAGGGCTTCAGGCTGGTGACCAGCAGAGGTCCACCTGACCCCCGTAAGCTGCTGAACAAGAAGGGCTGCCAGAAATGTCCCCCTAGGGAATTTGGTGGAGACGAAGACCCGCTCACTGGACAAGGGTTCCTCCCAGGATACGCCCGAGCGGAAGAAGCGGGCTCTGAGCCACGCCCTTTCACCCACCGCTACCCCGCCCTGGGCTGGTGAAGGTGCGCGTAAGGATGTGGACTACTGAGCCCTGAAGAAATAAGTCCTTCCCCTTTGACCCCATGGAGGATTGCCTGTGAGGATCTTAAATGAGTCTACCCGTGTCTAGACACGGGAGTAGGTCTGTCCGGTACAGCACCTCCCTCAAGGAGGAGAAGAGTGAGGAGAACGGAAACTCAAGTCTGACCATTCTGTCCTGGGAGAGAAGAGGAGGACCTCATCTCTCATCTGTCCCAGCAAGGCAAGGAGACTTTCTCTCATCTTTCCAAGCAAGGCAGGGTGACTTATGATAATTAGGAATCAAAAAGAGTCTAGAAGGAACGAAAGCAGCCCGTAAGGTGAATTCCTAAGGACTGCCCATTGAAACTGACAAAATTGCCCTTGTTTGATGAGAGGAATGAGCAGAGCACTGAGGTGGTGAACAAGGATCTGGTGAGACTTTCCCAGCATGTTTCTACCAAAGCTTTATCTAAGCTTCTCAGAACACTCTCCTAAAAAGCAGATGTTTGGCCCTTCAGAAAGTCAGCAAGCAAAATGCCTTGAGTGTCCCAAAACACTGATGCCATGATGTTGGCTCCTGACTGGCCTCCTTTTCCTTTGACTGGACCACTGCCACCTCTTGGTAGCCACCGCTTTGATGATGCCTTGCCCTCGAGATCATATTGGTAAAGCCATGTTCCAACTTCCGGTTATCATCTGTCAGAGGGATGCGTCAGGATCGTGATCCCTCCTGTTTAAAATTTCCACTGATAGCTCTCGTCGTAACTGCAGCTGATCTGGGCACAGTGGTTTTCACAGCCACTGCAGGATTCATCTTCCACCTCTTCTCACCTCTTCTTGAAACAAGCTATACATTCGTAGAGAGTTCATTTCTTTGGAGTAGTGTCCTTATCAGCTTTTCTGAAAACATCAATGATTTCTTCATTCTTCCACCCAAGCTTCACCAGAAATTTGATGTTTGCTCTTGCTGCAGTTTTCGTGGAATTCATGTTGCTCTGATAGGAGTCCTTTTCAGTGGATGTCTCATCCTTCTCAGTGCCTCAAACTAGATCTAGTTCAGAAAGGTGATAAGAAGTTAGGACAAGTTTATTTGAGTGCAAACCAGTGGAAATCCATGCATAGTTTCTTCAGCATGTGCATTTTCTATGAACCTTTGGAAGACCCCCTGTGTTGAACATTGCCCGAGTCCTGGGAGAGAAGTGGGTGCGGTCCACTTCCTGTCCTCAATTTGCCCACAGCGGAGGAGTGCACAGAGCAGGGAAAGGCAACCCCAGAGAGATCCTGCCCTCCAGCATGCAGCAGACTGCTGGATCAGTCCTGGCTCCATGGGGTGCTGTGTGGGCCCAAGCAAGTTGCCCAACCTCCCTGAACCTTCATTTAATCCTAGGTAGCCCAATTCCAGTAGCCATTATAGGACTGCCCTGCACGGACAGTTAATTAACTCAGGAAAAGCAACCTAGCTCCAAGGTTAGCAACCAGGAGTTCCAGTTGATTCCGCTAGCGCACCCCCTGGGGCATTCCCAAGCTGGAGTCTGGTGGAAGATGAGGCTCAGTGTGATTGGATTGAAGCAGCAACCTATCAAGGAGAAGTCCCACCCACTCTGCCCTGTGCGTCTATAAAGGCGACGCGTGGCGGCCGCGGCACTCATTGAAGCCGCCAGTTGGGAGAGGAGCAGAGCCAGGCCGGTGCTCCCGAAGGCAGCAAGATGTTGCGAGCCACAGCTCCCTGCTGGTTCCCACCTGGATACCCAGAAGCTAAGAAGGTGGCCGAGGAGGCGGCCCTGGAGGCAAGCCGCCAGCTGGGAGCGGAGCAGAGCCAGGCCGGTGCTCCCGAAGGCAGCAAGATGTTGCGAGCCACAGCTCCCTGCTGGTTCCCACCTGGGTACCCAGAAGCTAAGAAGGTGGCCGAGGAGGCGGCCCTGGAGGCAAGCCGCCAGCTGGGAGCGGAGCAGAGCCAGGCCGGTGCTCCCGAAGGCAGCAAGATGTTGCGAGCCACAGCTCCCTGCTGGTTCCCACCTGGGTACCCAGAAGCTAAGAAGGTGGCCGAGGAGGCGGCCCTGGAGGCTCCAGAATTCCCACTGCCCTCTCATCAGCCTGCCCAGAGCTTCGGGCTCCGGGTGCCCCAGATGCACAGCCAGGCCTCAGCATTTGTGGACATCCAGGCGGAGCCCCAGAACAGGGGTCCGGCGGTGCCCCCAGCGTGGCCCAAGATGGTGACGGAGGCGTGCTACTTCCCTGCGCAGAGGGGATCGGCCTGCTGCTTGCCAGGCGCCCCAAGGCTGTCAGAGAGGCCCTCGGGAGTCCGCATCGCAGCCCCCAGGAAGAGGAAGACGATCGCCCACTCTTCCAGCCCTTGCTTGGTCACAGGTTACACAGATGCCAAGAGAACCCGGGTGGCCAGCAGCAGCCAACGCTCCAGTGGCTCCAAGGTCGGCAGACAGCCAGGGAAGACGCGCAACAGGTCAGGGATGGCATGCAAGACCACCACCACCATCAGCTCTAAGCGAATCGTCCGTGGTCCATCCTTACCGAGTTTGAAGAAACCCATTATCCTCCGAAGGTCTGGGTGCCAAGTCCCCACCGTCATCCGCCGAGGCTATCTCCAACTGTTCACCGAAGAGTGTCTCAAGTTCTGCGCCTCCAAGCAGGAGGCCGAGGAGAAGGCGCTGAACGAGGAGAAGGTGGCCTACGACTGCAGCCCCAACAAGAACAGGTACCTGAACGTGGTCCTGAACACCCTCAAGAGACTCAAGGGCCTGACCCCCAGCTCCACGCCCGGCCTCAGCAGGGCCGCCCTGTACGGCCGCCTCCAGGAGTTCCTGCTCACCCAGGACCAGCTCAAGGAGAACGGCTACCCCTTCCCGCACCCCGAGCGGCCCGGAGGCGCCGTCCTCTTCACTGGCCAGGGGAAGGGGCCCGGCGACTCCTCCTGCAGGGTCTGCTGCCGTTGTGGCACCGAGTACCTGGTGTCCTCCTCGGGCCGCTGTGTACGCGACCAGTTGTGTTATTATCACTGGGGGCGGGTCCGCTCGAGCCAGGTGGCTGGAGGCCGGGTTAGCCAGTACACCTGCTGTGCAGCTGCTCCTGGCTCTGTGGGCTGCCAGGTGGCAAAGCAGCACGTGCGGGACGGCCGCAAGGAGAGCCTCGATGGCTTCGTGGAGACCTTCAAGAAAGAGTTGTCCAGAGACGCTTATCCAGGAATCTACGCCTTGGACTGTGAGATGTGCTACACCACGCATGGCCTAGAGCTGACCCGCGTCACCGTGGTGGACGCCGACATGCGAGTGGTGTACGACACCTTCGTCAAGCCCGACAACGAGATCGTGGACTACAACACCAGGTTTTCCGGAGTCACCGAGGCCGACGTCGCCAAGACGAGCATCACCTTGCCCCAAGTCCAAGCCATCCTGCTGAGCTTTTTCAGCGCCCAAACCATCCTCATCGGGCACAGCCTGGAGAGCGATCTGCTGGCCCTGAAGCTCATCCACAGCACCGTGGTGGACACGGCCGTGCTCTTCCCGCACTACCTGGGTTTCCCCTACAAGCGCTCCCTCAGGAATCTCGCGGCCGACTACCTGGGACAGATCATCCAGGACAGCCAGGACGGCCACAACTCCAGCGAGGACGCAAACGCCTGCCTGCAGCTGGTGATGTGGAAGGTCCAACAGCGCGCCCAGATCCAGCCACGCCAGCGGTCCGCCTCTCCCTCCGCCCTGGCCTGTCCTTAGCCCCAGGCCTCTTCCAAAACCGCCATCAGTCCCGAGAGCTCACCCTGTCCACCGCGCCGCAAAGCGAAAGAAACTGGAGCAGCCGGCGGCAGGAGAGGGCAAAAAGCCAAGAGTAACCCCAACCCCCCACTCCCAGTCCCCCGGAATCCCCGCCGCTGCCCCTCGGGCCTGTCCCCATCAATAATAATGGATTCTATACGTGGGATGGTTTTAAAGTACGTGGAAAAATTCTTTGATGGATTTTCCTTGGAAAAGTGAAACCTAAATCCACTCCATTTGGAGGTGGGACTATTTACAGTTGGTGCTTACTAAACATAAACTACGTTTAGGCTGATATTTCAGACAATGAAACCTTTGAGTGCCCGTAGGGGGAAGATCTCGGTTGCTGAGTGCAGGGAAGGAGGATGTAATTCCATCATATATACTCTCTGTGCCTACCGCATTTTGAAAAATGCCAGTGATACCTATTTATAAAATAAAATCAACCAAGGAAAAGTACGAACTTAGCAACACTATATTTAGTTAATACAACGGTATCTTGTATTTCTTACGTCCAGGTATACTTATAAATGCCTAGAGGGATTTCACCACCTCAGGATGGAGAGACTGAATGCTTCTGAGGGAATTAGGATGGTGGAATATTGGTGGTACCAGGGAAGGGGGAGAGATGTTTGAAAATACTATGTTTGCTCGTTCTTGGGTCCCAATAAAGAAGGAACAGGGCACAGGAGTCGGAAGGACTAGTGGCAATAGTGATGAAGGGACCTTCTTATCATGCTGGCAGTGTTAATTACCCAGGTGTAGGATGCCATACACTGAGGCGGAAGATCGCAAGTCAGAGTGGCCGGCAGGCACAACTTCCTGGCACACCAGAGGCAGGTCTTCAATACCCACTGGTTTCCCCACCAGGCTGCATAAGCGAACCTGAGCCACAGGGAGTTGGTCAAATCCTCCTGACAGTGTGGAGAAACCAACAGGCAAAACGTGGGGGCAAAAGTGATGAGACCCCACACTTTTCACTAGTGGTCGCAATGAGCTATGAAGTAACAGCTTCTCAACCTGTGCTGTTTCCTGTTGGATGCACATAATCCATTTGCATTGCAGACAATTTTAGGATGTGCTTTACAGTAAGGTGGAAAGTACCTTATGGCAAAAAACACTCAGAAATTTATGTGTGGATTTCAAGTCATTCCAGTCCTAGAACGTTGTGCTTTTTAGAGACGCCATAGCTGTTTTTCCCTTTGTAATATCAGAGCAGTAATATCTTCTCTGGAGGCCTGTTGGGTGAATTTCATGGAATGAAGTTAAGTAGGTGCCAGAACCGTTGCCGTTTTCCCGCCATAGCCCTGCCACCCACTGAAAAATGTTTGATGAGATTACTTAATGATTTCCAATTAAGTCGTATTTCCAAATATCATGATTTCCATTTTAATGTAGTTGGTACGGAGCTTTGTGAGTGTGTGCTTCTTTTATTATGGATCACGTTCAGCTCCTTTTTATTTGCCTCCCAGTTATAATAGTAAAACTCTACTCCTCTACTCCGAGGAGTCCCTACCACCCATATCATCACTTTCCAGCCCAGCACTCTTCACGCTCATTCATTTAAAGCATTCAACATTGTGTAAATGAATCTTGGAAGGCAAAAGCTACTGAATTTAGCGAATTTGTGGAGGCATTCCCACAAATCAGCCAGGTGAAGTTTCACACACCCGAAGACTGCACAACTCCTCTAAGGCAGCACTATGCTGCAAACCCAGACGACCACTCTTCTCACCCCTCGTCCGTTTGCTGTTCTGGGTAATGAGGTTCAAAAGTCACCTAGGCAACTGCAAAAATAGCTGAAATGGAGAAAGGGCTTCAGGCTGGTGACCAGCAGAGGTCCACCTGACCCCCGTAAGCTGCTGAACAAGAAGGGCTGCCAGAAATGTCCCCCTAGGGAATTTGGTGGAGACGAAGACCCGCTCACTGGACAAGGGTTCCTCCCAGGATACGCCCGAGCGGAAGAAGCGGGCTCTGAGCCACGCCCTTTCACCCACCGCTACCCCGCCCTGGGCTGGTGAAGGTGCGCGTAAGGATGTGGACTACTGAGCCCTGAAGAAATAAGTCCTTCCCCTTTGACCCCATGGAGGATTGCCTGTGAGGATCTTAAATGAGTCTACCCGTGTCTAGACACGGGAGTAGGTCTGTCCGGTACAGCACCTCCCTCAAGGAGGAGAAGAGTGAGGAGAAAGGAAACTCAAGTCTGACCATTCTGTCCTGGGAGAGAAGAGGAGGATCTCATCTCTCATCTGTCCCAGCAAGGCAAGGAGACTTTCTCTCATCTTTCCAAGCAAGGCAGGGTGACTTATGATAATTAGGAATCAAAAAGAGTCTAGAAGGAACGAAAGCAGCCCGTAAGGTGAATTCCTAAGGACTGCCCATTGAAACTGACAAAATTGCCCTTGTTTGATGAGAGGAATGAGCAGAGCACTGAGGTGGTGAACAAGGATCTGGTGAGACTTTCCCAGCATGTTTCTACCAAAGCTTTATCTAAGCTTCTCAGAACACTCTCCTAAAAAGCAGATGTTTGGCCCTTCAGAAAGTCAGCAAGCAAAATGCCTTGAGTGTCCCAAAACACTGATGCCATGATGTTGGCTCCTGACTGGCCTCCTTTTCCTTTGACTGGACCACTGCCACCTCTTGGTAGCCACCGCTTTGATGATGCCTTGCCCTCGAGATCATATTGGTAAAGCCATGTTCCAACTTCCGGTTATCATCTGTCAGAGGGATGCGTCAGGATCGTGATCCCTCCTGTTTAAAATTTCCACTGATAGCTCTCGTCGTAACTGCAGCTGATCTGGGCACAGTGGTTTTCACAGCCACTGCAGGATTCATCTTCCACCTCTTCTCACCTCTTCTTGAAACAAGCTATACATTCGTAGAGAGTTCATTTCTTTGGAGTAGTGTCCTTATCAGCTTTTCTGAAAACATCAATGATTTCTTCATTCTTCCACCCAAGCTTCACCAGAAATTTGATGTTTGCTCTTGCTGCAGTTTTCGTGGAATTCATGTTGCTCTGATAGGAGTCCTTTTCAGTGGATGTCTCATCCTTCTCAGTGCCTCAAACTAGATCTAGTTCAGAAAGGTGATAAGAAGTTAGGACAAGTTTATTTGAGTGCAAACCAGTGGAAATCCATGCATAGTTTCTTCAGCATGTGCATTTTCTATGAACCTTTGGAAGACCCCCTGTGTTGAACATTGCCCGAGTCCTGGGAGAGAAGTGGGTGCGGTCCACTTCCTGTCCTCAATTTGCCCACAGCGGAGGAGTGCACAGAGCAGGGAAAGGCAACCCCAGAGAGATCCTGCCCTCCAGCATGCAGCAGACTGCTGGATCAGTCCTGGATCCATGGGGTGCTGTGTGGGCCCAAGCAAGTTGCCCAACCTCCCTGAACCTTCATTTAATCCTAGGTAGCCCAATTCCAGTAGCCATTATAGGACTGCCCTGCACGGACAGTTAATTAACTCAGGAAAAGCAACCTAGCTCCAAGGTTAGCAACCAGGAGTTCCAGTTGATTCCGCTAGCGCACCCCCTGGGGCATTCCCAAGCTGGAGTCTGGTGGAAGATGAGGCTCAGTGTGATTGGATTGAAGCAGCAACCTATCAAGGAGAAGTCCCACCCACTCTGCCCTGTGCGTCTATAAAGGCGACGCGTGGCGGCCGCGGCACTCATTGAAGCCGCCAGTTGGGAGAGGAGCAGAGCCAGGCCGGTGCTCCCGAAGGCAGCAAGATGTTGCGAGCCACAGCTCCCTGCTGGTTCCCACCTGGATACCCAGAAGCTAAGAAGGTGGCCGAGGAGGCGGCCCTGGAGGCAAGCCGCCAGCTGGGAGCGGAGCAGAGCCAGGCCGGTGCTCCCGAAGGCAGCAAGATGTTGCGAGCCACAGCTCCCTGCTGGTTCCCACCTGGGTACCCAGAAGCTAAGAAGGTGGCCGAGGAGGCGGCCCTGGAGGCAAGCCGCCAGCTGGGAGCGGAGCAGAGCCAGGCCGGTGCTCCCGAAGGCAGCAAGATGTTGCGAGCCACAGCTCCCTGCTGGTTCCCACCTGGGTACCCAGAAGCTGAGAAGGTGGCCGAGGAGGCGGCCCTGGAGGCTCCAGAATTCCCACTGCCCTCTCATCAGCCTGCCCAGAGCTTCGGGCTCCGGGTGCCCCAGATGCACAGCCAGGCCTCAGCATTTGTGGACATCCAGGCGGAGCCCCAGAACAGGGGTCCGGCGGTGCCCCCAGCGTGGCCCAAGATGGTGACGGAGGCGTGCTACTTCCCTGCGCAGAGGGGATCGGCCTGCTGCTTGCCAGGCGCCCCAAGGCTGTCAGAGAGGCCCTCGGGAGTCCGCATCGCAGCCCCCAGGAAGAGGAAGACGATCGCCCACTCTTCCAGCCCTTGCTTGGTCACAGGTTACACAGATGCCAAGAGAACCCGGGTGGCCAGCGGCAGCCAACGCTCCAGTGGCTCCAAGGTCGGCAGACAGCCAGGGAAGACGCACAACAGGTCAGGGATGGCATGCAAGACCATCACCACCATCAGCTCTAAGCGAATCGTCCGTCGTCCATCCTTACCGAGTTTGAAGAAACCCATTATCCTCCGAAGGTCTGGGTGCCAAGTCCCCACCGTCATCCGCCGAGGCTATCTCCAACTGTTCACCGAAGAGTGTCTCAAGTTCTGCGCCTCCAAGCAGGAGGCCGAGGAGAAGGCGCTGAACGAGGAGAAGGTGGCCTACGACTGCAGCCCCAACAAGAACAGGTACCTGAACGTGGTCCTGAACACCCTCAAGAGACTCAAGGGCCTGACCCCCAGCTCCATGCCCGGCCTCAGCAGGGCCGCCCTGTACGGCCGCCTCCAGGAGTTCCTGCTCACCCAGGACCAGCTCAAGGAGAACGGCTACCCCTCCCCGCACCCCGAGCGGCCCGGAGGCGCCGTCCTCTTCACTGGCCAGGGGAAGGGGCCCGGCGACTCCTCCTGCAGGGTCTGCTGCCGTTGTGGCACCGAGTACCTGGTGTCCTCCTCGGGCCGCTGTGTACGCGACCAGTTGTGTTATTATCACTGGGGGCGGGTCCGCTCGAGCCAGGTGGCTGGAGGCCGGGTTAGCCAGTACACCTGCTGTGCAGCTGCTCCTGGCTCTGTGGGCTGCCAGGTGGCAAAGCAGCACGTGCGGGACGGCCGCAAGGAGAGCCTCGATGGCTTCGTGGAGACCTTCAAGAAAGAGTTGTCCAGAGACGCTTATCCAGGAATCTACGCCTTGGACTGTGAGATGTGCTACACCACGCATGGCCTAGAGCTGACCCGCGTCACCGTGGTGGACGCCGACATGCGAGTGGTGTACGACACCTTCGTCAAGCCCGACAACGAGATCGTGGACTACAACACCAGGTTTTCCGGAGTCACCGAGGCCGACGTCGCCAAGACGAGCATCACCTTGCCCCAAACTCCAAGCCATCCTGCTGAGCTTTTTCAGCGCCCAAACCATCCTCATCGGGCACAGCCTGGAGAGCGATCTGCTGGCCCTGAAGCTCATCCACAGCACCGTGGTGGACACAGCCGTGCTCTTCCCGCACTACCTGGGTTTCCCCTACAAGCGCTCCCTCAGGAATCTCGCGGCCGACTACCTGGGACAGATCATCCAGGACAGCCAGGACGGCCACAACTCCAGCGAGGACGCAAACGCCTGCCTGCAGCTGGTGATGTGGAAGGTCCGACAGCGCGCCCAGATCCAGCCACGCCAGCGGTCCGCCTCTCCCTCCGCCCTGGCCTGTCCTTAGCCCCAGGCCTCTTCCAAAACCGCCGTCAGTCCCGAGAGCTCACCCTGTCCACCGCGCCGCAAAGCGAAAGAAACTGGAGCAGCCGGCGGCAGGAGAGGGCAAAAAGCCAAGAGTAACCCCAACCCCCCACTCCCAGTCCCCCGGAATCCCCGCCGCTGCCCCTCGGGCCTGTCCCCATCAATAATAATGGATTCTATACGTGGGATGGTTTTAAAGTACGTGGAAAAATTCTTTGATGGATTTTCCTTGGAAAAGTGAAACCTAAATCCACTCCGTTTGGAGGTGGGACTATTTACAGTTGGTGCTTACTAAACATAAACTACGTTTAGGCTGATATTTCAGACAATGAAACCTTTGAGTGCCCGTAGGGGGAAGATCTCGGTTGCTGAGTGCAGGGAAGGAGGATGTAATTCCATCATATATACTCTCTGTGCCTACCGCATTTTGAAAAATGCCAGTGATACCTATTTATAAAATAAAATCAACCAAGGAAAAGTACGAACTTAGCAACACTATATGTAGTTAATACAACGGTATCTTGTATTTCTTACGTCCAGGTATACTTATAAATGCCTAGAGGGATTTCACCACCTCAGGATGGAGAGACTGAATGCTTCTGAGGGAATTAGGATGGTGGAATATTGGTGGTACCAGGGAAGGGGGAGAGATGTTTGAAAATACTATGTTTGCTCGTTCTTGGGTCCCAATAAAGAAGGAACAGGGCACAGGAGTCGGAAGGACTAGTGGCAATAGTGATGAAGGGACCTTCTTATCATGCTGGCAGTGTTAATTACCCAGGTGTAGGATGCCATACACTGAGGCGGAAGATCGCAAGTCAGAGTGGCCGGCAGGCACAACTTCCTGGCACACCAGAGGCAGGTCTTCAATACCCACTGGTTTCCCCACCAGGCTGCATAAGCGAACCTGAGCCACAGGGAGTTGGTCAAATCCTCCTGACACTGTGGAGAAACCAACAGGCAAAACGTGGGGGCAAAAGTGATGAGACCCCACACTTTTCACTAGTGGTCGCAATGAGCTATGAAGTAACAGCTTCTCAACCTGTGCTGTTTCCTGTTGGATGCACATAATCCATTTGCATTGCAGACAATTTTAGGATGTGCTTTACAGTAAGGTGGAAAGTACCTTATGGCAAAAAACACTCAGAAATTTATGTGTGGATTTCAAGTCATTCCAGTCCTAGAACGTTGTGCTTTTTAGAGACGCCATAGCTGTTTTTCCCTTTGTAATATCAGAGCAGTAATATCTTCTCTGGAGGCCTGTTGGGTGAATTTCATGGAATGAAGTTAAGTAGGTGCCAGAACCGTTGCCGTTTTCCCGCCATAGCCCTGCCACCCACTGAAAAATGTTTGATGAGATTACTTAATGATTTCCAATTAAGTCGTATTTCCAAATATCATGATTTCCATTTTAATGTAGTTGGTACGGAGCTTTGTGAGTGTGTGCTTCTTTTATTATGGATCACGTTCAGCTCCTTTTTATTTGCCTCCCAGTTATAATAGTAAAACTCTACTCCTCTACTCCGAGGAGTCCCTACCACCCATATCATCACTTTCCAGCCCAGCACTCTTCACGCTCATTCATTTAAAGCATTCAACATTGTGTAAATGAATCTTGGAAGGCAAAAGCTACTGAATTTAGCGAATTTGTGGAGGCATTCCCACAAATCAGCCAGGTGAAGTTTCACACACCCGAAGACTGCACAACTCCTCTAAGGCAGCACTATGCTGCAAACCCAGACGGCCACTCTTCTCACCCCTCGTCCGTTTGCTGTTCTGGGTAATGAGGTTCAAAAGTCACCTAGGCAACTGCAAAAATAGCTGAAATGGAGAAAGGGCTTCAGGCTGGTGACCAGCAGAAGTCCACCTGACCCCCGTAAGCTGCTGAACAAGAAGGGCTGCCAGAAATGTCCCCCTAGGGAATTTGGTGGAGACGAAGACCCGCTCACTGGACAAGGGTTCCTCCCAGGATACGCCCGAGCGGAAGAAGCGGGCTCTGAGCCACGCTTTTTCACCCACCGCTACCCCGCCCTGGGCTGGTGAAGGTGCGCGTAAGGATGTGGACTACTGAGCCCTGAAGAAATAAGTCCTTCCCCTTTGACCCCATGGAGGATTGCCTGTGAGGATCTTAAATGAGTCTACCCGTGTCTAGACACGGGAGTAGGTCTGTCCGGTACAGCACCTCCCTCAAGGAGGAGAAGAGTGAGGAGAACGGAAACTCAAGTCTGACCATTCTGTCCTGGGAGAGAAGAGGAGGATCTCATCTCTCATCTGTCCCAGCAAGGCAAGGAGACTTTCTCTCATCTTTCCAAGCAAGGCAGGGTGACTTATGATAATTAGGAATCAAAAAGAGTCTAGAAGGAACGAAAGCAGCCCGTAAGGTGAATTCCTAAGGACTGCCCATTGAAACTGACAAAATTGCCCTTGTTTGATGAGAGGAATGAGCAGAGCACTGAGGTGGTGAACAAGGATCTGGTGAGACTTTCCCAGCATGTTTCTACCAAAGCTTTATCTAAGCTTCTCAGAACACTCTCCTAAAAAGCAGATGTTTGGCCCTTCAGAAAGTCAGCAAGCAAAATGCCTTGAGTGTCCCAAAACACTGATGCCATGATGTTGGCTCCTGACTGGCCTCCTTTTCCTTTGACTGGACCACTGCCACCTCTTGGTAGCCACCGCTTTGATGATGCCTTGCCCTCGAGATCATATTGGTAAAGCCATGTTCCAACTTCCGGTTATCATCTGTCAGAGGGATGCGTCAGGATCGTGATCCCTCCTGTTTAAAATTTCCACTGATAGCTCTCGTCGTAACTGCAGCTGATCTGGGCACAGTGGTTTTCACAGCCACTGCAGGATTCATCTTCCACCTCTTCTCACCTCTTCTTGAAACAAGCTATACATTCGTAGAGAGTTCATTTCTTTGGAGTAGTGTCCTTATCAGCTTTTCTGAAAACATCAATGATTTCTTCATTCTTCCACCCAAGCTTCACCAGAAATTTGATGTTTGCTCTTGCTGCAGTTTTCGTGGAATTCATGTTGCTCTGATAGGAGTCCTTTTCAGTGGATGTCTCATCCTTCTCAGTGCCTCAAACTAGATCTAGTTCAGAAAGGTGATAAGAAGTTAGGACAAGTTTATTTGAGTGCAAACCAGTGGAAATCCATGCATAGTTTCTTCAGCATGTGCATTTTCTATGAACCTTTGGAAGACCCCCTGTGTTGAACATTGCCCGAGTCCTGGGAGAGAAGTGGGTGCGGTCCACTTCCTGTCCTCAATTTGCCCACAGCGGAGGAGTGCACAGAGCAGGGAAAGGCAACCCCAGAGAGATCCTGCCCTCCAGCATGCAGCAGACTGCTGGATCAGTCCTGGCTCCATGGGGTGCTGTGTGGGCCCAAGCAAGTTGCCCAACCTCCCTGAACCTTCATTTAATCCTAGGTAGCCCAATTCCAGTAGCCATTATAGGACTGCCCTGCACGGACAGTTAATTAACTCAGGAAAAGCAACCTAGCTCCAAGGTTAGCAACCAGGAGTTCCAGTTGATTCCGCTAGCGCACCCCCTGGGGCATTCCCAAGCTGGAGTCTGGTGGAAGATGAGGCTCAGTGTGATTGGATTGAAGCAGCAACCTATCAAGGAGAAGTCCCACCCACTCTGCCCTGTGCGTCTATAAAGGCGATGCGTGGCGGCCGCGGCACTCATTGAAGCCGCCAGTTGGGAGAGGAGCAGAGCCAGGCCGGTGCTCCCGAAGGCAGCAAGATGTTGCGAGCCACAGCTCCCTGCTGGTTCCCACCTGGATACCCAGAAGCTAAGAAGGTGGCCGAGGAGGCGGCCCTGGAGGCAAGCCGCCAGCTGGGAGCGGAGCAGAGCCAGGCCGGTGCTCCCGAAGGCAGCAAGATGTTGCGAGCCACAGCTCCCTGCTGGTTCCCACCTGGGTACCCAGAAGCTAAGAAGGTGGCCGAGGAGGCGGCCCTGGAGGCAAGCCGCCAGCTGGGAGCGGAGCAGAGCCAGGCCGGTGCTCCCGAAGGCAGCAAGATGTTGCGAGCCACAGCTCCCTGCTGGTTCCCACCTGGGTACCCAGAAGCTAAGAAGGTGGCCGAGGAGGCGGCCCTGGAGGCTCCAGAATTCCCACTGCCCTCTCATCAGCCTGCCCAGAGCTTCGGGCTCCGGGTGCCCCAGATGCACAGCCAGGCCTCAGCATTTGTGGACATCCAGGCGGAGCCCCAGAACAGGGGTCCGGCGGTGCCCCCAGCGTGGCCCAAGATGGTGACGGAGGCGTGCTACTTCCCTGCGCAGAGGGGATCGGCCTGCTGCTTGCCAGGCGCCCCAAGGCTGTCAGAGAGGCCCTCGGGAGTCCGCATCGCAGCCCCCAGGAAGAGGAAGACGATCGCCCACTCTTCCAGCCCTTGCTTGGTCACAGGTTACACAGATGCCAAGAGAACCCGGGTGGCCAGCAGCAGCCAACGCTCCAGTGGCTCCAAGGTCGGCAGACAGCCAGGGAAGATGCGCAACAGGTCAGGGATGGCATGCAAGACCACCACCACCATCAGCTCTAAGCGAATCGTCCGTGGTCCATCCTTACCGAGTTTGAAGAAACCCATTATCCTCCGAAGGTCTGGGTGCCAAGTCCCCACCGTCATCCGCCGAGGCTATCTCCAACTGTTCACCGAAGAGTGTCTCAAGTTCTGCGCCTCCAAGCAGGAGGCCGAGGAGAAGGCGCTGAACGAGGAGAAGGTGGCCTACGACTGCAGCCCCAACAAGAACAGGTACCTGAACGTGGTCCTGAACACCCTCAAGAGACTCAAGGGCCTGACCCCCAGCTCCATGCCCGGCCTCAGCAGGGCCGCCCTGTACGGCCGCCTCCAGGAGTTCCTGCTCACCCAGGACCAGCTCAAGGAGAACGGCTACCCCTTCCCGCACCCCGAGCGGCCCGGAGGCGCCGTCCTCTTCACTGGCCAGGGGAAGGGGCCCGGCGACTCCTCCTGCAGGGTCTGCTGCCGTTGTGGCACCGAGTACCTGGTGTCCTCCTCGGGCCGCTGTGTACGCGACCAGTTGTGTTATTATCACTGGGGGCGGGTCCGCTCGAGCCAGGTGGCTGGAGGCCGGGTTAGCCAGTACACCTGCTGTGCAGCTGCTCCTGGCTCTGTGGGCTGCCAGGTGGCAAAGCAGCACGTGCGGGACGGCCGCAAGGAGAGCCTCGATGGCTTCGTGGAGACCTTCAAGAAAGAGTTGTCCAGAGACGCTTATCCAGGAATCTACGCCTTGGACTGTGAGATGTGCTACACCACGCATGGCCTAGAGCTGACCCGCGTCACCGTGGTGGACGCCGACATGCGAGTGGTGTACGACACCTTCGTCAAGCCCGACAACGAGATCGTGGACTACAACACCAGGTTTTCCGGAGTCACCGAGGCCGACGTCGCCAAGACGAGCATCACCTTGCCCCAAGTCCAAGCCATCCTGCTGAGCTTTTTCAGCGCCCAAACCATCCTCATCGGGCACAGCCTGGAGAGCGATCTGCTGGCCCTGAAGCTCATCCACAGCACCGTGGTGGACACGGCCGTGCTCTTCCCGCACTACCTGGGTTTCCCCTACAAGCGCTCCCTCAGGAATCTCGCGGCCGACTACCTGGGACAGATCATCCAGGACAGCCAGGACGGCCACAACTCCAGCGAGGACGCAAACGCCTGCCTGCAGCTGGTGATGTGGAAGGTCCGACAGCGCGCCCAGATCCAGCCACGCCAGCGGTCCGCCTCTCCCTCCGCCCTGGCCTGTCCTTAGCCCCAGGCCTCTTCCAAAACCGCCATCAGTCCCGAGAGCTCACCCTGTCCACCGCGCCGCAAAGCGAAAGAAACTGGAGCAGCCGGCGGCAGGAGAGGGCAAAAAGCCAAGAGTAACCCCAACCCCCCACTCCCAGTCCCCCGGAATCCCCGCCGCTGCCCCTCGGGCCTGTCCCCATCAATAATAATGGATTCTATACGTGGGATGGTTTTAAAGTACATGGAAAAATTCTTTGATGGATTTTCCTTGGAAAAGTGAAACCTAAATCCACTCCGTTTGGAGGTGGGACTATTTACAGTTGGTGCTTACTAAACATAAACTACGTTTAGGCTGATATTTCAGACAATGAAACCTTTGAGTGCCCGTAGGGGGAAGATCTCGGTTGCTGAGTGCAGGGAAGGAGGATGTAATTCCATCATATATACTCTCTGTGCCTACCGCATTTTGAAAAATGCCAGTGATACCTATTTATAAAATAAAATCAACCAAGGAAAAGTACGAACTTAGCAACACTATATGTAGTTAATACAACGGTATCTTGTATTTCTTACGTCCAGGTATACTTATAAATGCCTAGAGGGATTTCACCACCTCAGGATGGAGAGACTGAATGCTTCTGAGGGAATTAGGATGGTGGAATATTGGTGGTACCAGGGAAGGGGGAGAGATGTTTGAAAATACTATGTTTGCTCGTTCTTGGGTCCCAATAAAGAAGGAACAGGGCACAGGAGTCGGAAGGACTAGTGGCAATAGTGATGAAGGGACCTTCTTATCATGCTGGCAGTGTTAATTACCCAGGTGTAGGATGCCATACACTGAGGCGGAAGATCGCAAGTCAGAGTGGCCGGCAGGCACAACTTCCTGGCACACCAGAGGCAGGTCTTCAATACCCACTGGTTTCCCCACCAGGCTGCATAAGCGAACCTGAGCCACAGGGAGTTGGTCAAATCCTCCTGACAGTGTGGAGAAACCAACAGGCAAAACGAGTTGGCAAAAGTGATGAGACCCCACACTTTTCACTAGGGGTCGCAATGAGCTATGAAGTAACAGCTTCTCAACCTGTGCTGTTTCCTGTTGGATGCACATAATCCATTTGCATTGCAGACAATTTTAGGATGTGCTTTACAGTAAGGTGGAAAGTACCTTATGGCAAAAAACACTCAGAAATTTATGTGTGGATTTCAAGTCATTCCAGTCCTAGAACGTTGTGCTTTTTAGAGACGCCATAGCTGTTTTTCCCTTTGTAATATCAGAGCAGTAATATCTTCTCTGGAGGCCTGTTGGGTGAATTTCATGGAATGAAGTTAAGTAGGTGCCAGAACCGTTGCCGTTTTCCCGCCATAGCCCTGCCACCCACTGAAAAATGTTTGATGAGATTACTTAATGATTTCCAATTAAGTCGTATTTCCAAATATCATGATTTCCATTTTAATGTAGTTGGTACGGAGCTTTGTGAGTGTGTGCTTCTTTTATTATGGATCACGTTCAGCTCCTTTTTATTTGCCTCCCAGTTATAATAGTAAAACTCTACTCCTCTACTCCGAGGAGTCCCTACCACCCATATCATCACTTTCCAGCCCAGCACTCTTCACGCTCATTCATTTAAAGCATTCAACATTGTGTAAATGAATCTTGGAAGGCAAAAGCTACTGAATTTAGCGAATTTGTGGAGGCATTCCCACAAATCAGCCAGGTGAAGTTTCACACACCCGAAGACTGCACAACTCCTCTAAGGCAGCACTATGCTGCAAACCCAGACGGCCACTCTTCTCACCCCTCGTCCGTTTGCTGTTCTGGGTAATGAGGTTCAAAAGTCACCTAGGCAACTGCAAAAATAGCTGAAATGGAGAAAGGGCTTCAGGCTGGTGACCAGCAGAGGTCCACCTGACCCCCGTAAGCTGCTGAACAAGAAGGGCTGCCAGAAATGTCCCCCTAGGGAATTTGGTGGAGACGAAGACCCGCTCACTGGACAAGGGTTCCTCCCAGGATACGCCCGAGCGGAAGAAGCGGGCTCTGAGCCACGCCCTTTCACCCACCGCTACCCCGCCCTGGGCTGGTGAAGGTGCGCGTAAGGATGTGGACTACTGAGCCCTGAAGAAATAAGTCCTTCCCCTTTGACCCCATGGAGGATTGCCTGTGAGGATCTTAAATGAGTCTACCCGTGTCTAGACACGGGAGTAGGTCTGTCCGGTACAGCACCTCCCTCAAGGAGGAGAAGAGTGAGGAGAAAGGAAACTCAAGTCTGACCATTCTGTCCTGGGAGAGAAGAGGAGGACCTCATCTCTCATCTGTCCCAGCAAGGCAAGGAGACTTTCTCTCATCTTTCCAAGCAAGGCAGGGTGACTTATGATAATTAGGAATCAAAAAGAGTCTAGAAGGAACGAAAGCAGCCCGTAAGGTGAATTCCTAAGGACTGCCCATTGAAACTGACAAAATTGCCCTTGTTTGATGAGAGGAATGAGCAGAGCACTGAGGTGGTGAACAAGGATCTGGTGAGACTTTCCCAGCATGTTTCTACCAAAGCTTTATCTAAGCTTCTCAGAACACTCTCCTAAAAAGCAGATGTTTGGCCCTTCAGAAAGTCAGCAAGCAAAATGCCTTGAGTGTCCCAAAACACTGATGCCATGATGTTGGCTCCTGACTGGCCTCCTTTTCCTTTGACTGGACCACTGCCACCTCTTGGTAGCCACCGCTTTGATGATGCCTTGCCCTCGAGATCATATTGGTAAAGCCATGTTCCAACTTCCGGTTATCATCTGTCAGAGGGATGCGTCAGGATCGTGATCCCTCCTGTTTAAAATTTCCACTGATAGCTCTCGTCGTAACTGCAGCTGATCTGGGCACAGTGGTTTTCACAGCCACTGCAGGATTCATCTTCCACCTCTTCTCACCTCTTCTTGAAACAAGCTATACATTCGTAGAGAGTTCATTTCTTTGGAGTAGTGTCCTTATCAGCTTTTCTGAAAACATCAATGATTTCTTCATTCTTCCACCCAAGCTTCACCAGAAATTTGATGTTTGCTCTTGCTGCAGTTTTCGTGGAATTCATGTTGCTCTGATAGGAGTCCTTTTCAGTGGATGTCTCATCCTTCTCAGTGCCTCAAACTAGATCTAGTTCAGAAAGGTGATAAGAAGTTAGGACAAGTTTATTTGAGTGCAAACCAGTGGAAATCCATGCATAGTTTCTTCAGCATGTGCATTTTCTATGAACCTTTGGAAGACCCCCTGTGTTGAACATTGCCCGAGTCCTGGGAGAGAAGTGGGTGCGGTCCACTTCCTGTCCTCAATTTGCCCACAGCGGAGGAGTGCACAGAGCAGGGAAAGGCAACCCCAGAGAGATCCTGCCCTCCAGCATGCAGCAGACTGCTGGATCAGTCCTGGCTCCATGGGGTGCTGTGTGGGCCCAAGCAAGTTGCCCAACCTCCCTGAACCTTCATTTAATCCTAGGTAGCCCAATTCCAGTAGCCATTATAGGACTGCCCTGCACGGACAGTTAATTAACTCAGGAAAAGCAACCTAGCTCCAAGGTTAGCAACCAGGAGTTCCAGTTGATTCCGCTAGCGCACCCCCTGGGGCATTCCCAAGCTGGAGTCTGGTGGAAGATGAGGCTCAGTGTGATTGGATTGAAGCAGCAACCTATCAAGGAGAAGTCCCACCCACTCTGCCCTGTGCGTCTATAAAGGCGACGCGTGGCGGCCGCGGCACTCATTGAAGCCGCCAGTTGGGAGAGGAGCAGAGCCAGGCCGGTGCTCCCGAAGGCAGCAAGATGTTGCGAGCCACAGCTCCCTGCTGGTTCCCACCTGGATACCCAGAAGCTAAGAAGGTGGCCGAGGAGGCGGCCCTGGAGGCAAGCCGCCAGCTGGGAGCGGAGCAGAGCCAGGCCGGTGCTCCCGAAGGCAGCAAGATGTTGCGAGCCACAGCTCCCTGCTGGTTCCCACCTGGGTACCCAGAAGCTAAGAAGGTGGCCGAGGAGGCGGCCCTGGAGGCAAGCCGCCAGCTGGGAGCGGAGCAGAGCCAGGCCGGTGCTCCCGAAGGCAGCAAGATGTTGCGAGCCACAGCTCCCTGCTGGTTCCCACCTGGGTACCCAGAAGCTAAGAAGGTGGCCGAGGAGGCGGCCCTGGAGGCTCCAGAATTCCCACTGCCCTCTCATCAGCCTGCCCAGAGCTTCGGGCTCCGGGTGCCCCAGATGCACAGCCAGGCCTCAGCATTTGTGGACATCCAGGCGGAGCCCCAGAACAGGGGTCCGGCGGTGCCCCCAGCGTGGCCCAAGATGGTGACGGAGGCGTGCTACTTCCCTGCGCAGAGGGGATCGGCCTGCTGCTTGCCAGGCGCCCCAAGGCTGTCAGAGAGGCCCTCGGGAGTCCGCATCGCAGCCCCCAGGAAGAGGAAGACGATCGCCCACTCTTCCAGCCCTTGCTTGGTCACAGGTTACACAGATGCCAAGAGAACCCGGGTGGCCAGCAGCAGCCAACGCTCCAGTGGCTCCAAGGTCGGCAGACAGCCAGGGAAGACGCGCAACAGGTCAGGGATGGCATGCAAGACCACCACCACCATCAGCTCTAAGCGAATCGTCCGTGGTCCATCCTTACCGAGTTTGAAGAAACCCATTATCCTCCGAAGGTCTGGGTGCCAAGTCCCCACCGTCATCCGCCGAGGCTATCTCCAACTGTTCACCGAAGAGTGTCTCAAGTTCTGCGCCTCCAAGCAGGAGGCCGAGGAGAAGGCGCTGAACGAGGAGAAGGTGGCCTACGACTGCAGCCCCAACAAGAACAGGTACCTGAACGTGGTCCTGAACACCCTCAAGAGACTCAAGGGCCTGACCCCCAGCTCCATGCCCGGCCTCAGCAGGGCCGCCCTGTACGGCCGCCTCCAGGAGTTCCTGCTCACCCAGGACCAGCTCAAGGAGAACGGCTACCCCTTCCCGCACCCCGAGCGGCCCGGAG
Source organism: Gorilla gorilla gorilla (assembly GCF_029281585.2). NCBI lineage: Eukaryota > Metazoa > Chordata > Mammalia > Primates > Hominidae > Gorilla > Gorilla gorilla. The sequence continues at coordinate 28,635,391 of NC_073241.2, read as the reverse complement.
GCGCCGTCCTCTTCACTGGCCAGGGGAAGGGGCCCGGCGACTCCTCCTGCAGGGTCTGCTGCCGTTGTGGCACCGAGTACCTGGTGTCCTCCTCGGGCCGCTGTGTACGCGACCAGTTGTGTTATTATCACTGGGGGCGGGTCCGCTCGAGCCAGGTGGCTGGAGGCCGGGTTAGCCAGTACACCTGCTGTGCAGCTGCTCCTGGCTCTGTGGGCTGCCAGGTGGCAAAGCAGCACGTGCGGGACGGCCGCAAGGAGAGCCTCGATGGCTTCGTGGAGACCTTCAAGAAAGAGTTGTCCAGAGACGCTTATCCAGGAATCTACGCCTTGGACTGTGAGATGTGCTACACCACGCATGGCCTAGAGCTGACCCGCGTCACCGTGGTGGACGCCGACATGCGAGTGGTGTACGACACCTTCGTCAAGCCCGACAACGAGATCGTGGACTACAACACCAGGTTTTCCGGAGTCACCGAGGCCGACGTCGCCAAGACGAGCATCACCTTGCCCCAAGTCCAAGCCATCCTGCTGAGCTTTTTCAGCGCCCAAACCATCCTCATCGGGCACAGCCTGGAGAGCGATCTGCTGGCCCTGAAGCTCATCCACAGCACCGTGGTGGACACGGCCGTGCTCTTCCCGCACTACCTGGGTTTCCCCTACAAGCGCTCCCTCAGGAATCTCGCGGCCGACTACCTGGGACAGATCATCCAGGACAGCCAGGACGGCCACAACTCCAGCGAGGACGCAAACGCCTGCCTGCAGCTGGTGATGTGGAAGGTCCGACAGCGCGCCCAGATCCAGCCACGCCAGCGGTCCGCCTCTCCCTCCGCCCTGGCCTGTCCTTAGCCCCAGGCCTCTTCCAAAACCGCCATCAGTCCCGAGAGCTCACCCTGTCCACCGCGCCGCAAAGCGAAAGAAACTGGAGCAGCCGGCGGCAGGAGAGGGCAAAAAGCCAAGAGTAACCCCAACCCCCCACTCCCAGTCCCCCGGAATCCCCGCCGCTGCCCCTCGGGCCTGTCCCCATCAATAATAATGGATTCTATACGTGGGATGGTTTTAAAGTACATGGAAAAATTCTTTGATGGATTTTCCTTGGAAAAGTGAAACCTAAATCCACTCCGTTTGGAGGTGGGACTATTTACAGTTGGTGCTTACTAAACATAAACTACGTTTAGGCTGATATTTCAGACAATGAAACCTTTGAGTGCCCGTAGGGGGAAGATCTCGGTTGCTGAGTGCAGGGAAGGAGGATGTAATTCCATCATATATACTCTCTGTGCCTACCGCATTTTGAAAAATGCCAGTGATACCTATTTATAAAATAAAATCAACCAAGGAAAAGTACGAACTTAGCAACACTATATGTAGTTAATACAACGGTATCTTGTATTTCTTACGTCCAGGTATACTTATAAATGCCTAGAGGGATTTCACCACCTCAGGATGGAGAGACTGAATGCTTCTGAGGGAATTAGGATGGTGGAATATTGGTGGTACCAGGGAAGGGGGAGAGATGTTTGAAAATACTATGTTTGCTCGTTCTTGGGTCCCAATAAAGAAGGAACAGGGCACAGGAGTCGGAAGGACTAGTGGCAATAGTGATGAAGGGACCTTCTTATCATGCTGGCAGTGTTAATTACCCAGGTGTAGGATGCCATACACTGAGGCGGAAGATCGCAAGTCAGAGTGGCCGGCAGGCACAACTTCCTGGCACACCAGAGGCAGGTCTTCAATACCCACTGGTTTCCCCACCAGGCTGCATAAGCGAACCTGAGCCACAGGGAGTTGGTCAAATCCTCCTGACAGTGTGGAGAAACCAACAGGCAAAACGAGTTGGCAAAAGTGATGAGACCCCACACTTTTCACTAGGGGTCGCAATGAGCTATGAAGTAACAGCTTCTCAACCTGTGCTGTTTCCTGTTGGATGCACATAATCCATTTGCATTGCAGACAATTTTAGGATGTGCTTTACAGTAAGGTGGAAAGTACCTTATGGCAAAAAACACTCAGAAATTTATGTGTGGATTTCAAGTCATTCCAGTCCTAGAACGTTGTGCTTTTTAGAGACGCCATAGCTGTTTTTCCCTTTGTAATATCAGAGCAGTAATATCTTCTCTGGAGGCCTGTTGGGTGAATTTCATGGAATGAAGTTAAGTAGGTGCCAGAACCGTTGCCGTTTTCCCGCCATAGCCCTGCCACCCACTGAAAAATGTTTGATGAGATTACTTAATGATTTCCAATTAAGTCGTATTTCCAAATATCATGATTTCCATTTTAATGTAGTTGGTACGGAGCTTTGTGAGTGTGTGCTTCTTTTATTATGGATCACGTTCAGCTCCTTTTTATTTGCCTCCCAGTTATAATAGTAAAACTCTACTCCTCTACTCCGAGGAGTCCCTACCACCCATATCATCACTTTCCAGCCCAGCACTCTTCACGCTCATTCATTTAAAGCATTCAACATTGTGTAAATGAATCTTGGAAGGCAAAAGCTACTGAATTTAGCGAATTTGTGGAGGCATTCCCACAAATCAGCCAGGTGAAGTTTCACACACCCGAAGACTGCACAACTCCTCTAAGGCAGCACTATGCTGCAAACCCAGACGGCCACTCTTCTCACCCCTCGTCCGTTTGCTGTTCTGGGTAATGAGGTTCAAAAGTCACCTAGGCAACTGCAAAAATAGCTGAAATGGAGAAAGGGCTTCAGGCTGGTGACCAGCAGAGGTCCACCTGACCCCCGTAAGCTGCTGAACAAGAAGGGCTGCCAGAAATGTCCCCCTAGGGAATTTGGTGGAGACGAAGACCCGCTCACTGGACAAGGGTTCCTCCCAGGATACGCCCGAGCGGAAGAAGCGGGCTCTGAGCCACGCCCTTTCACCCACCGCTACCCCGCCCTGGGCTGGTGAAGGTGCGCGTAAGGATGTGGACTACTGAGCCCTGAAGAAATAAGTCCTTCCCCTTTGACCCCATGGAGGATTGCCTGTGAGGATCTTAAATGAGTCTACCCGTGTCTAGACACGGGAGTAGGTCTGTCCGGTACAGCACCTCCCTCAAGGAGGAGAAGAGTGAGGAGAAAGGAAACTCAAGTCTGACCATTCTGTCCTGGGAGAGAAGAGGAGGACCTCATCTCTCATCTGTCCCAGCAAGGCAAGGAGACTTTCTCTCATCTTTCCAAGCAAGGCAGGGTGACTTATGATAATTAGGAATCAAAAAGAGTCTAGAAGGAACGAAAGCAGCCCGTAAGGTGAATTCCTAAGGACTGCCCATTGAAACTGACAAAATTGCCCTTGTTTGATGAGAGGAATGAGCAGAGCACTGAGGTGGTGAACAAGGATCTGGTGAGACTTTCCCAGCATGTTTCTACCAAAGCTTTATCTAAGCTTCTCAGAACACTCTCCTAAAAAGCAGATGTTTGGCCCTTCAGAAAGTCAGCAAGCAAAATGCCTTGAGTGTCCCAAAACACTGATGCCATGATGTTGGCTCCTGACTGGCCTCCTTTTCCTTTGACTGGACCACTGCCACCTCTTGGTAGCCACCGCTTTGATGATGCCTTGCCCTCGAGATCATATTGGTAAAGCCATGTTCCAACTTCCGGTTATCATCTGTCAGAGGGATGCGTCAGGATCGTGATCCCTCCTGTTTAAAATTTCCACTGATAGCTCTCGTCGTAACTGCAGCTGATCTGGGCACAGTGGTTTTCACAGCCACTGCAGGATTCATCTTCCACCTCTTCTCACCTCTTCTTGAAACAAGCTATACATTCGTAGAGAGTTCATTTCTTTGGAGTAGTGTCCTTATCAGCTTTTCTGAAAACATCAATGATTTCTTCATTCTTCCACCCAAGCTTCACCAGAAATTTGATGTTTGCTCTTGCTGCAGTTTTCGTGGAATTCATGTTGCTCTGATAGGAGTCCTTTTCAGTGGATGTCTCATCCTTCTCAGTGCCTCAAACTAGATCTAGTTCAGAAAGGTGATAAGAAGTTAGGACAAGTTTATTTGAGTGCAAACCAGTGGAAATCCATGCATAGTTTCTTCAGCATGTGCATTTTCTATGAACCTTTGGAAGACCCCCTGTGTTGAACATTGCCCGAGTCCTGGGAGAGAAGTGGGTGCGGTCCACTTCCTGTCCTCAATTTGCCCACAGCGGAGGAGTGCACAGAGCAGGGAAAGGCAACCCCAGAGAGATCCTGCCCTCCAGCATGCAGCAGACTGCTGGATCAGTCCTGGCTCCATGGGGTGCTGTGTGGGCCCAAGCAAGTTGCCCAACCTCCCTGAACCTTCATTTAATCCTAGGTAGCCCAATTCCAGTAGCCATTATAGGACTGCCCTGCACGGACAGTTAATTAACTCAGGAAAAGCAACCTAGCTCCAAGGTTAGCAACCAGGAGTTCCAGTTGATTCCGCTAGCGCACCCCCTGGGGCATTCCCAAGCTGGAGTCTGGTGGAAGATGAGGCTCAGTGTGATTGGATTGAAGCAGCAACCTATCAAGGAGAAGTCCCACCCACTCTGCCCTGTGCGTCTATAAAGGCGACGCGTGGCGGCCGCGGCACTCATTGAAGCCGCCAGTTGGGAGAGGAGCAGAGCCAGGCCGGTGCTCCCGAAGGCAGCAAGATGTTGCGAGCCACAGCTCCCTGCTGGTTCCCACCTGGATACCCAGAAGCTAAGAAGGTGGCCGAGGAGGCGGCCCTGGAGGCAAGCCGCCAGCTGGGAGCGGAGCAGAGCCAGGCCGGTGCTCCCGAAGGCAGCAAGATGTTGCGAGCCACAGCTCCCTGCTGGTTCCCACCTGGGTACCCAGAAGCTAAGAAGGTGGCCGAGGAGGCGGCCCTGGAGGCAAGCCGCCAGCTGGGAGCGGAGCAGAGCCAGGCCGGTGCTCCCGAAGGCAGCAAGATGTTGCGAGCCACAGCTCCCTGCTGGTTCCCACCTGGGTACCCAGAAGCTAAGAAGGTGGCCGAGGAGGCGGCCCTGGAGGCTCCAGAATTCCCACTGCCCTCTCATCAGCCTGCCCAGAGCTTCGGGCTCCGGGTGCCCCAGATGCACAGCCAGGCCTCAGCATTTGTGGACATCCAGGCGGAGCCCCAGAACAGGGGTCCGGCGGTGCCCCCAGCGTGGCCCAAGATGGTGACGGAGGCGTGCTACTTCCCTGCGCAGAGGGGATCGGCCTGCTGCTTGCCAGGCGCCCCAAGGCTGTCAGAGAGGCCCTCGGGAGTCCGCATCGCAGCCCCCAGGAAGAGGAAGACGATCGCCCACTCTTCCAGCCCTTGCTTGGTCACAGGTTACACAGATGCCAAGAGAACCCGGGTGGCCAGCAGCAGCCAACGCTCCAGTGGCTCCAAGGTCGGCAGACAGCCAGGGAAGACGCGCAACAGGTCAGGGATGGCATGCAAGACCACCACCACCATCAGCTCTAAGCGAATCGTCCGTGGTCCATCCTTACCGAGTTTGAAGAAACCCATTATCCTCCGAAGGTCTGGGTGCCAAGTCCCCACCGTCATCCGCCGAGGCTATCTCCAACTGTTCACCGAAGAGTGTCTCAAGTTCTGCGCCTCCAAGCAGGAGGCCGAGGAGAAGGCGCTGAACGAGGAGAAGGTGGCCTACGACTGCAGCCCCAACAAGAACAGGTACCTGAACGTGGTCCTGAACACCCTCAAGAGACTCAAGGGCCTGACCCCCAGCTCCATGCCCGGCCTCAGCAGGGCCGCCCTGTACGGCCGCCTCCAGGAGTTCCTGCTCACCCAGGACCAGCTCAAGGAGAACGGCTACCCCTTCCCGCACCCCGAGCGGCCCGGAGGCGCCGTCCTCTTCACTGGCCAGGGGAAGGGGCCCGGCGACTCCTCCTGCAGGGTCTGCTGCCGTTGTGGCACCGAGTACCTGGTGTCCTCCTCGGGCCGCTGTGTACGCGACCAGTTGTGTTATTATCACTGGGGGCGGGTCCGCTCGAGCCAGGTGGCTGGAGGCCGGGTTAGCCAGTACACCTGCTGTGCAGCTGCTCCTGGCTCTGTGGGCTGCCAGGTGGCAAAGCAGCACGTGCGGGACGGCCGCAAGGAGAGCCTCGATGGCTTCGTGGAGACCTTCAAGAAAGAGTTGTCCAGAGACGCTTATCCAGGAATCTACGCCTTGGACTGTGAGATGTGCTACACCACGCATGGCCTAGAGCTGACCCGCGTCACCGTGGTGGACGCCGACATGCGAGTGGTGTACGACACCTTCGTCAAGCCCGACAACGAGATCGTGGACTACAACACCAGGTTTTCCGGAGTCACCGAGGCCGACGTCGCCAAGACGAGCATCACCTTGCCCCAAGTCCAAGCCATCCTGCTGAGCTTTTTCAGCGCCCAAACCATCCTCATCGGGCACAGCCTGGAGAGCGATCTGCTGGCCCTGAAGCTCATCCACAGCACCGTGGTGGACACGGCCGTGCTCTTCCCGCACTACCTGGGTTTCCCCTACAAGCGCTCCCTCAGGAATCTCGCGGCCGACTACCTGGGACAGATCATCCAGGACAGCCAGGACGGCCACAACTCCAGCGAGGACGCAAACGCCTGCCTGCAGCTGGTGATGTGGAAGGTCCGACAGCGCGCCCAGATCCAGCCACGCCAGCGGTCCGCCTCTCCCTCCGCCCTGGCCTGTCCTTAGCCCCAGGCCTCTTCCAAAACCGCCATCAGTCCCGAGAGCTCACCCTGTCCACCGCGCCGCAAAGCGAAAGAAACTGGAGCAGCCGGCGGCAGGAGAGGGCAAAAAGCCAAGAGTAACCCCAACCCCCCACTCCCAGTCCCCCGGAATCCCCGCCGCTGCCCCTCGGGCCTGTCCTCATCAATAATAATGGATTCTATACGTGGGATGGTTTTAAAGTACGTGGAAAAATTCTTTGATGGATTTTCCTTGGAAAAGTGAAACCTAAATCCACTCCGTTTGGAGGTTGGACTATTTACAGTTGGTGCTTACTAAACATAAACTACGTTTAGGCTGATATTTCAGACAATGAAACCTTTGAGTGCCCGTAGGGGGAAGATCTCGGTTGCTGAGTGCAGGGAAGGAGGATGTAATTCCATCATATATACTCTCTGTGCCTACCGCATTTTGAAAAATGCCAGTGATACCTATTTATAAAATAAAATCAACCAAGGAAAAGTACGAACTTAGCAACACTATATGTAGTTAATACAACGGTATCTTGTATTTCTTACGTCCAGGTATACTTATAAATGCCTAGAGGGATTTCACCACCTCAGGATGGAGAGACTGAATGCTTCTGAGGGAATTAGGATGGTGGAATATTGGTGGTACCAGGGAAGGGGGAGAGATGTTTGAAAATACTATGTTTGCTCGTTCTTGGGTCCCAATAAAGAAGGAACAGGGCACAGGAGTCGGAAGGACTAGTGGCAATAGTGATGAAGGGACCTTCTTATCATGCTGGCAGTGTTAATTACCCAGGTGTAGGATGCCATACACTGAGGCGGAAGATCGCAAGTCAGAGTGGCCGGCAGGCACAACTTCCTGGCACACCAGAGGCAGGTCTTCAATACCCACTGGTTTCCCCACCAGGCTGCATAAGCGAACCTGAGCCACAGGGAGTTGGTCAAATCCTCCTGACAGTGTGGAGAAACCAACAGGCAAAACGTGGGGGCAAAAGTGATGAGACCCCACACTTTTCACTAGGGGTCGCAATGAGCTATGAAGTAACAGCTTCTCAACCTGTGCTGTTTCCTGTTGGATGCACATAATCCATTTGCATTGCAGACAATTTTAGGATGTGCTTTACAGTAAGGTGGAAAGTACCTTATGGCAAAAAACACTCAGAAATTTATGTGTGGATTTCAAGTCATTCCAGTCCTAGAACGTTGTGCTTTTTAGAGACGCCATAGCTGTTTTTCCCTTTGTAATATCAGAGCAGTAATATCTTCTCTGGAGGCCTGTTGGGTGAATTTCATGGAATGAAGTTAAGTAGGTGCCAGAACCGTTGCCGTTTTCCCGCCATAGCCCTGCCACCCACTGAAAAATGTTTGATGAGATTACTTAATGATTTCCAATTAAGTCGTATTTCCAAATATCATGATTTCCATTTTAATGTAGTTGGTACGGAGCTTTGTGAGTGTGTGCTTCTTTTATTATGGATCACGTTCAGCTCCTTTTTATTTGCCTCCCAGTTATAATAGTAAAACTCTACTCCTCTACTCCGAGGAGTCCCTACCACCCATATCATCACTTTCCAGCCCAGCACTCTTCACGCTCATTCATTTAAAGCATTCAACATTGTGTAAATGAATCTTGGAAGGCAAAAGCTACTGAATTTAGCGAATTTGTGGAGGCATTCCCACAAATCAGCCAGGTGAAGTCTCACACACCCGAAGACTGCACAACTCCTCTAAGGCAGCACTATGCTGCAAACCCAGACGGCCACTTTTCTCACCCCTCGTCCGTTTGCTGTTCTGGGTAATGAGGTTCAAAAGTCACCTAGGCAACTGCAAAAATAGCTGAAATGGAGAAAGGGCTTCAGGCTGGTGACCAGCAGAGGTCCACCTGACCCCCGTAAGCTGCTGAACAAGAAGGGCTGCCAGAAATGTCCCCCTAGGGAATTTGGTGGAGACGAAGACCCGCTGACTGGACAAGGGTTCCTCCCAGGATACGCCCGAGCGGAAGAAGCGGGCTCTGAGCCACGCCCTTTCACCCACCGCTACCCCGCCCTGGGCTGGTGAAGGTGCGCGTAAGGATGTGGACTACTGAGCCCTGAAGAAATAAGTCCTTCCCCTTTGACCCCATGGAGGATTGCCTGTGAGGATCTTAAATGAGTCTACCCGTGTCTAGACACGGGAGTAGGTCTGTCCGGTACAGCACCTCCCTCAAGGAGGAGAAGAGTGAGGAGAAAGGAAACTCAAGTCTGACCATTCTGTCCTGGGAGAGAAGAGGAGGATCTCATCTCTCATCTGTCCCAGCAAGGCAAGGAGACTTTCTCTCATCTTTCCAAGCAAGGCAGGGTGACTTATTATAATTAGGAATCAAAAAGAGTCTAGAAGGAACGAAAGCAGCCCGTAAGGTGAATTCCTAAGGACTGCCCATTGAAACTGACAAAATTGCCCTTGTTTGATGAGAGGAATGAGCAGAGCACTGAGGTGGTGAACAAGGATCTGGTGAGACTTTCCCAGCATGTTTCTACCAAAGCTTTATCTAAGCTTCTCAGAACACTCTCCTAAAAAGCAGATGTTTGGCCCTTCAGAAAGTCAGCAAGCAAAATGCCTTGAGTGTCCCAAAACACTGATGCCATGATGTTGGCTCCTGACTGGCCTCCTTTTCCTTTGACTGGACCACTGCCACCTCTTGGTAGCCACCGCTTTGATGATGCCTTGCCCTCGAGATCATATTGGTAAAGCCATGTTCCAACTTCCGGTTATCATCTGTCAGAGGGATGCGTCAGGATCGTGATCCCTCCTGTTTAAAATTTCCACTGATAGCTCTCGTCGTAACTGCAGCTGATCTGGGCACAGTGGTTTTCACAGCCACTGCAGGATTCATCTTCCACCTCTTCTCACCTCTTCTTGAAACAAGCTATACATTCGTAGAGAGTTCATTTCTTTGGAGTAGTGTCCTTATCAGCTTTTCTGAAAACATCAATGATTTCTTCATTCTTCCACCCAAGCTTCACCAGAAATTTGATGTTTGCTCTTGCTGCAGTTTTCGTGGAATTCATGTTGCTCTGATAGGAGTCCTTTTCAGTGGATGTCTCATCCTTCTCAGTGCCTCAAACTAGATCTAGTTCAGAAAGGTGATAAGAAGTTAGGACAAGTTTATTTGAGTGCAAACCAGTGGAAATCCATGCATAGTTTCTTCAGCATGTGCATTTTCTATGAACCTTTGGAAGACCCCCTGTGTTGAACATTGCCCGAGTCCTGGGAGAGAAGTGGGTGCGGTCCACTTCCTGTCCTCAATTTGCCCACAGCGGAGGAGTGCACAGAGCAGGGAAAGGCAACCCCAGAGAGATCCTGCCCTCCAGCATGCAGCAGACTGCTGGATCAGTCCTGGCTCCATGGGGTGCTGTGTGGGCCCAAGCAAGTTGACCAACCTCCCTGAACCTTCATTTAATCCTAGGTAGCCCAATTCCAGTAGCCATTATAGGACTGCCCTGCACGGACAGTTAATTAACTCAGGAAAAGCAACCTAGCTCCAAGGTTAGCAACCAGGAGTTCCAGTTGATTCCGCTAGCGCACCCCCTGGGGCATTCCCAAGCTGGAGTCTGGTGGAAGATGAGGCTCAGTGTGATTGGATTGAAGCAGCAACCTATCAAGGAGAAGTCCCACCCACTCTGCCCTGTGCGTCTATAAAGGCGACGCGTGGCGGCCGCGGCACTCATTGAAGCCGCCAGTTGGGAGAGGAGCAGAGCCAGGCCGGTGCTCCCGAAGGCAGCAAGATGTTGCGAGCCACAGCTCCCTGCTGGTTCCCACCTGGATACCCAGAAGCTAAGAAGGTGGCCGAGGAGGCGGCCCTGGAGGCAAGCCGCCAGCTGGGAGCGGAGCAGAGCCAGGCCGGTGCTCCCGAAGGCAGCAAGATGTTGCGAGCCACAGCTCCCTGCTGGTTCCCACCTGGGTACCCAGAAGCTAAGAAGGTGGCCGAGGAGGCGGCCCTGGAGGCAAGCCGCCAGCTGGGAGCGGAGCAGAGCCAGGCCGGTGCTCCCGAAGGCAGCAAGATGTTGCGAGCCACAGCTCCCTGCTGGTTCCCACCTGGGTACCCAGAAGCTGAGAAGGTGGCCGAGGAGGCGGCCCTGGAGGCTCCAGAATTCCCACTGCCCTCTCATCAGCCTGCCCAGAGCTTCGGGCTCCGGGTGCCCCAGATGCACAGCCAGGCCTCAGCATTTGTGGACATCCAGGCGGAGCCCCAGAACAGGGGTCCGGCGGTGCCCCCAGTGTGGCCCAAGATGGTGACGGAGGCGTGCTACTTCCCTGCGCAGAGGGGATCGGCCTGCTGCTTGCCAGGCGCCCCAAGGCTGTCAGAGAGGCCCTCGGGAGTCCGCATCGCAGCCCCCAGGAAGAGGAAGACGATCGCCCACTCTTCCAGCCCTTGCTTGGTCACAGGTTACACAGATGCCAAGAGAACCCGGGTGGCCAGCAGCAGCCAACGCTCCAGTGGCTCCAAGGTCGGCAGACAGCCAGGGAAGATGCGCAACAGGTCAGGGATGGCATGCAAGACCACCACCACCATCAGCTCTAAGCGAATCGTCCGTGGTCCATCCTTACCGAGTTTGAAGAAACCCATTATCCTCCGAAGGTCTGGGTGCCAAGTCCCCACCGTCATCCGCCGAGGCTATCTCCAACTGTTCACCGAAGAGTGTCTCAAGTTCTGCGCCTCCAAGCAGGAGGCCGAGGAGAAGGCGCTGAACGAGGAGAAGGTGGCCTACGACTGCAGCCCCAACAAGAACAGGTACCTGAACGTGGTCCTGAACACCCTCAAGAGACTCAAGGGCCTGACCCCCAGCTCCATGCCCGGCCTCAGCAGGGCCGCCCTGTACGGCCGCCTCCAGGAGTTCCTGCTCACCCAGGACCAGCTCAAGGAGAACGGCTACCCCTTCCCGCACCCCGAGCGGCCCGGAGGCGCCGTCCTCTTCACTGGCCAGGGGAAGGGGCCCGGCGACTCCTCCTGCAGGGTCTGCTGCCGTTGTGGCACCGAGTACCTGGTGTCCTCCTCGGGCCGCTGTGTACGCGACCAGTTGTGTTATTATCACTGGGGGCGGGTCCGCTCGAGCCAGGTGGCTGGAGGCCGGGTTAGCCAGTACACCTGCTGTGCAGCTGCTCCTGGCTCTGTGGGCTGCCAGGTGGCAAAGCAGCACGTGCGGGACGGCCGCAAGGAGAGCCTCGATGGCTTCGTGGAGACCTTCAAGAAAGAGTTGTCCAGAGACGCTTATCCAGGAATCTACGCCTTGGACTGTGAGATGTGCTACACCACGCATGGCCTAGAGCTGACCCGCGTCACCGTGGTGGACGCCGACATGCGAGTGGTGTACGACACCTTCGTCAAGCCCGACAACGAGATCGTGGACTACAACACCAGGTTTTCCGGAGTCACCGAGGCCGACGTCGCCAAGACGAGCATCACCTTGCCCCAAGTCCAAGCCATCCTGCTGAGCTTTTTCAGCGCCCAAACCATCCTCATCGGGCACAGCCTGGAGAGCGATCTGCTGGCCCTGAAGCTCATCCACAGCACCGTGGTGGACACGGCCGTGCTCTTCCCGCACTACCTGGGTTTCCCCTACAAGCGCTCCCTCAGGAATCTCGCGGCCGACTACCTGGGACAGATCATCCAGGACAGCCAGGACGGCCACAACTCCAGCGAGGACGCAAACGCCTGCCTGCAGCTGGTGATGTGGAAGGTCCGACAGCGCGCCCAGATCCAGCCACGCCAGCGGTCCGCCTCTCCCTCCGCCCTGGCCTGTCCTTAGCCCCAGGCCTCTTCCAAAACCGCCATCAGTCCCGAGAGCTCACCCTGTCCACCGCGCCGCAAAGCGAAAGAAACTGGAGCAGCCGGCGGCAGGAGAGGGCAAAAAGCCAAGAGTAACCCCAACCCCCCACTCCCAGTCCCCCGGAATCCCCGCCGCTGCCCCTCGGGCCTGTCCCCATCAATAATAATGGATTCTATACGTGGGATGGTTTTAAAGTACATGGAAAAATTCTTTGATGGATTTTCCTTGGAAAAGTGAAACCTAAATCCACTCCGTTTGGAGGTGGGACTATTTACAGTTGGTGCTTACTAAACATAAACTACGTTTAGGCTGATATTTCAGACAATGAAACCTTTGAGTGCCCGTAGGGGGAAGATCTCGGTTGCTGAGTGCAGGGAAGGAGGATGTAATTCCATCATATATACTCTCTGTGCCTACCGCATTTTGAAAAATGCCAGTGATACCTATTTATAAAATAAAATCAACCAAGGAAAAGTACGAACTTAGCAACACTATATGTAGTTAATACAACGGTATCTTGTATTTCTTACGTCCAGGTATACTTATAAATGCCTAGAGGGATTTCACCACCTCAGGATGGAGAGACTGAATGCTTCTGAGGGAATTAGGATGGTGGAATATTGGTGGTACCAGGGAAGGGGGAGAGATGTTTGAAAATACTATGTTTGCTCGTTCTTGGGTCCCAATAAAGAAGGAACAGGGCACAGGAGTCGGAAGGACTAGTGGCAATAGTGATGAAGGGACCTTCTTATCATGCTGGCAGTGTTAATTACCCAGGTGTAGGATGCCATACACTGAGGCGGAAGATCGCAAGTCAGAGTGGCCGGCAGGCACAACTTCCTGGCACACCAGAGGCAGGTCTTCAATACCCACTGGTTTCCCCACCAGGCTGCATAAGCGAACCTGAGCCACAGGGAGTTGGTCAAATCCTCCTGACAGTGTGGAGAAACCAACAGGCAAAACGAGTTGGCAAAAGTGATGAGACCCCACACTTTTCACTAGGGGTCGCAATGAGCTATGAAGTAACAGCTTCTCAACCTGTGCTGTTTCCTGTTGGATGCACATAATCCATTTGCATTGCAGACAATTTTAGGATGTGCTTTACAGTAAGGTGGAAAGTACCTTATGGCAAAAAACACTCAGAAATTTATGTGTGGATTTCAAGTCATTCCAGTCCTAGAACGTTGTGCTTTTTAGAGACGCCATAGCTGTTTTTCCCTTTGTAATATCAGAGCAGTAATATCTTCTCTGGAGGCCTGTTGGGTGAATTTCATGGAATGAAGTTAAGTAGGTGCCAGAACCGTTGCCGTTTTCCCGCCATAGCCCTGCCACCCACTGAAAAATGTTTGATGAGATTACTTAATGATTTCCAATTAAGTCGTATTTCCAAATATCATGATTTCCATTTTAATGTAGTTGGTACGGAGCTTTGTGAGTGTGTGCTTCTTTTATTATGGATCACGTTCAGCTCCTTTTTATTTGCCTCCCAGTTATAATAGTAAAACTCTACTCCTCTACTCCGAGGAGTCCCTACCACCCATATCATCACTTTCCAGCCCAGCACTCTTCACGCTCATTCATTTAAAGCATTCAACATTGTGTAAATGAATCTTGGAAGGCAAAAGCTACTGAATTTAGCGAATTTGTGGAGGCATTCCCACAAATCAGCCAGGTGAAGTTTCACACACCCGAAGACTGCACAACTCCTCTAAGGCAGCACTATGCTGCAAACCCAGACGGCCACTCTTCTCACCCCTCGTCCGTTTGCTGTTCTGGGTAATGAGGTTCAAAAGTCACCTAGGCAACTGCAAAAATAGCTGAAATGGAGAAAGGGCTTCAGGCTGGTGACCAGCAGAGGTCCACCTGACCCCCGTAAGCTGCTGAACAAGAAGGGCTGCCAGAAATGTCCCCCTAGGGAATTTGGTGGAGACGAAGACCCGCTCACTGGACAAGGGTTCCTCCCAGGATACGCCCGAGCGGAAGAAGCGGGCTCTGAGCCACGCCCTTTCACCCACCGCTACCCCGCCCTGGGCTGGTGAAGGTGCGCGTAAGGATGTGGACTACTGAGCCCTGAAGAAATAAGTCCTTCCCCTTTGACCCCATGGAGGATTGCCTGTGAGGATCTTAAATGAGTCTACCCGTGTCTAGACACGGGAGTAGGTCTGTCCGGTACAGCACCTCCCTCAAGGAGGAGAAGAGTGAGGAGAAAGGAAACTCAAGTCTGACCATTCTGTCCTGGGAGAGAAGAGGAGGACCTCATCTCTCATCTGTCCCAGCAAGGCAAGGAGACTTTCTCTCATCTTTCCAAGCAAGGCAGGGTGACTTATGATAATTAGGAATCAAAAAGAGTCTAGAAGGAACGAAAGCAGCCCGTAAGGTGAATTCCTAAGGACTGCCCATTGAAACTGACAAAATTGCCCTTGTTTGATGAGAGGAATGAGCAGAGCACTGAGGTGGTGAACAAGGATCTGGTGAGACTTTCCCAGCATGTTTCTACCAAAGCTTTATCTAAGCTTCTCAGAACACTCTCCTAAAAAGCAGATGTTTGGCCCTTCAGAAAGTCAGCAAGCAAAATGCCTTGAGTGTCCCAAAACACTGATGCCATGATGTTGGCTCCTGACTGGCCTCCTTTTCCTTTGACTGGACCACTGCCACCTCTTGGTAGCCACCGCTTTGATGATGCCTTGCCCTCGAGATCATATTGGTAAAGCCATGTTCCAACTTCCGGTTATCATCTGTCAGAGGGATGCGTCAGGATCGTGATCCCTCCTGTTTAAAATTTCCACTGATAGCTCTCGTCGTAACTGCAGCTGATCTGGGCACAGTGGTTTTCACAGCCACTGCAGGATTCATCTTCCACCTCTTCTCACCTCTTCTTGAAACAAGCTATACATTCGTAGAGAGTTCATTTCTTTGGAGTAGTGTCCTTATCAGCTTTTCTGAAAACATCAATGATTTCTTCATTCTTCCACCCAAGCTTCACCAGAAATTTGATGTTTGCTCTTGCTGCAGTTTTCGTGGAATTCATGTTGCTCTGATAGGAGTCCTTTTCAGTGGATGTCTCATCCTTCTCAGTGCCTCAAACTAGATCTAGTTCAGAAAGGTGATAAGAAGTTAGGACAAGTTTATTTGAGTGCAAACCAGTGGAAATCCATGCATAGTTTCTTCAGCATGTGCATTTTCTATGAACCTTTGGAAGACCCCCTGTGTTGAACATTGCCCGAGTCCTGGGAGAGAAGTGGGTGCGGTCCACTTCCTGTCCTCAATTTGCCCACAGCGGAGGAGTGCACAGAGCAGGGAAAGGCAACCCCAGAGAGATCCTGCCCTCCAGCATGCAGCAGACTGCTGGATCAGTCCTGGCTCCATGGGGTGCTGTGTGGGCCCAAGCAAGTTGCCCAACCTCCCTGAACCTTCATTTAATCCTAGGTAGCCCAATTCCAGTAGCCATTATAGGACTGCCCTGCACGGACAGTTAATTAACTCAGGAAAAGCAACCTAGCTCCAAGGTTAGCAACCAGGAGTTCCAGTTGATTCCGCTAGCGCACCCCCTGGGGCATTCCCAAGCTGGAGTCTGGTGGAAGATGAGGCTCAGTGTGATTGGATTGAAGCAGCAACCTATCAAGGAGAAGTCCCACCCACTCTGCCCTGTGCGTCTATAAAGGCGACGCGTGGCGGCCGCGGCACTCATTGAAGCCGCCAGTTGGGAGAGGAGCAGAGCCAGGCCGGTGCTCCCGAAGGCAGCAAGATGTTGCGAGCCACAGCTCCCTGCTGGTTCCCACCTGGATACCCAGAAGCTAAGAAGGTGGCCGAGGAGGCGGCCCTGGAGGCAAGCCGCCAGCTGGGAGCGGAGCAGAGCCAGGCCGGTGCTCCCGAAGGCAGCAAGATGTTGCGAGCCACAGCTCCCTGCTGGTTCCCACCTGGGTACCCAGAAGCTAAGAAGGTGGCCGAGGAGGCGGCCCTGGAGGCTCCAGAATTCCCACTGCCCTCTCATCAGCCTGCCCAGAGCTTCGGGCTCCGGGTGCCCCAGATGCACAGCCAGGCCTCAGCATTTGTGGACATCCAGGCGGAGCCCCAGAACAGGGGTCCGGCGGTGCCCCCAGCGTGGCCCAAGATGGTGACGGAGGCGTGCTACTTCCCTGCGCAGAGGGGATCGGCCTGCTGCTTGCCAGGCGCCCCAAGGCTGTCAGAGAGGCCCTCGGGAGTCCGCATCGCAGCCCCCAGGAAGAGGAAGACGATCGCCCACTCTTCCAGCCCTTGCTTGGTCACAGGTTACACAGATGCCAAGAGAACCCGGGTGGCCAGCAGCAGCCAACGCTCCAGTGGCTCCAAGGTCGGCAGACAGCCAGGGAAGACGCGCAACAGGTCAGGGATGGCATGCAAGACCACCACCACCATCAGCTCTAAGCGAATCGTCCGTGGTCCATCCTTACCGAGTTTGAAGAAACCCATTATCCTCCGAAGGTCTGGGTGCCAAGTCCCCACCGTCATCCGCCGAGGCTATCTCCAACTGTTCACCGAAGAGTGTCTCAAGTTCTGCGCCTCCAAGCAGGAGGCCGAGGAGAAGGCGCTGAACGAGGAGAAGGTGGCCTACGACTGCAGCCCCAACAAGAACAGGTACCTGAACGTGGTCCTGAACACCCTCAAGAGACTCAAGGGCCTGACCCCCAGCTCCATGCCCGGCCTCAGCAGGGCCGCCCTGTACGGCCGCCTCCAGGAGTTCCTGCTCACCCAGGACCAGCTCAAGGAGAACGGCTACCCCTTCCCGCACCCCGAGCGGCCCGGAGGCGCCGTCCTCTTCACTGGCCAGGGGAAGGGGCCCGGCGACTCCTCCTGCAGGGTCTGCTGCCGTTGTGGCACCGAGTACCTGGTGTCCTCCTCGGGCCGCTGTGTACGCGACCAGTTGTGTTATTATCACTGGGGGCGGGTCCGCTCGAGCCAGGTGGCTGGAGGCCGGGTTAGCCAGTACACCTGCTGTGCAGCTGCTCCTGGCTCTGTGGGCTGCCAGGTGGCAAAGCAGCACGTGCGGGACGGCCGCAAGGAGAGCCTCGATGGCTTCGTGGAGACCTTCAAGAAAGAGTTGTCCAGAGACGCTTATCCAGGAATCTACGCCTTGGACTGTGAGATGTGCTACACCACGCATGGCCTAGAGCTGACCCGCGTCACCGTGGTGGACGCCGACATGCGAGTGGTGTACGACACCTTCGTCAAGCCCGACAACGAGATCGTGGACTACAACACCAGGTTTTCCGGAGTCACCGAGGCCGACGTCGCCAAGACGAGCATCACCTTGCCCCAAGTCCAAGCCATCCTGCTGAGCTTTTTCAGCGCCCAAACCATCCTCATCGGGCACAGCCTGGAGAGCGATCTGCTGGCCCTGAAGCTCATCCACAGCACCGTGGTGGACACGGCCGTGCTCTTCCCGCACTACCTGGGTTTCCCCTACAAGCGCTCCCTCAGGAATCTCGCGGCCGACTACCTGGGACAGATCATCCAGGACAGCCAGGACGGCCACAACTCCAGCGAGGACGCAAACGCCTGCCTGCAGCTGGTGATGTGGAAGGTCCGACAGCGCGCCCAGATCCAGCCACGCCAGCGGTCCGCCTCTCCCTCCGCCCTGGCCTGTCCTTAGCCCCAGGCCTCTTCCAAAACCGCCATCAGTCCCGAGAGCTCACCCTGTCCACCGCGCCGCAAAGCGAAAGAAACTGGAGCAGCCGGCGGCAGGAGAGGGCAAAAAGCCAAGAGTAACCCCAACCCCCCACTCCCAGTCCCCCGGAATCCCCGCCGCTGCCCCTCGGGCCTGTCCTCATCAATAATAATGGATTCTATACGTGGGATGGTTTTAAAGTACGTGGAAAAATTCTTTGATGGATTTTCCTTGGAAAAGTGAAACCTAAATCCACTCCGTTTGGAGGTTGGACTATTTACAGTTGGTGCTTACTAAACATAAACTACGTTTAGGCTGATATTTCAGACAATGAAACCTTTGAGTGCCCGTAGGGGGAAGATCTCGGTTGCTGAGTGCAGGGAAGGAGGATGTAATTCCATCATATATACTCTCTGTGCCTACCGCATTTTGAAAAATGCCAGTGATACCTATTTATAAAATAAAATCAACCAAGGAAAAGTACGAACTTAGCAACACTATATGTAGTTAATACAACGGTATCTTGTATTTCTTACGTCCAGGTATACTTATAAATGCCTAGAGGGATTTCACCACCTCAGGATGGAGAGACTGAATGCTTCTGAGGGAATTAGGATGGTGGAATATTGGTGGTACCAGGGAAGGGGGAGAGATGTTTGAAAATACTATGTTTGCTCGTTCTTGGGTCCCAATAAAGAAGGAACAGGGCACAGGAGTCGGAAGGACTAGTGGCAATAGTGATGAAGGGACCTTCTTATCATGCTGGCAGTGTTAATTACCCAGGTGTAGGATGCCATACACTGAGGCGGAAGATCGCAAGTCAGAGTGGCCGGCAGGCACAACTTCCTGGCACACCAGAGGCAGGTCTTCAATACCCACTGGTTTCCCCACCAGGCTGCATAAGCGAACCTGAGCCACAGGGAGTTGGTCAAATCCTCCTGACAGTGTGGAGAAACCAACAGGCAAAACGTGGGGGCAAAAGTGATGAGACCCCACACTTTTCACTAGGGGTCGCAATGAGCTATGAAGTAACAGCTTCTCAACCTGTGCTGTTTCCTGTTGGATGCACATAATCCATTTGCATTGCAGACAATTTTAGGATGTGCTTTACAGTAAGGTGGAAAGTACCTTATGGCAAAAAACACTCAGAAATTTATGTGTGGATTTCAAGTCATTCCAGTCCTAGAACGTTGTGCTTTTTAGAGACGCCATAGCTGTTTTTCCCTTTGTAATATCAGAGCAGTAATATCTTCTCTGGAGGCCTGTTGGGTGAATTTCATGGAATGAAGTTAAGTAGGTGCCAGAACCGTTGCCGTTTTCCCGCCATAGCCCTGCCACCCACTGAAAAATGTTTGATGAGATTACTTAATGATTTCCAATTAAGTCGTATTTCCAAATATCATGATTTCCATTTTAATGTAGTTGGTACGGAGCTTTGTGAGTGTGTGCTTCTTTTATTATGGATCACGTTCAGCTCCTTTTTATTTGCCTCCCAGTTATAATAGTAAAACTCTACTCCTCTACTCCGAGGAGTCCCTACCACCCATATCATCACTTTCCAGCCCAGCACTCTTCACGCTCATTCATTTAAAGCATTCAACATTGTGTAAATGAATCTTGGAAGGCAAAAGCTACTGAATTTAGCGAATTTGTGGAGGCATTCCCACAAATCAGCCAGGTGAAGTCTCACACACCCGAAGACTGCACAACTCCTCTAAGGCAGCACTATGCTGCAAACCCAGACGGCCACTTTTCTCACCCCTCGTCCGTTTGCTGTTCTGGGTAATGAGGTTCAAAAGTCACCTAGGCAACTGCAAAAATAGCTGAAATGGAGAAAGGGCTTCAGGCTGGTGACCAGCAGAGGTCCACCTGACCCCCGTAAGCTGCTGAACAAGAAGGGCTGCCAGAAATGTCCCCCTAGGGAATTTGGTGGAGACGAAGACCCGCTGACTGGACAAGGGTTCCTCCCAGGATACGCCCGAGCGGAAGAAGCGGGCTCTGAGCCACGCCCTTTCACCCACCGCTACCCCGCCCTGGGCTGGTGAAGGTGCGCGTAAGGATGTGGACTACTGAGCCCTGAAGAAATAAGTCCTTCCCCTTTGACCCCATGGAGGATTGCCTGTGAGGATCTTAAATGAGTCTACCCGTGTCTAGACACGGGAGTAGGTCTGTCCGGTACAGCACCTCCCTCAAGGAGGAGAAGAGTGAGGAGAAAGGAAACTCAAGTCTGACCATTCTGTCCTGGGAGAGAAGAGGAGGATCTCATCTCTCATCTGTCCCAGCAAGGCAAGGAGACTTTCTCTCATCTTTCCAAGCAAGGCAGGGTGACTTATTATAATTAGGAATCAAAAAGAGTCTAGAAGGAACGAAAGCAGCCCGTAAGGTGAATTCCTAAGGACTGCCCATTGAAACTGACAAAATTGCCCTTGTTTGATGAGAGGAATGAGCAGAGCACTGAGGTGGTGAACAAGGATCTGGTGAGACTTTCCCAGCATGTTTCTACCAAAGCTTTATCTAAGCTTCTCAGAACACTCTCCTAAAAAGCAGATGTTTGGCCCTTCAGAAAGTCAGCAAGCAAAATGCCTTGAGTGTCCCAAAACACTGATGCCATGATGTTGGCTCCTGACTGGCCTCCTTTTCCTTTGACTGGACCACTGCCACCTCTTGGTAGCCACCGCTTTGATGATGCCTTGCCCTCGAGATCATATTGGTAAAGCCATGTTCCAACTTCCGGTTATCATCTGTCAGAGGGATGCGTCAGGATCGTGATCCCTCCTGTTTAAAATTTCCACTGATAGCTCTCGTCGTAACTGCAGCTGATCTGGGCACAGTGGTTTTCACAGCCACTGCAGGATTCATCTTCCACCTCTTCTCACCTCTTCTTGAAACAAGCTATACATTCGTAGAGAGTTCATTTCTTTGGAGTAGTGTCCTTATCAGCTTTTCTGAAAACATCAATGATTTCTTCATTCTTCCACCCAAGCTTCACCAGAAATTTGATGTTTGCTCTTGCTGCAGTTTTCGTGGAATTCATGTTGCTCTGATAGGAGTCCTTTTCAGTGGATGTCTCATCCTTCTCAGTGCCTCAAACTAGATCTAGTTCAGAAAGGTGATAAGAAGTTAGGACAAGTTTATTTGAGTGCAAACCAGTGGAAATCCATGCATAGTTTCTTCAGCATGTGCATTTTCTATGAACCTTTGGAAGACCCCCTGTGTTGAACATTGCCCGAGTCCTGGGAGAGAAGTGGGTGCGGTCCACTTCCTGTCCTCAATTTGCCCACAGCGGAGGAGTGCACAGAGCAGGGAAAGGCAACCCCAGAGAGATCCTGCCCTCCAGCATGCAGCAGACTGCTGGATCAGTCCTGGCTCCATGGGGTGCTGTGTGGGCCCAAGCAAGTTGACCAACCTCCCTGAACCTTCATTTAATCCTAGGTAGCCCAATTCCAGTAGCCATTATAGGACTGCCCTGCACGGACAGTTAATTAACTCAGGAAAAGCAACCTAGCTCCAAGGTTAGCAACCAGGAGTTCCAGTTGATTCCGCTAGCGCACCCCCTGGGGCATTCCCAAGCTGGAGTCTGGTGGAAGATGAGGCTCAGTGTGATTGGATTGAAGCAGCAACCTATCAAGGAGAAGTCCCACCCACTCTGCCCTGTGCGTCTATAAAGGCGACGCGTGGCGGCCGCGGCACTCATTGAAGCCGCCAGTTGGGAGAGGAGCAGAGCCAGGCCGGTGCTCCCGAAGGCAGCAAGATGTTGCGAGCCACAGCTCCCTGCTGGTTCCCACCTGGATACCCAGAAGCTAAGAAGGTGGCCGAGGAGGCGGCCCTGGAGGCAAGCCGCCAGCTGGGAGCGGAGCAGAGCCAGGCCGGTGCTCCCGAAGGCAGCAAGATGTTGCGAGCCACAGCTCCCTGCTGGTTCCCACCTGGGTACCCAGAAGCTAAGAAGGTGGCCGAGGAGGCGGCCCTGGAGGCAAGCCGCCAGCTGGGAGCGGAGCAGAGCCAGGCCGGTGCTCCCGAAGGCAGCAAGATGTTGCGAGCCACAGCTCCCTGCTGGTTCCCACCTGGGTACCCAGAAGCTGAGAAGGTGGCCGAGGAGGCGGCCCTGGAGGCTCCAGAATTCCCACTGCCCTCTCATCAGCCTGCCCAGAGCTTCGGGCTCCGGGTGCCCCAGATGCACAGCCAGGCCTCAGCATTTGTGGACATCCAGGCGGAGCCCCAGAACAGGGGTCCGGCGGTGCCCCCAGTGTGGCCCAAGATGGTGACGGAGGCGTGCTACTTCCCTGCGCAGAGGGGATCGGCCTGCTGCTTGCCAGGCGCCCCAAGGCTGTCAGAGAGGCCCTCGGGAGTCCGCATCGCAGCCCCCAGGAAGAGGAAGACGATCGCCCACTCTTCCAGCCCTTGCTTGGTCACAGGTTACACAGATGCCAAGAGAACCCGGGTGGCCAGCAGCAGCCAACGCTCCAGTGGCTCCAAGGTCGGCAGACAGCCAGGGAAGACGCGCAACAGGTCAGGGATGGCATGCAAGACCACCACCACCATCAGCTCTAAGCGAATCGTCCGTCGTCCATCCTTACCGAGTTTGAAGAAACCCATTATCCTCCGAAGGTCTGGGTGCCAAGTCCCCACCGTCATCCGCCGAGGCTATCTCCAACTGTTCACCGAAGAGTGTCTCAAGTTCTGCGCCTCCAAGCAGGAGGCCGAGGAGAAGGCGCTGAACGAGGAGAAGGTGGCCTACGACTGCAGCCCCAACAAGAACAGGTACCTGAACGTGGTCCTGAACACCCTCAAGAGACTCAAGGGCCTGACCCCCAGCTCCACGCCCGGCCTCAGCAGGGCCGCCCTGTACGGCCGCCTCCAGGAGTTCCTGCTCACCCAGGACCAGCTCAAGGAGAACGGCTACCCCTTCCCGCACCCCGAGCGGCCCGGAGGCGCCGTCCTCTTCACTGGCCAGGGGAAGGGGCCCGGCGACTCCTCCTGCAGGGTCTGCTGCCGTTGTGGCACCGAGTACCTGGTGTCCTCCTCGGGCCGCTGTGTACGCGACCAGTTGTGTTATTATCACTGGGGGCGGGTCCGCTCGAGCCAGGTGGCTGGAGGCCGGGTTAGCCAGTACACCTGCTGTGCAGCTGCTCCTGGCTCTGTGGGCTGCCAGGTGGCAAAGCAGCACGTGCGGGACGGCCGCAAGGAGAGCCTCGATGGCTTCGTGGAGACCTTCAAGAAAGAGTTGTCCAGAGACGCTTATCCAGGAATCTACGCCTTGGACTGTGAGATGTGCTACACCACGCATGGCCTAGAGCTGACCCGCGTCACCGTGGTGGACGCCGACATGCGAGTGGTGTACGACACCTTCGTCAAGCCCGACAACGAGATCGTGGACTACAACACCAGGTTTTCCGGAGTCACCGAGGCCGACGTCGCCAAGACGAGCATCACCTTGCCCCAAGTCCAAGCCATCCTGCTGAGCTTTTTCAGCGCCCAAACCATCCTCATCGGGCACAGCCTGGAGAGCGATCTGCTGGCCCTGAAGCTCATCCACAGCACCGTGGTGGACACGGCCGTGCTCTTCCCGCACTACCTGGGTTTCCCCTACAAGCGCTCCCTCAGGAATCTCGCGGCCGACTACCTGGGACAGATCATCCAGGACAGCCAGGACGGCCACAACTCCAGCGAGGACGCAAACGCCTGCCTGCAGCTGGTGATGTGGAAGGTCCGACAGCGCGCCCAGATCCAGCCACGCCAGCGGTCCGCCTCTCCCTCCGCCCTGGCCTGTCCTTAGCCCCAGGCCTCTTCCAAAACCGCCATCAGTCCCGAGAGCTCACCCTGTCCACCGCGCCGCAAAGCGAAAGAAACTGGAGCAGCCGGCGGCAGGAGAGGGCAAAAAGCCAAGAGTAACCCCAACCCCCCACTCCCAGTCCCCCGGAATCCCCGCCGCTGCCCCTCGGGCCTGTCCCCATCAATAATAATGGATTCTATACGTGGGATGGTTTTAAAGTACGTGGAAAAATTCTTTGATGGATTTTCCTTGGAAAAGTGAAACCTAAATCCACTCCGTTTGGAGGTGGGACTATTTACAGTTGGTGCTTACTAAACATAAACTACGTTTAGGCTGATATTTCAGACAATGAAACCTTTGAGTGCCCGTAGGGGGAAGATCTCGGTTGCTGAGTGCAGGGAAGGAGGATGTAATTCCATCATATATACTCTCTGTGCCTACCGCATTTTGAAAAATGCCAGTGATACCTATTTATAAAATAAAATCAACCAAGGAAAAGTACGAACTTAGCAACACTATATGTAGTTAATACAACGGTATCTTGTATTTCTTACGTCCAGGTATACTTATAAATGCCTAGAGGGATTTCACCACCTCAGGATGGAGAGACTGAATGCTTCTGAGGGAATTAGGATGGTGGAATATTGGTGGTACCAGGGAAGGGGGAGAGATGTTTGAAAATACTATGTTTGCTCGTTCTTGGGTCCCAATAAAGAAGGAACAGGGCACAGGAGTCGGAAGGACTAGTGGCAATAGTGATGAAGGGACCTTCTTATCATGCTGGCAGTGTTAATTACCCAGGTGTAGGATGCCATACACTGAGGCGGAAGATCGCAAGTCAGAGTGGCCGGCAGGCACAACTTCCTGGCACACCAGAGGCAGGTCTTCAATACCCACTGGTTTCCCCACCAGGCTGCATAAGCGAACCTGAGCCACAGGGAGTTGGTCAAATCCTCCTGACAGTGTGGAGAAACCAACAGGCAAAACGTGGGGGCAAAAGTGATGAGACCCCACACTTTTCACTAGGGGTCGCAATGAGCTATGAAGTAACAGCTTCTCAACCTGTGCTGTTTCCTGTTGGATGCACATAATCCATTTGCATTGCAGACAATTTTAGGATGTGCTTTACAGTAAGGTGGAAAGTACCTTATGGCAAAAAACACTCAGAAATTTATGTGTGGATTTCAAGTCATTCCAGTCCTAGAACGTTGTGCTTTTTAGAGACGCCATAGCTGTTTTTCCCTTTGTAATATCAGAGCAGTAATATCTTCTCTGGAGGCCTGTTGGGTGAATTTCATGGAATGAAGTTAAGTAGGTGCCAGAACCGTTGCCGTTTTCCCGCCATAGCCCTGCCACCCACTGAAAAATGTTTGATGAGATTACTTAATGATTTCCAATTAAGTCGTATTTCCAAATATCATGATTTCCATTTTAATGTAGTTGGTACGGAGCTTTGTGAGTGTGTGCTTCTTTTATTATGGATCACGTTCAGCTCCTTTTTATTTGCCTCCCAGTTATAATAGTAAAACTCTACTCCTCTACTCCGAGGAGTCCCTACCACCCATATCATCACTTTCCAGCCCAGCACTCTTCACGCTCATTCATTTAAAGCATTCAACATTGTGTAAATGAATCTTGGAAGGCAAAAGCTACTGAATTTAGCGAATTTGTGGAGGCATTCCCACAAATCAGCCAGGTGAAGTTTCACACACCCGAAGACTGCACAACTCCTCTAAGGCAGCACTATGCTGCAAACCCAGACGGCCACTCTTCTCACCCCTCGTCCGTTTGCTGTTCTGGGTAATGAGGTTCAAAAGTCACCTAGGCAACTGCAAAAATAGCTGAAATGGAGAAAGGGCTTCAGGCTGGTGACCAGCAGAGGTCCACCTGACCCCCGTAAGCTGCTGAACAAGAAGGGCTGCCAGAAATGTCCCCCTAGGGAATTTGGTGGAGACGAAGACCCGCTCACTGGACAAGGGTTCCTCCCAGGATACGCCCGAGCGGAAGAAGCGGGCTCTGAGCCACGCCCTTTCACCCACCGCTACCCCGCCCTGGGCTGGTGAAGGTGCGCGTAAGGATGTGGACTACTGAGCCCTGAAGAAATAAGTCCTTCCCCTTTGACCCCATGGAGGATTGCCTGTGAGGATCTTAAATGAGTCTACCCGTGTCTAGACACGGGAGTAGGTCTGTCCGGTACAGCACCTCCCTCAAGGAGGAGAAGAGTGAGGAGAAAGGAAACTCAAGTCTGACCATTCTGTCCTGGGAGAGAAGAGGAGGATCTCATCTCTCATCTGTCCCAGCAAGGCAAGGAGACTTTCTCTCATCTTTCCAAGCAAGGCAGGGTGACTTATGATAATTAGGAATCAAAAAGAGTCTAGAAGGAACGAAAGCAGCCCGTAAGGTGAATTCCTAAGGACTGCCCATTGAAACTGACAAAATTGCCCTTGTTTGATGAGAGGAATGAGCAGAGCACTGAGGTGGTGAACAAGGATCTGGTGAGACTTTCCCAGCATGTTTCTACCAAAGCTTTATCTAAGCTTCTCAGAACACTCTCCTAAAAAGCAGATGTTTGGCCCTTCAGAAAGTCAGCAAGCAAAATGCCTTGAGTGTCCCAAAACACTGATGCCATGATGTTGGCTCCTGACTGGCCTCCTTTTCCTTTGACTGGACCACTGCCACCTCTTGGTAGCCACCGCTTTGATGATGCCTTGCCCTCGAGATCATATTGGTAAAGCCATGTTCCAACTTCCGGTTATAATCTGTCAGAGGGATGCGTCAGGATCGTGATCCCTCCTGTTTAAAATTTCCACTGATAGCTCTCGTCGTAACTGCAGCTGATCTGGGCACAGTGGTTTTCACAGCCACTGCAGGATTCATCTTCCACCTCTTCTCACCTCTTCTTGAAACAAGCTATACATTCGAAGAGAGTTCATTTCTTTGGGGTAGTGTCCTTATCAGCTTTTCTGAAAACATCAATGATTTCTTCATTCTTCCACCCAAGCTTCACCAGAAATTTGATGTTTGCTCTTGCTGCAGTTTTCGTGGAATTCATGTTGCTCTGATAGGAGTCCTTTTCAGTGGATGTCTCATCCTTCTCAGTGCCTCAAACTAGATCTAGTTCAGAAAGGTGATAAGAAGTTAGGACAAGTTTATTTGAGTGCAAACCAGTGGAAATCCATGCATAGTTTCTTCAGCATGTGCATTTTCTATGAACCTTTGGAAGACCCCCTGTGTTGAACATTGCCCGAGTCCTGGGAGAGAAGTGGGTGCGGTCCACTTCCTGTCCTCAATTTGCCCACAGCGGAGGAGTGCACAGAGCAGGGAAAGGCAACCCCAGAGAGATCGTGCCCTCCAGCATGCAGCAGACTGCTGGATCAGTCCTGGCTCCATGGGGTGCTGTGTGGGCCCAAGCAAGTTGCCCAACCTCCCTGAACCTTCATTTAATCCTAGGTAGCCCAATTCCAGTAGCCATTATAGGACTGCCCTGCACGGACAGTTAATTAACTCAGGAAAAGCAACCTAGCTCCAAGGTTAGCAACCAGGAGTTCCAGTTGATTCCGCTAGCGCACCCCCTGGGGCATTCCCAAGCTGGAGTCTGGTGGAAGATGAGGCTCAGTGTGATTGGATTGAAGCAGCAACCTATCAAGGAGAAGTCCCACCCACTCTGCCCTGTGCGTCTATAAAGGCGACGCGTGGCGGCCGCGGCACTCATTGAAGCCGCCAGTTGGGAGAGGAGCAGAGCCAGGCCGGTGCTCCCGAAGGCAGCAAGATGTTGCGAGCCACAGCTCCCTGCTGGTTCCCACCTGGATACCCAGAAGCTAAGAAGGTGGCCGAGGAGGCGGCCCTGGAGGCAAGCCGCCAGCTGGGAGCGGAGCAGAGCCAGGCCGGTGCTCCCGAAGGCAGCAAGATGTTGCGAGCCACAGCTCCCTGCTGGTTCCCACCTGGGTACCCAGAAGCTAAGAAGGTGGCCGAGGAGGCGGCCCTGGAGGCAAGCCACCAGCTGGGAGCGGAGCAGAGCCAGGCCGGTGCTCCCGAAGGCAGCAAGATGTTGCGAGCCACAGCTCCCTGCTGGTTCCCACCTGGGTACCCAGAAGCTGAGAAGGTGGCCGAGGAGGCGGCCCTGGAGGCTCCAGAATTCCCACTGCCCTCTCATCAGCCTGCCCAGAGCTTCGGGCTCCGGGTGCCCCAGATGCACAGCCAGGCCTCAGCATTTGTGGACATCCAGGCGGAGCCCCAGAACAGGGGTCCGGCGGTGCCCCCAGCGTGGCCCAAGATGGTGACGGAGGCGTGCTACTTCCCTGCGCAGAGGGGATCGGCCTGCTGCTTGCCAGGCGCCCCAAGGCTGTCAGAGAGGCCCTCGGGAGTCCGCATCGCAGCCCCCAGGAAGAGGAAGACGATCGCCCACTCTTCCAGCCCTTGCTTGGTCACAGGTTACACAGATGCCAAGAGAACCCGGGTGGCCAGCAGCAGCCAACGCTCCAGTGGCTCCAAGGTCGGCAGACAGCCAGGGAAGACGCGCAACAGGTCAGGGATGGCATGCAAGACCACCACCACCATCAGCTCTAAGCGAATCGTCCGTCGTCCATCCTTACCGAGTTTGAAGAAACCCATTATCCTCCGAAGGTCTGGGTGCCAAGTCCCCACCGTCATCCGCCGAGGCTATCTCCAACTGTTCACCGAAGAGTGTCTCAAGTTCTGCGCCTCCAAGCAGGAGGCCGAGGAGAAGGCGCTGAACGAGGAGAAGGTGGCCTACGACTGCAGCCCCAACAAGAACAGGTACCTGAACGTGGTCCTGAACACCCTCAAGAGACTCAAGGGCCTGACCCCCAGCTCCATGCCCGGCCTCAGCAGGGCCGCCCTGTACGGCCGCCTCCAGGAGTTCCTGCTCACCCAGGACCAGCTCAAGGAGAACGGCTACCCCTTCCCGCACCCCGAGCGGCCCGGAGGCGCCGTCCTCTTCACTGGCCAGGGGAAGGGGCCCGGCGACTCCTCCTGCAGGGTCTGCTGCCGTTGTGGCACCGAGTACCTGGTGTCCTCCTCGGGCCGCTGTGTACGCGACCAGTTGTGTTATTATCACTGGGGGCGGGTCCGCTCGAGCCAGGTGGCTGGAGGCCGGGTTAGCCAGTACACCTGCTGTGCAGCTGCTCCTGGCTCTGTGGGCTGCCAGGTGGCAAAGCAGCACGTGCGGGACGGCCGCAAGGAGAGCCTCGATGGCTTCGTGGAGACCTTCAAGAAAGAGTTGTCCAGAGATGCTTATCCAGGAATCTACGCCTTGGACTGTGAGATGTGCTACACCACGCATGGCCTAGAGCTGACCCGCGTCACCGTGGTGGACGCCGACATGCGAGTGGTGTACGACACCTTCGTCAAGCCCGACAACGAGATCGTGGACTACAACACCAGGTTTTCCGGAGTCACCGAGGCCGACGTCGCCAAGACGAGCATCACCTTGCCCCAAGTCCAAGCCATCCTGCTGAGCTTTTTCAGCGCCCAAACCATCCTCATCGGGCACAGCCTGGAGAGCGATCTGCTGGCCCTGAAGCTCATCCACAGCACCGTGGTGGACACGGCCGTGCTCTTCCCGCACTACCTGGGTTTCCCCTACAAGCGCTCCCTCAGGAATCTCGCGGCCGACTACCTGGGACAGATCATCCAGGACAGCCAGGACGGCCACAACTCCAGCGAGGACGCAAACGCCTGCCTGCAGCTGGTGATGTGGAAGGTCCGACAGCGCGCCCAGATCCAGCCACGCCACCGGTCCGCCTCTCCCTCCGCCCTGGCCTGTCCTTAGCCCCAGGCCTCTTCCAAAACCGCCATCAGTCCCGAGAGCTCACCCTGTCCACCGCGCCGCAAAGCGAAAGAAACTGGAACAGCCGGCGGCAGGAGAGGGCAAAAAGCCAAGAGTAACCCCAACCCCCCACTCCCAGTCCCCCGGAATCCCCGCCGCTGCCCCTCGGGCCTGTCCCCATCAATAATAATGGATTCTATACGTGGGATGGTTTTAAAGTACGTGGAAAAATTCTTTGATGGATTTTCCTTGGAAAAGTGAAACCTAAATCCACTCCGTTTGGAGGTGGGACTATTTACAGTTGGTGCTTACTAAACATAAACTACGTTTGGGCTGATATTTCAGACAATGAAACCTTTGAGTGCCCGTAGGGGGAAGATCTCGGTTGCTGAGTGCAGGGAAGGAGGATGTAATTCCATCATATATACTCTCTGTGCCTACCGCATTTTGAAAAATGCCAGTGATACCTATTTATAAAATAAAATCAACCAAGGAAAAGGACGAACTTAACAACACTATATTTGGTTAATACAACGGTATCTTGTATTTCTTACGTCCAGGTATACTTATAAATGCCTAGAGGGATTTCACCACCTCAGGATGGAGAGACTGAATGCTTCTGAGGGAATTAGGATGGTGGAATATTGGTGGTACCAGGGAAGGGGGAGAGATGTTTGAAAATACTATGTTTGCTCGTTCTTGGGTTCCAATAAAGAAGGAACAGGGCACAGGAGTCGGAAGGACTAGTGGCAATAGTGATGAAGGGACCTTCTTATCATGCTGGCAGTGTTAATTACCCAGGTGTAGGATGCCATACACTGAGGCGGAAGATCGCAAGTCAGAGTGGCCGGCAGGCACAACTTCCTGGCACACCAGAGGCAGGTCTTCAATACCCACTGGTTTCCCCACCAGGCTGCATAAGCGAACCTGAGCCACAGGGAGTTGGTCAAATCCTCCTGACACTGTGGAGAAACCAACAGGCAAAACGTGGGGGCAAAAGTGATGAGACCCCACACTTTTCACTAGTGGTCACAATGAGCTATGAAGTAACAGCTTCTCAACCTGTGCTGTTTCCTGTTGGATGCACATAATCCATTTGCATTGCAGACAATTTTAGGATGTGCTTTACAGTAAGGTGGAAAGTACCTTATGGCAAAAAACACTCAGAAATTTATGTGTGGATTTCAAGTCATTCCAGTCCTAGAACGTTGTGCTTTTTAGAGACGCCATAGCTGTTTTTCCCTTTGTAATATCAGAGCAGTAATATCTTCTCTGGAGGCCTGTTGGGTGAATTTCATGGAATGAAGTTAAGTAGGTGCCAGAACCGTTGCCGTTTTCCCGCCATAGCCCTGCCACCCACTGAAAAATGTTTGATGAGATTACTTAATGATTTCCAATTAAGTCGTATTTCCAAATATCATGATTTCCATTTTAATGTAGTTGGTACGGAGCTTTGTGAGTGTGTGCTTCTTTTATTATGGATCACGTTCAGCTCCTTTTTATTTGCCTCCCAGTTATAATAGTAAAACTCTACTCCTCTACTCCGAGGAGTCCCTACCACCCATATCATCACTTTCCAGCCCAGCACTCTTCACGCTCATTCATTTAAAGCATTCAACATTGTGTAAATGAATCTTGGAAGGCAAAAGCTACTGAATTTAGCGAATTTGTGGAGGCATTCCCACAAATCAGCCAGGTGAAGTTTCACACACCCGAAGACTGCACAACTCCTCTGAGGCAGCACTATGCTGCAAACCCAGACGGCCACTTTTCTCACCCCACGTCCGTTTGCTGTTCTGGGTAATGAGGTTCAAAAGTCACCTAGGCAACTGCAAAAATAGCTGAAATGGAGAAAGGGCTTCAGGCTGGTGACCAGCAGAGGTCCACCTGACCCCCGTAAGCTGCTGAACAAGAAGGGCTGCCAGAAATGTCCCCCTAGGGAATTTGGAGGAGACGAAGACCTGCTCACTGGACAAGGGTTCCTCCCAGGATACGCCCGAGCGGAAGAAGCGGGCTCTGAGCCACGCCCTTTCACCCACCGCTACCCCGCCCTGGGCTGGTGAAGGTGCGCGTAAGGATGTGGACTTCTGAGCCCTGAAGAAATAAGTCCTTCCCCTTTGACCCCATGGAGGATTGCCTGTGAGGATCTTAAATGAGTCTACCAGTGTCTAGACACGGGAGTAGGTCTGTCCGGTACAGCACCTCCCTCAAGGAGGAGAAGAGTGAGGAGAAAGGAAACTCAAGTCTGACCATTCTGTCCTGGGAGAGAAGAGGAGGATCTCATCTCTCATCTGTCCCAGCAAGGCAAGGAGACTTTCTCTCATCTTTCCAAGCAAGGCAGGGTGACTTATTATAATTAGGAATCAAAAAGAGTCTAGAAGGAATGAAAGCAGCCCGTAAGGTGAATTCCTAAGGACTGCCCATTGAAACTGACAAAATTGCCCTTGTTTGATGAGAGGAATGAGCAGAGCACTGAGGTGGTGAACAAGGATCTGGTGAGACTTTCCCGGCATGTTTCTACCAAAGCTTTATCTAAGCTTCTCAGAACACTCTCCTAAAAAGCAGATGTTTGGCCCTTCAGAAAGTCAGCAAGCAAAATGCCTTGAGTGTCCCAAAACACTGATGCCATGATGTTGGCTCCTGACTGGCCTCCTTTTCCTTTGACTGGACCACTGCCACCTCTTGGTAGCCACCGCTTGGTGATGCCTTGCCCTCGAGATCATATTGGTAAAGCCATGTTCCAACTTCCGGTTATCATCTGTCAGAGGGATGCGTCAGGATCGTGATCCCTCCTGTTTAAAATTTCCACTGATAGCTCTCATCGTAACTGCAGCTGATCTGGGCACAGTGGTTTTCACAGCCACTGCAGGATTCATCTTCCACATCTTCTCACCTCTTCTTGAAACAAGCTATACATTCGTAGAGAGTTCATTTCTTTGGAGTAGTGTCCTTATCAGCTTTTCCGAAAACATCAATGATTTCTTCATTCTTCCACCCAAGCTTCACCAGAAATTTGATGTTTGCTCTTGCTGCAGTTTTCGTGGAATTCATGTTGCTCTGATAGGAGTCCTTTTCAGTGGATGTCTCATCCTTCTCAGTGCCTCAAACTAGATCTAGTTCAGAAAGGTGATAAGAAGTTAGGACAAGTTTATTTGAGTGCAAACCAGTGGAAATCCATGCATAGTTTCTTCAGCATGTGCATTTTCTATGAACCTTTGGAAGACCCCCTGTGTTGAACATTGCCCGAGTCCTGGGAGAGAAGTGGGTGCGGTCCACTTCCTGTCCTCAATTTGCCCACAGCGGAGGAGTGCACAGAGCAGGGAAAGGCAACCCCAGAGAGATCGTGCCCTCCAGCATGCAGCAGACTGCTGGATCAGTCCTGGCTCCATGGGGTGCTGTGTGGGCCCAAGCAAGTTGCCCAACCTCCCTGAACCTTCATTTAATCCTAGGTAGCCCAATTCCAGTAGCCATTATAGGACTGCCCTGCACGGACAGTTAATTAACTCAGGAAAAGCAACCTAGCTCCAAGGTTAGCAACCAGGAGTTCCAGTTGATTCCGCTAGCGCACCCCCTGGGGCATTCCCAAGCTGGAGTCTGGTGGAAGATGAGGCTCAGTGTGATTGGATTGAAGCAGCAACCTATCAAGGAGAAGTCCCACCCACTCTGCCCTGTGCGTCTATAAAGGCAACGCGTGGCGGCCGCGGCACTCATTGAAGCCGCCAGTTGGGAGAGGAGCAGAGCCAGGCCGGTGCTCCCGAAGGCAGCAAGATGTTGCGAGCCACAGCTCCCTGCTGGTTCCCACCTGGATACCCAGAAGCTAAGAAGGTGGCCGAGGAGGCGGCCCTGGAGGCAAGCCGCCAGCTGGGAGCGGAGCAGAGCCAGGCCGGTGCTCCCGAAGGCAGCAAGATGTTGCGAGCCACAGCTCCCTGCTGGTTCCCACCTGGGTACCCAGAAGCTACGAAGGTGGCCGAGGAGGCGGCCCTGGAGGCAAGCCGCCAGCTGGGAGCGGAGCAGAGCCAGGCCGGTGCTCCCGAAGGCAGCAAGATGTTGCGAGCCACAGCTCCCTGCTGGTTCCCACCTGGGTACCCAGAAGCTAAGAAGGTGGCCGAGGAGGCGGCCCTGGAGGCTCCAGAATTCCCACTGCCCTCTCATCAGCCTGCCCAGAGCTTCGGGCTCCGGGTGCCCCAGATGCACAGCCAGGCCTCAGCATTTGTGGACATCCAGGCGGAGCCCCAGAACAGGGGTCCGGCGGTGCCCCCAGCGTGGCCCAAGATGGTGACGGATTCGTGCTACTTCCCTGCACAGAGGGGATCGGCCTGCTGCTTGCCAGGCGCCCCAAGGCTGTCAGAGAGGCCCTCGGGAGTCCGCATCGCAGCCCCCAGGAAGAGGAAGACGATCGCCCACTCTTCCAGCCCTTGCTTGGTCACAGGTTACACAGATGCCAAGAGAACCCGGGTGGCCAGCAGCAGCCAATGCTCCAGTGGCTCCAAGGTCGGCAGACAGCCAGGGAAGACGCGCAACAGGTCAGGGATGGCATGGAAGACCACCACCACCATCAGCTCTAAGCGAATCGTCCATCGTCCATCCTTACCGAGTTTGAAGGAACCCATTATCCTCCGAAGTTCTGGGTACCAAGTCCCCACCGTCATATATATAATTTATACTACATACATTATTTACATGTCATAAATTATAACATATATTGTATGTCTTTACATAACAAATATTATGTAATATATTTTGTCGTATTGTATATATTATATATTATATAAAATATAATATACATAATACATTATATATTATATATAATAAATATTATATATAATATATAATGTATAATTATATGTGATATATTATAAATTATTCGAAATAAATATTACATATAGTACATATTATATACAATGTGACAAAATATATATTAAATATTATTTATATTATGGTATATTATATATTATATATGTATTATATACGACATCTATAATATATTATAGAATATATAATGTATATATGATATATATTACATATATGTAATTTATTTTTAGACAGAGTCTTTTTCTGTTCCACAGGCTGGAGTGCAATGGTGCCATCTTGGCTCAGTGCAACCTCTCCCTCACGGGTTCAAGTGATTGTCCTGCCGCAGCCTCCCAGGTAACTGCGACTACACCGCACTGGGACTACAGCAGCTGCCACCATGCCTGGGTAATTTTTTGTATTTTTAGTAGAGACACGGCTTCACTGCCTTGGCCACGATGGTCTTGATCTCCTTTCCTTCTGATCCTCTTGCCTTGTCCTACCAAACTGTTGGGATAACAGGCCTGAGCCAAGATACATATGTTTTAAATGAAGAAAAATTTCAAAGTTACTCTGCTTGGTACAATAATCAAATATATAAGTTCAGGAATAAAACTTAACCATGAAACATATTTATAACTGCAGATGGAAAATACAGAGGACAATTTTTAAAATAACATATTTGGAAAGCATTAAATAGTAATTTGAAGAGTTCGCATTTGACAGGCTAGTATGAACATACCTTGAATGCAGCAACACAGGCTCCCCAAAAGGAAAATCAAAATCAGGGAAAATGAAACCACAATCTGCTCTGACCTTTGAAAAACTCAGCACTGACAGTGGCACTGAGGACCAAGAGCAGGAGATCCCTAACCCCTTCACCATGGCGATAGGGCATAAACATTCCAGGGTGAAGGTACAATCCACATTGTGATGTGCAACTGCTGCCAGGCAGACAGCAGTGCTTTTACATGTACAGGAAGGTCACTGAATGCTCAGTGTTTTGTTCCAAAAACTGAATCCCAAGCCCACATATTACTATGCTGTGCTTCTTGAAATAAGTTATGAGATTGGAAATAGGGCAACCCCAAATATATATATAGATATATTTATATATGTGTGTGTGTATGTATATATAATTATACAAAACGTATTATATATAACATATATAATATGTATCAAATATATATAATTTCCTTTTAAATCCTGCATACTTATATTACATATAATATATTATGTATAATATAATACATAATAATATATTATGTATAATATAATATATAATAATATATTATGTATAATATAATATATAATAATATATAACTATTATGTATAATATAATACAGGTAAAAATATATAATTATTATATATACTACAACATATATAATTACATATATAATTGTATGATTATATATTATTATATATAATATTTTAATATATAATTTATATAACATGTAACATATAATATATCATTCATTATATAATGTCTAATAGGTAATATTTAAAATAAAATATAATATATGATATCTAATGTATAATATACTATATAATATAATATATAATATATAATATATATTTCATTTAATATGTAATATATTATATATTTCATATAATATGTAATATATTATATATGATATATAATATATTATACACTATATATTATTTACTAATATATTATATGTTATATCATAATATAATATATAAGATTATATATAAGACATATATTACATTATATATAATAGGATACATAATGTTATACAATGTATACTAATGTAATGTAATATAATATATTATGATATATTATCTGTAGTCTGTTATGATATATTATATATTATATATAATATAATCGTTTAAAATAGATTATATAATTATCTATAATATATAACACATATAATGTATATCATATATTACATAGTGTATACCATATATTATAAATCATATATTATATATAATATATATCATATGATATATACTTCATATCATATATAATATATATCACACATGATATATAATATATATCATATACTATAAATAACATATATCATATATAATATATAATATGTAATATTATAATGTATGTCATACGTTATACATAACATATATCAGATATTACAAGATATATATCATATGTTTTATGTCATATATTATATATAATATATAATATGTTAAATATATATCATATATTGTATAATACATATCGTATATTACATTATATATCATATATTACATATTTATCACATATATTATATGTATCATGTATTAAATATATATCATATATTATATGTGATATATATTGTATAGGGTATATATTACATATAATATATAATTTACACATATAATATTTTTCTATTACATAGTAAATTGTATATATTATTTAACATATATTATATGTAATCTATGTCATATGTTGAATATATATAATCTATATTAAATATATAATATATATAATATGCTATATATAATGTATGTATCATTTATTTAATATGTAATACATAATTAATATGTAATATGATATATTATACATAATTTATGTATTTTAAATGTCATAAAATATAATATATATTATATGTCATTACATAGCATATATTATATGTTATATATTTTGTCATATTATATATTATATGTTTTATAATATACAATATGACATATATATTATATATTCTGTATATTATATATGATATAATATATAATGGAGATAATATATTATATATTATACCTAATAAATATATATAATATATATTATATATATTATATATAATATGACATAATATATATTAAATATATAATATATTATATAACGTATATCTAATATATAATATATTGTATGATATATATATAATATCGAATACATAATAGGTTAAGTAATATATAATATATTATGTAAGCCATAATATATATTATATATTTTATATTATATGTGATATATTATATTATATTATATATAATATATTATATTTTCTATATTATAAGTAATATATTGCATATGATATAAAATATATTATACATTATATGTTATACATTAAATAATATATTACATACATCATATGATATATATTATAACATTACATACATGACATATATTATACTATATATGATGTATATTATAGAATGTATACTAATAATGTAATATAATATAAAATATATTATCATATATTATATATAATCTATTATGATATATTATATATAATAATAATATAATCACTTTTAAAAGAATATTATATAATTATATATAATATATAACAAATAAAATACATATCATATATGATATATAATATATATCATATATGATATATCATGTATGATTTTTAATATATATCGTATATGATATATCATAAGTGATATATAATATATATCATATATGACATATCACATATGATATATAATATATACCATACATTATATCTAATATATATCACATATTATAAGATATATATCAGATATTATGTTTTCTATCATATATTATCTATGGTATATATCATATATTATGTAATACATATCATATATTATGTAATTACCATATATTACGTATCATCTGTTACATAATTTCTCACATATTATATTGTATGCATCATGTATTAAATATATATCATGTATTATATAATGTATATCATATATTATATATTATATATGGTATATATTACAAATAATATATAATTTACATATCATATAATATAATATTTATATATAATATAATAAATTACATACTTTATTTGGCATATATCATATATAATATATATCATATGTTTAATATATATAATCTATATTTAATAAAAAATAACTATAATATATTATTTATCATATATATCATATATTTAATATATATAATATTTAATATATAATATATAATATGTTATACATATAACATATGCATTTTACATGTCATACTATATGTATTATATGTCATTACATAATATATTACATGTTATATATTTTGTCATGTTATATTATGCAACATATAATATATACAAAATATTATATAACAGATAATATATACAATATATTATATAACAAATAATATATACAATATATTATATAACATATAATATATGCAATATATTATATAACGTATAATATATGCAATGTATTATATAAGGCATAATATATTATATCATATATACAACATATTATATTATATATATATTATATAACATATAATATATATAATATATTATATATTATGTAATATATATGTTATATAATATATAATATATATAATAATTTATATAGTACATAATATATAATATTTTATATGTAATATGTATAAAATATTATATTATATATAATATGACACAATATATATTATATATTATATGTATTATGATATATTATATGTATTACATATGTATAATATATGACATACAACATATTAATATATACTATATATGATATATATTATATACATATAATTATTTCTTAGAGTCTTGTTCTGTTGCACAGGCTGGAGTGCAATGGCGCCGCCTTGGCTCACTGCAACCTCTCCCTCACGGGTTCAAGTGATTGTCCTGCCTCAGCCTCCCAGGTAACTGCGACTACACTGCACTGGGACTATAGCAGCTTAAACCATGCCTGGCTAATTTTTTGTATATTTAGTTGAGACAGGGCTTCACTGCATTTGCCATGATGGTCTTGATCTCCTTTCTTGTGATCCTCCCGCCTTATCCTCCCAAAGGGCTGGGATAAGAGGCCTGAGCCAAGATACATATTTTTTAAATGAAGAAAAATTTCAAAAGTACTCTGCTTGGTACAATAATCAAAGATATAAATTAAGGAATAAAACATAAACATGAAACATATTTATAAATGCAGATGGAAAATGCAGAGGACAATTTTTTAAATAACATATTTGGAAAGCATTAACTAGTAATTTGAAGAGTTCGCATTTGACAGGCTAGTATGAACATACATTGAATGCAGCAACACAGGTTCCCCAGAAGGAAAATCAAAATCAGAGAAAATGAAACCACAAAGGTTCAATCTGCTCTGACCTTTGAAAAACTCAGCACAGACAGTCGCACTTAGGACCAAGGGCAGGAGATCCCTAACCCCATCACCATGTCGATAGGGCATAAACATTCCAGGGTGAAGGTACAATCCACATTGTGATGTCCAACTGCTGCCAGGCAGACAGCAGTGCTTTTACATGTACAGGAAGGTCATGGAAGGCTCAGTGTTTTGTTTCAAAAACTGAATCCCAAGCCCACATATTACTATGCTGTGCTTGTTGAAATAAGTTATGAGATGGGAAATAGGGCAACCCCATATATACATAAATATATATATATATATGTGAGCGTGTATATATATATAATTATATATAACATAATATACATAACATATATCATATACATAACATATATATAACATATATATTATATAGCTTATAATATATTATATATGTTATATAAAACATATAATATACAATATGTCATAATATATAAAATATATGTAATATATACGATGTCATATTTTATATAATATATATTATATGTATTATATATATTACATATAATATATTATATATAATATGACATCATATATATTACATATCATATATTTTTTATATAATATATAATATATAATATATATTTAATATTATATATGAAATCTATACTATTATAAATATTATATAACATATATTATGTATCATATAATGAAATATTATATATTATATTTTATGACATGTATATAATATATATTATATATAAAATATTAAATATATAAAGTATATATTACATATTAAGTGTACACTATATAAAATATAATATATATTATGTATAATATATGTTAAATAAAATAATGTATTATATAATATATACATTATATATTATATGATATGTAAATAATATGTTATAGGTAATACATACCATCTACATTAAATATATGGCATATATTATATAATATATGATATATATAATGCAATGTATAATGTATATTATATGATTTATGGTATATAATATGATATATGATTTATATTATGTAATATGCTATATAGTATATAGTATGATATATAATATATAACATGCTGCATACTATATAATGTATAATATATAGTATATATAACATATGATATATATCATTGATAATATATGAAAAATAACATCTGATATATAACATATATGATATACATTTTATATAATGTAAGATATATATAACATGACACATATATAACATAATATATATGATATATATTATATATTATATATATCATATATTATATAATATATGATATATATTATATATAACATATGATATATATTATATGTAGTATATGATATATATTATATATAATATATGATATATATTATATATAATATATGATATATAATATATAATATATGATATATATTATATATGTTATATAGTATATATAATTATATAATAATCTATTGTATCTGATCATACTGTATATTATATATCTTAATATATACTATATATTATATCGTAATATATCATATATGTCATAATATATTATATATTGTATATTATTACTCTACGTAATGTAAGATATTATATGTTTAATCTATCATATACGTAATATAATATATATTATATTATGATATAATATATAATATGTTATTGAATATATAATATCTTATACACATTATATAATTTATATCTATTATATATTATGTATATTACATATTATATGTAATATACAGTACATTATATATTATATATGAAATATTACATGTCATATAATGCTATACATATATTATATATTATATAATATATTACAAATTATATATTATGTATTATAGATTTTTATTCTATTACATGTAATTATGTGATTTTATACTTATATATATAATTATATATTGTTATATATAATAATTATGCATTATTATATGTATTATATTGTATATAATAATAATATATCATAATATTTTATAATATACAAAATATATAGGAGGATGCAGGATGTAAAAGTAAATTATATATATGTTATTCATATTATATATGATATATATATTACATTTTATATAATTATATATATATATATACCCATATATATTTACATATATTTGGGGGTGCCCTATTTCCCATCTCATAACTTATTTTAAGAAGTACTGCATAGTAATGTTTGGACTTGGGATTCAGTTTTTGAAACAAAACACTGAGCCTTCAATGACCTTCCTGTACATGTAAAAGCACTCCTGACTGCCTGGCTGCAGTTGGACCGCACAATGTGTATTGTGCCTTCACCGTGGAATTTTTATGCCCTATCACGATGGTGATGGGATTAGGGATCTGTTGCCCTTGGTCCTAAGTGCCACTGTCTGTGCTGAGTTCTTCAAAGGTCAGAGCAGATTGAACCTCTGTGGTTTCATTTTCTCTGATTTTGATTTTTCTAATGGGGAGCCTGTGTTGCTGCATTCAAGGTATGTTCATACTGGCCTGCAAAATGCAAACTCATCAAATTACTAGGTAGTGCTTTCCAAATATGTTATTTAAAACATTACACTCTGTATTTTCAATGTGCATTTATCAATATGTTTCATGGTTGTTTTATTCCTCAATTAATGCATTTGATTATTGTACCAAGTAGAGTACCTTTGAAATCTTTCTTCATTTAAAAAATAGGTATCTTGGCTCAGGCCTCTAATCCCAGCACTTTGGGAGGCCAAGGCAAGAGGATCACAAGGTGAGGACATCAAGACCATCCTGGCAAATACAGTGAAATCCTGTCTCTACTAAAACTAAAAAAAATTAGCCAGGCATGGTGGCAGCTGGTGTAGTCCCAGTGTGGTGCAGTCCCACCTACTTGGGGGGCTGAGGCTGGACAATCGCTTGAACCCGTCGGGCAGAGTTTGCAGTGAGCCAAGATGGCGCCATTGTACGCCAGTCTGTGCAACACTAAAAGACTCTGTCTAAAAACAATTATATATATATAATATAAATTATATATAAGTATTATATATTATATATAATATGTAATATATAATATATTTTCTAATAATATATACAATATATATAATATATTATGTCATATTATACATAATATATATTATATGTATTATATATATTGCATATATTATATAATATATAATTTATATATGACACAATATATATTATGATATGTATTAAAATTATATATAATATAAATAATAAATATATTATATATATTATATAATATATGAGATGCATACTATATAATGAACTATAATATATATCTTCTTTATGACATGTATATAAGTTATATTATATATTATATATTATATACATTTATTATATATTTTATGTATATTATATATATTATATATTATATATTATGTATATATTAATTATATATTACATATATTATATATTAAATACATCATATATAAAATATATAATATATATTATATATATCATATTTTAAAACATATATTATATAATACTTAAATTATATACTATATATGTAAATAATGCATTATAGGTAATACATACCATATATAATAAATATAATATACCATATATAATATAACATATGATATATATATGAGGTATGATGTATATTATATGATATATGGAATATAATATGATGTATGATATATATTTTATACTATAGGCTGTATATTATATAATATGATATACATTATATATCATATGCTACATATTATACAATGCATGATATATATTATAACATATGATATATATTATGGATATAATATATGATTCGTATAATATATGATACATATTATATATATGATATATCTTCTATACGTTATCAATTATGCATAATTATATAATATTCTGTTATGTATGATTATGTTATATATATATTATATAGATATATAGATACATATAATACATCTTAATGTATAATAAATATGTCATTATATAGTATAAATAATATATCATAATGTTTT
Source organism: Gorilla gorilla gorilla (assembly GCF_029281585.2). Taxonomy (NCBI): domain Eukaryota; kingdom Metazoa; phylum Chordata; class Mammalia; order Primates; family Hominidae; genus Gorilla; species Gorilla gorilla. The sequence continues at coordinate 28,592,107 of NC_073241.2, read as the reverse complement.
ATATATTATATTATATTATTACTAAACAAAATATCATATGTAATCTAATATATGTCATATATATTATATATATTATATTATGATATATGTTATATAATGTTATATATTATATGATATATATTATATACTATATAATATATAATATATTATATACTATATTATATAGTATATAGTATATTATATATTATATATTATATTTTATGTATAATATATTATGTGTTATATGTAATATATAATACATCATATATTATATTTATTATATATTATATATTATATATTATACATATGATATTATATATTATATCATATATCATATATTATACATGATATATATTATATATTATGTGATATATAATTATATGTAATTATATAATAATATATATACTCATTTAGTTATATAAATAATTATATATTATGTTATATATAATAATTATACATTATATGTATTATAGTGTATATCATGATTACACATTATTATACATTATATTATAGATAATATATTATATAGAATGTAAGGATTCAGGATGTGAAAGGAAATTATATATGTTATACCTATTATACATGTTATACGTATTACATTATATATAATTATATATATATATACACACATATGTGTATATGTATGTATATTTGTGGGTGCCCTATTTCCCATCTCATAACTTATTTTAAGAAGTACAGCATAGTAATGTGTGGGCTTAGGATTCAGTTTTTGGAACAAAACACTGAGCCTTCCATGACCTTCCTGTACCTGTAAAAGCACTACTGCCTGCCTGGCAGCAGTTGGACCTCACAATCTGGATTGTGCCTTCACCCTGGAATATTTATGCCCTATCGCCATGGTGGTGGGATTAGGGATCTCCTGCCCTTGGTCCTAAGTGCGACTGTCTGTGCTGAGTTTTTCAAAGGTCAGAGCAGATTGAACCTTTGTGGTTTCATTTTCCCTGATTTTGATTTGTCTTATGGGGAACCTGTGTTGCTGCATTCAAGGTATGTTCATACCGGCCTGTCAAATGCAAACTCTTCAAATTACTAGTTAGTGCTTTTGAAATATGTTATTTAAAACATTATCGTTATCGTCTGTATTTTCCATATGCAGTTATCAATATGTTTCATGGTTATGTTTTATTCCTCAATTTATATATTTGATTACTGTACCAAGGTGAGTACCTTTGAAATTTTTCTTCATTTAAAAAATATGTATCTTGGCTCAGGCCTCTAATCCCAACACTTTGGGAGGCCAAGGCAAGAGGATCACAAGGTGAGGAGATCAAGACCATCTTGGCCAATACAGTGAAATCCTGTCTCTACTAATACTAAAAAAAATTAGCCAGGCATGGTGGCAGCTGGTGTAGTCCCAGTGTGGTGTAGTCCCAGCTACCTGGGAGGCTGAGGCAGGACAATCAGTTGAACCCGTGAAGCAGAGGGTGCAGTGAGCCTAGATGGAGCCATTGCACCCCAGCCTGTGCAACAGAACAAGACTCTGTCTAAAAACAATTATATACATATAATATATATTTTATATATGTAATATATAATATATAATATATATTATGTATTATGTTATATTATATATAATATATATTATATATTATATATTATGTTATATTCTATATAATATATAATATATTATATATATTATATATTACATATAATATATAATATATATTACATTTATTATATATATTACATATAATAAATATATATTATATTTATTATATATTACATATTATATATAATATAAATATAATATGACATAATCTATATTACATATAATATATATTGTTTATATTATATAATGAACTATAGTATATATTTTATTTTATGGCATGTATATAATATATATATTATATATTATATATTAAATATATAATATATATAATATGTATTATATATTATATATTAAATATATAATATATATAATATATATTATATATAATATATGTTACATAAAATATATATGATATTAATACATAAATTATATATTATATGATATGTAAATAATTTATTACAGGTAATATATACCATATATAATAAATATATGAAATATATTATGTAATGTATGATATATGTAATATAATATATGATATATATTATATGATATATGGTATATAATATGACATATGATATATATTATATATTATTCGCTATATATTACATAATATATGCTATATATTATGCAATATATGATATACTTTATATAATACATGCTATATATTATACAATATATGTTATATATTATATATAACATATGATATATATTTTTTTAATATATGATATATCCCAGCACTCTGGGAGACCCAAGATGGGAGGATTGCTTGAGGCCAGGACTTTGTAACCAGCCTGGTCTACACAGCAAGACCCCCATCTCTATAAAAAAATAAAAAATATTTTTAATTGCTGAAAAATGAAATACTAAATTATTTATGAATATATAACTTCAATAAAAGATGAGAAAATGCACCTAGGTCATTAGGACAATTTGTATGAAACAATATCCAATTTGCTGTCTGTTACTTCTCCTACCTTATCGTGTCTAATTTTTTCTCATCTTTGTGAATTCCTGCATCTACAGTAGGCAAAAAAACAAAAATCAAAAGGAATCTTATTCTATTCACAGCCATCAGAAAAATGTGTTACTATTCCTGTAGTCAGTTAGGTTCTAAATCATACATTTGAGATATATTTGAAACACGTCATAAAGAAAATAAGCATCATATTTCTCACTAAATAGCACCTGAAATATTCCATATGAAAGGAAAAATACAAAAAACTAAACTTTTAATTACTAACCTCCTTAAAGAAAAAGAATTCTATGCGATTAGATATTTGATAATGGATGTCCAATACCTGAGATTTAAATCCCATTTTCTGTGTCCTAACATCTCACCTTCAGAAAATCTCCAATATTGGGTTATTTGGATTATATATTTAAAACTGAATATACTTGAAGATGTGAATGATTTGTTGCTGCAACAAATGGTTTAGCAATTATCTGCATTAAAATGTGTTCCATGAAGAACAGAAAAAGAATATTTCTACTTCAGTCCTTAAAAATTGTGAAAGCACAGCCACTGTCTTAGTTTGTCAATCTTGAATTCTTTTGGTATTTTAATTTCACCAATAGTTCTGGAACTGCTCTTTTTGTATTTCTCAAAATGTTTTGTCTTGCATCGTGCAATAAGGCAGCCACCATCATATGTGACCACTGAGCACTTCTAATGCAGCTAGCCAGAACTGATGTTTTAAGTATAAAGCATCTTGTTCATTTTTATACTAAATCCTGAAATATTGTTTTGAATATACCAGGTTAAATAAAATAGGTTAAAATTTATTTCACCTGTTTTTTTTTTAAGTGTAACTACTGGAAAATTTAAAATTACACATATGGTCTGCATCATATTTCTATTAGACAGCACTGGCTCACCGTTCTACTGGTTGGCTAGCTTGTACCTCCAGATAACATCTGATAATCCAATCACTAGCTATCACAAAATAGATCTTTCAGATGTTTCCTATTAAAATGTTCGTTTAATTTTGAAATGAATTCCTAGAAAAGCTCATATAATACTATTATAGAAAATCATTAAAATCAACTTAATAATTTGCCCAACATGAAACAGAACTTAAGGTAAATCTACATTTGTTTGGTTAGTATTTATTGTACTGGTAAAGACCAAAGAATTGGTAATGTTCAACAAAATATGAAAATGCCAGTGACGTTAACAAAAAATAGCTGGAAACCAAAGAATCTTGCTTACATCACAATCACAGCCAGGAAAATGCAGCTTATTTTACAGCCAGTCCCCAATGTGAAGAATACGTAGAAGCAACAGTAAATAAAAAAAGAAGTATAATACAGAAATGCCTAATATCAAAGAAATTCATGTAACAGAATACTGAACTTCAGTATTTCTAATACATGTATATACACATTCCTGCTAACTGTAGAATATTTCCTGCAAGTTATGGTCCCAGTGCCTCACCAATGGAAGATCTATCTTGTACTATTCAATTCATACTCTCCCTAATAACAGCACTATACTAGCAGGTTCATCATCAAGTGAAGGCTGTTTGCTAGATAACCAAAACCAAGATTGGAAAACTAAAAAGCTGGAGGGAGGGAAAACACAGCCTACAAAATGCTTACAAGATTAGCAGCAAATGATGAAGTAGTAACAAGAGGGGCAGAAAAATAGAAAGATTATCATCGGACTTGGGAATTCAAAGAGAGCTCAGCAAAATACTAGGACATGGCTCATTTAAGATGGAATAAGCCTGGAAATACACCCCCCTCCCCAATATTTCAGAACATAAAATCTACAGAAAGAGAGTCCTAATGTATTGAACCTGGTTTCTCCATTGAAACAAAAGTCTTCAAGGAAGGAGAGATACATAAAATTTAACAGGAATACATATGAAGCAGTATCTTTAAAGAATGTAAATATATCAACCAAAAGTAAATTTGAGATTCAAATTTCCATTGCTAAAGTCTTTTCAGAGTCAGAACGACATAATTATTATATAGCTATTCAAAACAAAACCAAAAACTTACTGGAAAGGAGAACAACTGGTTTGAGAAGAAAAACTTTTCGTGGTAGAGCAGAAATAACTGTCAAGGAAAATACTTAGAAAAAGGCATATATAAAGAGTGGCCTAGTTTTACTGCACACGTCTTTGCCATGCAGAAACAGCTAAATCCCATCTGACAACTACTTTCCCTTTCGTGTACCTTGTCTTTAGAGAATAAAATATATCTGGGTTTGATATAGAGGAGACTAATTTTCACATTAAAAAATGATTTTCTTAAAAGCCTGGCCTTACAGTTTAAAAATTATACGATTAAAATCAAGATATTATTCCTATAAAAAGCCAAACTTTAATCCATTTAAATCATGAAACTTAAAACTTAACTTGAAGCAATTTCAATCATGAAACTTAAAACTCCAAATTACTATTGTGAATTAACACTTCTCCACTATTTATCTTGCAATTTTAAAAACACTTCAGAAAGTAGCAAATTTGTAAAACAATAAATAATTCGTACCTATAGTATCCTCATTTTGCCATGCAGTTTTATTTAAATCTCACTTAAAAAGAAATGGAACTCATTCTTAAAGGGTAGAATGTACATGATGTAAAGCAGACACAGGAAGATTTATCTTTACTTACTGAAAATCAATAGTACAATTCTAAGATTTTTTCCATGAAACTATTGAAATAAGTCCTACTTGAAAAGAGAAATCCCACAAGAGTTAGCAATTAATAAAAACACCAAAATGAGAAATTCCCCAGCATGGAAAATTCCTGTCATAAATGTTGATGTTTATCCAGTTAAAAATATATACAACGAATAATATCAATAAATAAATGTATTAGAAGGAAATAATAGATGTTAGTTACGTATACCCAAAACTATACGTATTTTAGGCTCTATATTTACTGAGGCACAGAACTAAAAGAATTTTTAAAGTTCTTTCTATTAGAAACTATTATCAATAGGTTGCATCTTTATGGCCCAACTGAGTTGAAATTCCAAATAAGATCCCTTCAAATTTAATAAATGGCATTCTTCATTAACAGCATTTAAAAAATAATGGCTGAAACACATAATCAACATTACACTGAAGTTCTATCTGAAGACAGAAAAAGTTGCCATCAACACCAAAACTACACATATACCTTCTGATTTTATAGAATTGTTCCAATGTCTTTTCTCTCAATATCATTAAAATCACCCTACCTGTTTGGACCGAGGTCTACCAGGAGAAAATTTTCTCTTAGTAATAGCTGGTTTACCCATGCCAATTTTTGGAGTGACTGAGATGTAAGTTGTTGGCATGATGTTTCCAGCAGAGGAACTAAGAGCTGAAGGGTAATTATGCAGTATGTCATGTGAAGGCGAGTCTGAAGAAGGTGTTGGGGAGGAAGACACATCTGCCTTGCTTATGTCTGCTGATGATGAAAATGATGACTCTGTCTCAGATGATAACTTTATAGATTTGCCTCCTTGGTATGAAACATCTTTCAAACAACCCTCAATTTTAGGAGTCATTTCAGAGTCCATCAATCCAGTAGAAAGCTCAGAATTTTCTTTATGTTCCTTTTCTCCTTGTAGCCTTTCTATAACCAACTGTTCCTCAGGACATAATGAAGTGCTTTCCTCATGTGGGGACACTAAGGTTTCTAGTGGAAGAGTGACAGATTCAATGACTAATTTTGGAGGCCTTGATTCTTCTTTGGATACCACTGTTTTAGGTTCCTCTAACAACTGCAGTTGCTCTTGCTGCACAGTGATCTGGTGTGTAACGACTTCAATGTTTTCTGTCACTTCCATTTTATCTTCAATTTGATCTTCACCACAAATATGCTTCACTTCAGAAGACATTTTCATTTCTTCACTATCAACCTCATTAGAAATCTGTTTTTCCAATTCGGTATTCACTGTATGTTGGGATGATACTACAAAATTCAGAACATTTGTTATGGTAAGGTACAAACAAATTTTAAATTTTCTAACTATAGATATATAAAACATTTGGCTACACTAGAACTTAAATCAGAAGGTATTCATCAAAGCAGACAATTATTAAGTGAATGAAAGCCAAAGTATACAAGGATTTATGGATTAGAATTAGCCACACACCAGAAAACCTAATGAAAACATGTTTTATAACTTAAGTACTTCCAAATGGATTGAAAATTACACAGGAAAAGTTCTCATACTCATTTTTAGTTAAGAAAATGAGGATCAATCATGTTATGTGAGGTACCTAAGTTAAAAAGTAAAGACTGATCTAGAATGTGTAGGCATTTTCTAATAGTAGATACCCAGATGTAACAAAGTTACTATAGACTCAAAAGCACAGAGAGAAAAGATTTGCTAACCACCAATATTTATTTTGCTTAACCATACCTGCCAACCTAGCCAAAATATTCTTTGGATGTAATCCTTGCTCTTCATCATTGTCTATAAATTAAAAGACTAATCTCCGAAAATCTATAAACTTAGATATCAGAAACATAGTCACTGGTAAATTTTAAATCAGGATACCAGTATGTTAAACCTTTAACTCAATCTCATCAAGGTAATTTTTAAATTATAGTAAAAAGACACTGCCAGCCTCATTTACCAATCAGTGACTAAAATTTATCTATTTATCTACGTTCTTTTTTTTTTTTTGAAACAGGATCTCAATCTCACTCTGTGACCCAAGCTGGAGTGCAGTAGCACAAACATGGCTCACTGCAGCCTCAACCTCGTGGGCTCAAGTGGTCCTCCCACCTCAGCCTCCCAAACTGCTGGGACTGCAGGCATGTGTCACCATGCCCAGATTTTTTTTTATTTTTGTAGAGACAGGGTCTCACTATATTGCCCAGGCCTATACATGTTCTGATACCAAACTGAAATCTCATCTTCTTTCCCACTTTATTGAAAGACTACAGGTAAGGATAAAAGAAAACTACCAAATAACAGATCTGATAGTACAAAATATTTTTAATCATGACCTCCCCCCTCCAAACAAAAAAAACTTTCAAGAGAAACTAACCTACTTTAGATCCATTGTCAATTCTTTTCCAGAATCTCTTAACTAAAAGATTTAGTTACTGTAATGTATATACATACAGCAATTGCAAAAAAATGTCTTTGGGATAAAGACATTATCTTATGACTCAAACAAATTAGACAATATGAACATACTGCTTACCAGCAATGAGAAGACTATCTGTGTCCTCTATACCCTCAGTGTAGGGAAAGGCTTTCTGAATATGACTCAAAAATCCAGAAGCAAAAGAAGATTAATAAATCAACTCCATAAAAAAGAAACTTTTACATGGCAAAAAAAATAATAAAAACAAAGTCAAAAGACACATAATACAGCCTGGATAACATGGTGAGACCCTGTCTCTACAAAAGTAAAAAATTAGCTGGGCTTCGTGGTACACATAACTCCTAGCTAACTCGGGAGGCTGAGGCAGGAATATTGCTTGAGCCCAGGTCAAGACTACAGTGAACTATGACCATACCACTGTACTATGGCCGGGGTGACAGGGTGAGACACAGTCTCACACAAATAAGCAAAAAAAAAAAAAAAAAACAAGAACAAATAAGCTAGCAGAAAGTATCTGCATCATGTAACACATATAAGGGCTTACATCCCTCACTTATAAAGAACTCTTAAATTTAGGGAAAAATGCCAAAATCTTCAATAACAGGCAAAATACATGAACAGACAATTCATGAGAAGAAATAAAAACTGAACCTTAAACACATGAAAAAATGATCAACTTCACTCTTAGGATAAACAAAAATTAAAACTACATTGATACACTACTTTTCACCCAGAAGGCAGACAAACATTCAAAAGCTGAACAAGTCATCCTGTTAGCAAAGACGTAGGAAAAGTTCTCTCACACATCTCTGGTGGCAATGCAAAGTACCGTAAGCCCCAAAAAAGGGAATTTGACGGTATCTCACAAAGCTACATATGTGTACACTCCTGAGGCAATAATCCTAGGAATTTACCCTACAGATTTGTCCCTGAGAATTCAAAAACACACATGCACAAAGCCAGGGAGTGTAAAATCATTTATAATGCAAAATATCATAAACTACTGAAATACCATGGGTTACTGAGTAACCCATAGCACAGATACACAATGGAGTGCTATGCAGCTGTTTAAAAGGAGAATGAGATCTCTTGAACTTGCCTAACTTGCCTGGAAGTGATTTCCAGATTTTATTACACGAAAAAAGCAACATGCAAAAGAACATATACAACATGCTACCTTCACTGAAAGAGCAATATATCCTCTTATTCTTAGATGAAAAATAACAGGAGGTTTAAAACGGAAAACAATGAAGTTAGTTACTTCCAAGAGGCTGGGGAAAATGCGGTATAAGTAATAAACAAGAGACAGTGACAATTCTGAGTAAAACTTCATATAGTTTTGAGTTTTGAAAGTATACTCATACCTTCTATATTTAAAAAATTAAATCACTAAGAAAAGAAAGGAGAATAAAATCTATTACTGAGAGCAAACTGAAGCAGACTTGCTTTTTAGATTGAGCAACTGAATAAATGTGCTGTTCTACAACCCAGAATTTTTATTGTAGAAGAACAGACATGCAAGAATGAAAAGGCAAAGAACTCAATGGAGAAGGATAAGAACTGGAGGTGCTGGTATAAATTCATTATTTCTAAGTTATGTATATGTATATGAATATTTATGTGTATATACATAACATGTAGGGGTGTTCAATCTTTTGGCTTTCCTGGACCACATTGAAAGAAGAATCGTCTTGGGCCACACACAAGATACACTAATACTAATGATAGCTGATGAGCTACACACACACACACACACCCACACACATACACCCCCCAAAAAAGAAACACCTCATAATGTTTTAAGAAATTTTATGAATTTCTGTTGGGCCACATTCAAAGCCATCCTGGACCACATGTAGCCTGCGGGCCATGGGTTGGACAAACTTCTGTAAGTGTATACACATGCATGTATTTCCTGACGTCACCTACTGAAAGGGTGAAGAAGCAAACACCCTCCAGTAGCAATGAGCACACCCAGCACCCATTCCCCACTAAAGGAATGTGGGTTACTTATTTAACAATGGACTTATTCCAGGACTGGGGCACGGGAGGTATAAGATGAGCTTGTAACATCTTGTTACACCAAAAAGTATGAAGTGTTCAAATAAGCAGTGAGAGCAGAACACCAGTGCCAGCTTGAAGGAGCAACTGACAGCAAGTATGGGACTATTTGAGCCAAAAAATAATTAGGTAATGAGTTGTAAATGATTGAAGATAATAGGAGTTCATGAGCCAATATTAATAGTAAGTAAGTTTAACATGTGAAAGAAGTGTTCTTGCTTACAAAAGAAAGCAGAGGGCTAACTGGTAAATGTGGTGGGAGTGCGAGAGCTGGAAATGCATCATTTGCAACCAAAAGAAAGCATGTTAAAATGGCATCATCAGGCAGTAAGTTTGTTGTTGTTGTTGCTGTTGTTGTTGTTGCTGTTTTTTGAGACAGAGTCTATCTCTGTCACCCAGGCTGGAGTGTAGTAGCATGAGTTCGACTCACTGCAACCTCTGCCTCCCGGATTCAAGCGATTCTCCTGTCTCAGCGTTCTGAGTAGCTGGGATTACATGGCACCCACTACCATGCCTGGCTAATTTTTGTATTTTTAGTACAGACAGGGTTTCACCATGTTGGCCAGGCTGATCTTGAACTCCTGACCTCAACTGATCCACCCACTTCAGCCTCCCAAAGTGCTGGGATTACAGGTGTGAGCCACCACACCCAGGCTAGGGAGTAAGTTTTTCAAATCTAGAAGGAAATTCTGAGGAAAAGCAAGATATTTGCATGGTCTTAAAGTATCCTCACATACTGCTTTATTAGATACAAAGGAGTGGGGAACAGAAATTGGGCAACAGCCTGACCACGTGATTCTCATGAGGGAAAGTGGAATAATGTGTGCTTCCAGCTGTGATACCATGAGGATGGATCAGCACTTTGCAGTATTCTGGCCAATAATGCATGCCTCTCATCTAATTGTAAGGGGTTATCAAAAACAACATGGGGAAATTTCTGTTTGAAAAAAGAAAAAAGAAGTATATCGAGAAGAACTCTATTCTTCAAAAATACCAATGACAAAAACTAAATCCTAGAATCTACTTGGAGGAAGGGGTAGGCTATGAAGGACATAAGATCAAATGACATAACTGGAACATGGCTAGTACATTAGATAAACATACGACATTGATGTAAGTTTAGGAAGTTGATAGCAGGATGGTGATTTTTTTAAAGAATATTCCTACTATTAAGAAATACATACTGAAATGGTGGTAAAAAGGCACAATGTATGTAATTAACCCTCAAATAGTAGGGGGTTGGGGGAATAAAGACACACACACAGACACACACACACACACACACACACACACAGAAAGCGAGAGAGGGCATGCCCAATGATAATGAAATGCTAACAACTGATAAATCTGAGTAAATGGGATACACGTATTATTTTTATTTTTTCCAACTTTTAGAGTTTGAACTTATTTTCAAGTAAAAACTTTCTAAAAACGCATAATATACCAACGAACAGACATTCCTGAGATAAAAATAGGAAAAAGAAACCCATCTGACAATGACTGTTTTACAATAAAGATCCTGAAAAGATCACCCCCACTCCAGCTCACCAGGGAGCAGCCCCAAACTAGACTGACAGCCCTGTGGGGGCACACTGATTTGCCCCAACATCTCCAGCCTTCACTACAGTGATGTTCGCACACAGTAAACACTCAAATGTTAAATGCAAACAAATGAGCAAATTATGACTCAAGACTACAGAGAGAACTACAGAAGAATTCAACAGCAGAGAAAGATGATCATTCTTCAAATGGTTCAAAGGACAAACCTTTCAATCCATGAAAAACTCCATGGTAACTGTTTCTGTACTTACTTTGTGTTAGGCATTGTGCTGGGCACTTTATAGATACCACTTCAGTAAATCCAACATCCCTGTGAGGTAAGTACCGTTAACCTTCTATACACTGACTTAGGGAAGTTCAACAGGTAGCCAAAGATCATCAATTTAGTAACTGAAAAACTGCAGTTTGACTCCACAGCATAAGCTTTGAACCACCACACTATAGTGCCTTCATAGAGCAGAATAAAAAGATTAAGTATCCAATAGTATTCCCAGAATTTATGTAATTCTGTCACTCTCAAAAGAGAATAGCAGATTACAAAGAGCAAATCGAAAAGAAGCACACCAAAGGGGAGACAGAACAAGCTGAGAAAGACACCCAGAATTCTCTACCAGTTCTCAAGACAATGAAAACCATAATAAAGAAGATTAAGAGCAAGAGACAAAAATTATCCAGTAGTTACTAGATATTATTAGAGAGTGTAAAGAAGGTAATTTTTTAAGTGAATATATTTTTTTAAAAAGGTGCTGGGGCGGGGGGTGGGGGCGGGGATGGGGATTCACACATCTCCCAAAGCTTTCAGGAAGAAAAAAAGGATTATGATTAAATTTTTTCAAGTTAAGATTTTTCTCGTGACAGCATAAACTGAAAAAACTGAAGAAAATGTTTTCAGAGTATAAAAAAGAAAAATTTGTAATATGAAACATTATACTGTGCCAAGTTCTTATAGCCTAAAAGGAACAGTCTCTTTCCGACATGTAGGGTTTCAAAAAATTTATAATTATTTTTAAAGGATCACAACCAAGACTCCAAAAGATTGAGGGTAAAGTTGGAATTAACAGAGGAAATATATTTTTGCAAGAAAATTGTGACAAGGTTTACAATCTAGGTTAATCGAATCAGAGAAAAGGGGAATAAAAACTTCATTTTCAGTGGGGAATGGGAGAAAATTTATATCTTTAATATTTATAATCATTTACAATCACAAAATGAGATTCTGAATTATAAATCATTGCAGGAAGTAAAAGAAGAGAAAAATAGAAAGAAATTATAAGAAAAATTTTGCCTCAAAACAGCCAAGCATTTCAATTGCAACCATCAATCCAAACAGTGACCTCTATTAAGCTTTCAAAAGATACATTTTTATAACACAAAAGAATCCAAAATAAGATGTGAAAAGATAACCATTCAACTGTTAAACTAACACCCTACGTGGCCATAGTGTCAGGCAAAGCAAAATACCTGCCCTTCCTGATCCCTCAACAAAAAACACGTTACATAGAATAAAGAACAATTTTATACTGGTAAAAAGCACAACATATTAACACTGTTGCTAAATAACAGCCACAAGTTATTTGTTTAAAAATATGATAAATTGATAGGAAAAATTAATAGTGGTCAGTTGTAACTTGTTGAATCAACAAGTCAAAAAATAAGGTAAAAGGACTTCATCTAACTAAATGAAATTAATAAACACAAATGCTACACCTTTAAAAAGTCAATACTTCAAGTATCAAAACATTTATTTTAAAAAACCTACCTTAGTTAAATTCTCTGTTTAAATGAAATGAAAGCATAAATTAACATACTTCAGCACAACTTAAAAAAAATAAAGTTATTAGCTAAGGTATATACATACATAAAGTTACAAATACAATAAACTTGGCTTCAGCCAAAGCTATAGCCTAAGGTAAACTTATAGTCTTAAATGTCCTTTTTCCTTAGGAAAGAAAATGAATTACAAATTCAACTTCATATTAAAGTAAAAAGGCAAGTAGAGGAACTGAGTGAAGATAAGAGTGTAAATATACAAATCAGTCAAACAGCAGAGTTTTTCCTTTCCAATGATAAGTCATTCAGCAAGAGAAGGAATCTGAACTACCTGAGGAAGCAGGCCAGAGTTCATCACAATCCTTCAGCCCTCAGGCCCCACTTCCCAGGTAGCCACAGCTGAGCACAGTTACCCAGCAGCTCTTTTTCCCCCAAGGAGAGAAAGCCCCTCCCCTCAACCCCCACCACTCAGGCAGATGTCTAGTAGAACTTGCTGAAGACCACAGCAGAACCTGGTAATACTGCTTGCAGTTCTAGGTGCCAAACCTCACTGGCGAGGACAGGGTGCAGGTACAGGATCTCTCTGCGTCTGCTCCCACCTCCTCCCCACGCCAGGGACCAGGGGTTCTGGCCACATCACCCTCCTTTCCCAGGCCCTCCACCTCCTCCCTAGAGAAAGCAGTTCCGAGAAGGGCAATGACAATGCTGTGCCTTCCACTCCCGCACACGGGCCATCACGCCCTCTCCAGCTCCAGGGAAAACCCGCTCCAGGCCCATGCAGCACCTGAGGGTCAACTCCATCCCTCAACCTCGCGACACCAGCAGCCCAGGAAGACTAAGCTTAAAAGCTAAACCGCACCTTGGATTCCAAGGGCTATCTCCACTACCCCACTGCCCCCAACCCGGCTCTGAACACCTCACCCTGAAGGGGCAGAAGCCAAGTGAGGTAGGAAGTTAGTTAATGAGTTCATCGACATTTTTTATAATAGCTCAAAATTTTAACGACCCAAATGTTCACCAACAGGTGATCCAATACACAAATTGTGGTATCTCCAGCACTCAGTAATACAAAAGAATCACTACTGATCTGTGCAGCAATAGGGATGAATTTCAAAATAATTACACCGAGTTAAAGAAGCCAGACCAAAAACGAGTATATACTATATGAAGCTTTTATTAAAAATTCTAGGAAGTGAATACTAATCTATAGTGAAAAAGCGGACTAGGAAGACAGAGGGTTTGGGTTTGAACAGCCACAAAGCAAGCCAAGAGGCACCAGGAAACTTTGACGGTGATGACTATGTTCATTATCTTGAAGAGTGTACAGTTTACTGTATGTCAGTTATATGTCAATAAAGCTGCTTTTAAAAAGGTGATGGTAATATATAGATTTGAACAGATATCCGATTTGTCTGTTCTCCATATAAAACATACAGAGGATTTAAAAAAGTAAATAAACAACTTACTTTGCATTTCCAGCCATTGGTTGGTACAGATTTCATAATTCGTTGAGGACAAAAAGTATGATACCCTTTGTCACACGTGTCACACACTAGCATCTTGCTATCTTCTCCCGATTGTCTAAAAAGTAAGATAGCATTAATGATGGCTTATCTTTAAACTTATGTTTTGCAACATAAGTAATCATGAAAATCATCAGTCCTGGGAACTGCACAGTTCATAAATACCTCAATATCTGTTTTGTCTCTGCAGATAGTAACAGAGGTAACCCTGCTATAAGGATTGCCTCCTAAATGGTGATCTTTACTCAATGCTCACCTACGGTTAACTTGCTCTAGCCATTTTAGGATTCCTGCAAAGGAGGAAGGGTTGAGGCAAGATGAATAGCCTCTGATCTTTACTTTTAAAATATAATTTTTGAGAGGAAGGCGTTATAACTGCTAGGTGCTACTGTGTGGAAAGAACAAATCTTGGCACAGCAAATTGAAAAGACTGTCATATAACGTAAAGAGGATCAAATTTGGCATCAGATCTCTATTTGTATTCAGGCTGCTGTTTTCTAGCTGTGTCACTAAACAACTTATACTAAAGCTCTCTGAGTTTCTGGTATAAAACGGGAATAATAAACATTACTGTGATAATTAAATGTAATGCAGTTTCAAGTGCTTAGGATGTCTATTAAGCAATTAAACGCTGAATAATTATTTCAAAAGATGAACCTTGTCATAATTATTAAGAATTATAATTGAAAACCTAAAACCTTTCTTTAAACACTCTTCTGCCCCCAAAGATTGGGCCCCTGTCCTACAGCGTTATCTCTGTTGAGATTTTTGACTATAATCACTTTCAGATACTATGATTTTAAATTCAAGAGGAGGGGAAGAGAAAAAACGGGGAAAGCAAGAAGAGCTGAGAGAGGACTCTCTGAATGAAATCTGTGGGATAAACAGAAGTCAACAGGAAGATGGGTCAGTTGGCCTCCAATTATTATTCAGTTCAACCTCTCCATAAAAAGTCACATGTTTTATCTCTTCAGCTGCATGGAAAGATCTTGGAGGACAAGTACTCTTCCTTCAAGTTCTTTTAATCCTTCCCAAGAAACTGATTGCAGATACAAGGTATCGAATAAATGTTTACTGAATATTTTATCTAATTTTTACCAAAATATGAAGGTACATATTCCTATTTATGTCACGTAACTCTAAGATATTGATGCTTATTTCTTATAAAACTAAATAATAAAAACAGGCTGATCATGGCAGTTGGGCATAATTCTTGCTGGTTTCAACAAAAATTCTCAGCCTGTAAATGAAGATGCTGGTAACATCCCCAAATTATCATGCTCATTAGAATCATGGGGGTGCAAGCAGAAATCACAGAAAAGACTGGAGAAATGACCAAGAGATGAAATACAATAGGAAAAGATAACCCCCTTACAAATTTTTAAATGCCACATATTTCATTTTCGAATTATGCTGACCAGGATCTATTCAAGGTGCCTTATAGAGAGATGCAGATGTACATTAAAATAATAGTAGAAATTGTCCTTCCTGGAATGGAAATTCAAACACATGACTGACGTTTTGGCTCAACTCTAATTCTTCTACGTCTGTAGTAACAGGTTTAAATCCTATCACATCCCCTCCCCGGTGCCCCTGAAGACAAGCTACTTTATTTTTCTCATGCTTGTTTTAAATTGTTAATATCGCTTATTTTTTAAACTGTTGGTAAATTTAAATTAGCTCTTTAGACTACCAGAGCAATTTAAATGATTAAAATCAGTTTTGTTTAGACTTCTTTCAAAATAATATAAACGTTAATATCCAGTAATTTTCTTAAGTATGATGAAGTTACTCTGAATGAATACAGCCAAAATATGAACAACCTCTATTATAATACACAAACCTTTAGCGCCTAGTAATAGGGTCCCTCTTAAACCCAATACACAGCTTTGAATTGAAATGAAAACTTACTTGCAATTCTGGCACACTTTGCACTCAGGACATTGCCAACCTGCACGTTTTAATGGAGTAACCGCTATATCCAGGCACATTCCATGATAGTGCTGACCACAAGTAATACAAAAGAACTGATCTAAGAGGTCTCCCGGGCTGTCGCACACTGCACAGTTTGCATCTTCCTTCGCTATAATTAACAGTAAAACAATGAAATTGTTGTATAAGAATTTAATTTTTTTCTGACTATACAGTAAAATCATTTGAAAGGATTTGCATCATGAACCTTTCAGACATTTGAAGTTATTCACCTTGAATTGTCATCTAATCAGAAAGAGGCATCAATAAAAACACTGTAGGGTATTTAATCTAAATGTAACCACATTAAATTTAATCGTATAGTTTTGCAATTATTTGTGGCTATATCTACTTGAGACCATAAGCAGGTCTTCTTTAATTTTCTATTCCTAATGCCAATGATAATGCTGGACACCTAATTAATGCTCAATATATGCTCACTGGAAAGAACCAAACAAGGAAAATACCAACTAAGAAATGCTTTGCAGTGTAACATAAACATTTTCTTTGAATGTTAAATATATTTTGAAATTACAAAATCAGACAAGAGACAAAATTAAGAAACGTTAATATCAATTAGACTAAGATGCTTCTTAAGCAGAAACAGACTATTCAAATCACATAAGGGCTTTTTTTTAATTACTGGAAAATGTTTTATGTGGAAGAACATTAAAGACAGAAGCTACATATTCATACACAAACACATTACTTAATATACTAATTATATATTCTTCTATATTAATTTCTAGTTGTAAAAGCATTAAAATCCACATCATTATGGGCATCATCCATCCCTAAATGTGGATTAAAAGAAAATGTACTAACAGTTCTTTTACCATAGAAAACAGAAAATATAAGGATAAACTGCCCTGCGAAATATACAGTTAAACTTATGCATATTGCAAAATAAGAAGGAAAATAATGTATTCTAAAATCATACCAATCTTAGATAATGTATAAAAAATATGCCTGTATATAACAAGTATCACAAAGTATATGAATCTTTTCATTTTTCGAAGGTTTGATCATTCCTATCTACTATTCTGACTCATATGTTCTTTCTTTTCCAGTCAAGCTTATCATACCAACCTTCGATAATATATATAAATATGCCTGTATTTAACAAGTATCACAAAGTATATGAACCATTTTTTTTTCCTTTTTTTTTTTGAGACAGTTTCACTCTGTCACCAAGGCTAGAGAGCAATGGCGCGATCTAGGCTTACTGTAACCTCCGCCTCCCAGGTTCAAGGGATTCTCACGCCTCAGCCTCCCCAGTAGCTGGGATTACAGGCGTGTGCCACCATGCCCACCTAATTTTTATATTTTTAGTAGAGACGGTGTTTCGCCACATAGCCCAGGCTGGTCTCAAACTCCTGAGCTCAAGCAATCCTCCTGCCTCACCCTCCCAAAGTGCTGGGATTACAGGTGTGAGCTACCGCACTCAGACTTTTTTCCATTTTTTGAAAGTTTGGTCAATCCTATCAATTTCTCTCTGGCTCATACATTCTTTCTCTTCCAGTCAAGCATCTTGAAACAGAGTAAAAATATATTTCTTTTATTTGTACCGGAGTCTGCAAACTTTTCCTGAAAAGGGCCAGACAGTAAATATTTTAGGCTTTGTGAGCCATAGCAGTCTCTGACAAAAAGTCAGACCTTTTGTTTTTATTTACACTCTTTTAAAAATGTGAAAATAATTCCTCGCTTGAGGGCAGTACAAAAACAGGCTTCAAAATGTGGACGCTGGCTGGACCTCTGACATACTTCACGAAGGCTGGCTTAGCACCTAATACTCATCTGAAGCTACATTAGTGAGGCTGCCAATGCCCATAGGAAACCCGATTTAGTCTTTGGCTTTTTTGCACTTTGCAGCATTTGCATTGCTAGCCACTCCCACATTAAAACGCCCCTTTCCTTAGTTTCTATCATGGCAACTCTCTCCTAATTTCTCCTTAGTTTTCCCCCACTTTCATCTCATCCTCCTTTGTTGGCTTTTGTACCTATACAATCTTTCTAAATGCTGGAGTTTCTTAGGATTTCATCCTTTCCCTTCTTTCCTAATCCCCCATAGTTTCCCTTTGTGATCACATCAACTCTCATGCCATAAAATGCCACCATGATTCCTAAATCTGTATTATTGGCCCTAGAATTCTTTCATAAACCCCAAACCTTTATTCTTCAAGTCTTACTGGATCTCAATAGCCAGGTGTTCTAAACACTCAATCTCAACTGCTCTAAAGTGAAACTTTTTTAAAAACCCGAAACATCATCCATTTTTCTCAAGAATAGATAAAGGCAGAAACCTTAGTATCATTGTTGACTCTGAACTCAGCCCTGACCCAACACATCCAGCCAGATCCCAATTCTTATGTATTAAACTTCCTACACATCATTCTTCCTTATATGTTTATAGTTTAGTCTATCATATTAGGTTAGTGCAAAAGTAACTGCAGTTTTTGGCATTACTTTTAATGGCGAAGACTGCAATTACCTTTGCACCTACCTAATACTCTGTCTCGCTAACTGCAGTATCTTCTGCATCAAATCATCTCTACTTACGGTTCTGACATCCTCTCTAAATCATTTTCTACACATCCAGAACAATCTTTCAACAATGTAAATCTAATTGTTAACCTCTTTATAAATTAAAACTCCACCAATACCTCATTTTTCACCTAAAAGAAAATCAGAATTTTCAAGTATGAGGCAAAAAGGTCCTTATCTCCCTTTCCAACTGAATCTCAGAACCACTCACTATTTTGTGGTCATGGTGGGTTGTCTGCCATGCACCTCACATAGCATGCTATTCATGTCTGTGTGCTTTTACACATTCTGTTCCCTCTGCTTGAAATTTTGTTTTTCTGCTGTGCTCTCAGCCTTCAAAACTCTGCTCATGGCTGGGAACAGAGGCTCACGCCTGTAATCCCAGCACTCTGGGAGGCCAAAGCAGATGGATAACTTGAGGTCAGGAGTTTGAGACCAGCCGGGCCAACATGGTGAAACCCCATCTATACTAAAAATACAAAATTAGCAGGGTGTGGTGGCACATGCCTGTCCCAGCTACTCAGGAGGCTGAGGCAGGAGAATCGCTTGAACCCAGGAGATGGAGGCTGCAGTGACTAGAGTTTGTGCCATGGCACTACAGCCTGGGGGACAGAGTGAGACCCTGTCTCAAAAAAAAACTCTGCACATTATTTCCTGAATACCTATTACCACACCCAAATACCCATTTAGTAGTTGAATATTACTTTTACCCATATGCTTACAAGAAACTTCTGTTACATAATCATTTATTTACAGCACAACTCTGTGAATCCTTGAAGGACAGGGGCCTTAACTTTTTTAAATTTTTATCCCCAACTGCCTAACATGAATCAAGTCTTATTGAACATATTTTAAGTGAAGGACTTACTGCTAAAATCACTTTTAAATGGCTCTTTAAGTGATAGGCATTTAAAATAAATCATTAATCTAACAATGGAAGCATCATAAATTGGTTCATTTTTGATAGAAAAGACATAACTGGGATCTTATGTTTCTTAATATTAAGAGAGTACTAGTATTTATCTTTCAAAATATGTACATTGAAAAATTGATCTCTTTTTGCTCACCGTAAAACTTTTAAAAATTGGGGGAATACTCAACTAATTATCAGAAACTAATTATCAGATAATCAATTCATTTTTCTATTATACTCTCCTAGGAACACTAAAATGCTTCTGTGAAACTTTCTAGAGTTTGCTCCCCTGACACTTCAGGTTGCCATGGTAGCTACTAGCGACTTGTGGTTTCTGAACAAGTGAAATGTAATTAGTTCAAATCGAGGTATGCAGTAAGCATAAAATGCACACTGGATTCCAAAATCTTAATGGGGAAAAAGTATCTCAAAATTTGAAATATTACTATTTTGGATTACTGAATTAAATAAAATTTACTACAGTTGTTCCCAAATGTTTCCTTTTCCTCAAATTTTTAACATACCCACTAGAAAAATTACTTATGTTGCTCACATTATATTTATACTGCGCAGCACTGTTATATACAACAAAGTTCACTCTGCAACAAGACAACTGTCATTGTCACAAAAATCACTTTTTAGACTATGATGATCTCCACCAATTCCTTACTGACAACCTTGCTGTCTTATCTGATTACTATGGATCATTGGTAATAAATTAGTCAAAGAAAAACATCCATGTAATACATCTGGTGCAAAAGCACTTAATATGCCTTATGTGAAAAACAATATTATTTTTAAAAGCACTACACAAAGAAATGAGGTTGGTTCCAACCCTCCCAGTCAGGGAGAAGATGTGTGGGGATACTGAAACAACCTTATGGAGGTCATGTATAAGAAGATTATCGATACTACTAGATAGGTTTGGTGTCATCACAGAAATTAAATATGAATATTTAGACACACATGTCTGTAAGCCAGAGACATTAAGTTTAAAGCAATAATCAACTAAGAAATTTTTCTTTAAACAGTTGAAAAAGCAAAAAGACAGGCTATAACTAAAGATAATTTAAGAGGGGAGAGGAGTAAAATCCAGGTCTATTTGGCTTCTAAGATCAGGCTCTTGACTACTAATCAAATTGACTCCTCAGTAAACTTTACTAGTGATCAATGAAAGTGATGAGTATTTGAGTATACACAAAAGTAGACATGAAATGCCAACAGTGGCATACAATGAAGCTAAATGGAGTAAAGGGAGCAAGGTTCTTATGGCAGGAGAAAAGTGAGAGGAAACAAAATGATCATCTTTAGAGAAGGTCATTTCCTAAGAGACAGCTGTAAAAAGAGAAGAGATAAATAAAAAAGACAAAAACATTGAGCTTAAATTAGAACAGAGCTTATCACAGATCCTTAAACTTGATGAAACTATTGCTTAAGAAAGCCCAGACAACACATAAGAATAAAAGCATTGGTGAGCAGCAAGAAAAGTCAAAATAGCTGTCATATAGTGTAAATTGAAGAAGGACGAAATCAGCATTGCTTTCTAATTTCCATCACACCCTACCATCTGCCAATTTTCATTACTGGCAGGACACTGGGCTGAGTGATTTGTCTATAAAAGAGAATCTCTGGAAAGAAAAAATAAATCATGGATGTCATCCAAAAAGGCTAGACCATATCATTGGCAGGTAGATAAGAAAGGTCAGAAGACTGACAGAATTTAGGGTAAAAGAAAAGCAGCAGGACTTAATGCCAAGAAATACAAAGATAACCAAAGAAAAGAGGCTGGAGTTAAAGCTTAAGTGAAGTAAAAGGAATTAAAGCTAAATGATGAGTAAATACATTGAAGAACAGGGGGTGAATTAAGATATGTAGCATTTCCATGTTTAAACCTTGCAAAAACTTCTCATTGCAGGCTGAACAGAACCCAAACTCCTTCCCTTGCTTACAAGCCTACATGATCTAGCCTTTGTTCACCTTGACGATGTCTCTACTACCCCCACCTAGTAGGCTACTATGCTCCAAGTAAAATGACATGCTGTCTGTTCATGAATCATGCCAAGTCCACTCCTCAAGTTCTGTGTAGTGGTCTGTTCCCTCTCCCTGGAATGTTCTTTCCTCTTATCTTGCATGATTGGCTTCTTACCATTCACTTTTCCTATTCAGGAAGTATATCTGGTTGTATCTCCTAGATGGATTTTTAGTGTAAAATTTCCAGTCAAGGTTAATGTATCCTTGTATCATCATGAAAACAATGTTGCAACAATGACCAGCCATTTACCTATGACAGAACACCCTAAAAGTGTTTCCTGATGAAAATCTTGGCCTTCTTCGCAGATACTCTCTTTAGTGGATTTCTTTATAATGAGATGCATGATTTTGTTAAATTTCTCAACTTTTATAAAAAGATGTCAACCTTACTCCTAACTCAGTCAACTATCACAGCTACTGCTCTGCCCTTTAGGAAGCAACAGAAAATACATATACTCAATATGTATTATCATTCTCATAACTTAAGCCTTAGATAGGAGGTAAAATAACTACCCTTTTTAAAGCAATTAATATATACAAGGCCCAATGTTATGTGAATTCCATTCATTGTTTTCATTTAACCCTCATAATAACACTATGATTTCAGACAGTATCATTTTAAAAGCATAAAAAGTAACTCCTGCCATGACACACAATTAGGATAGGAAGAAATATTTATAAAAGATGTTAAAAAGGTGACAAAACATCCTATCTGCAATATTCTTTAAATTATATCCTTGGAACTTAATCCAAGATTATGATCGTCTTAACAGATGGGTCAGAACGCTGTGTAGTTAGAATGCACTGTTTAAGATCCCCAAGGAGGCCGGGCACGATGGCTCACACCTCTGTATCCCAGCAGTTTGGGAGGCTGAGACGGGCAGATCATGAGGTCAGGAGTCCGAGACAAATCTAGCCAACATAGCGAAACCCCGTCTCTACTAAAAATACAAAAAATTAGCCGGGTGTTATGGTGTGCGCCTGTAATCCCACCTACTTGGGAGGCTGAGGCAGGAGAAATCGCCTGAACCCGGAAAGTGGAGTTTGCAGTGAGCCAAGGCCATGCCACTGCATTCCAGCCAGGGTGACAGAGCGAGACTCCGTCTCAAAAAAAAAAAAAAAAAAAAAAACAAAGGAATCTAATTTAGTCATTTAGGCCTTGATTTTATACCACTGACTTAGTTTGAAGGCTGCTATAAGAAACAGCCCTATGAAACTGGTATTTTTCTACTGCAAGTTGGCTACTTTAAGACAATTTTTCATTGCATTCTATCAAGGGATGTCTTATTATTATACCATTATATCAAGTGATGTTATAAATAGTAAGAATCAGATTAAGGGCTCATATGTCCTTCTTTGTATTGACTGTTGAAAAGGTATGGGGCCAAATTTGTGGTTTGTCTGGAATTACATATTTTTGGGGGGTCTCTCTATTATCTTCATATTTATCCTATCTAAATTTTCCATTGCCAAATTTCCTTACTTATTTTTAGTTTTATCCTATTGCTCATGTATTTTTATGAGTCTCCATAAGTCTATTTTGGAAAAAGGCAGAGTACTCATAATTTTAGTATATCTTTTAGCTTTATGTTGCCATAAACCTTTCATTATATACATGATCAACAACAGCAAATTATCTCACCTCAGTATTTAGTTTATTATTTTACAAACTGATTTATGATTGCTAACATGTAACTGAAGGTATACACTATTAGAACACAGTTTTCAGTAGAAAGTAGCACTGCCATTGAGTAAAAAACTGTTCTAACATTAGAGCAACATTCTTATACAAGTTTGCATGTTGTTTACTGAGGTCTAAAGCATGACTACACAAAAGGCTGAATGAAATTCAGATTCTTACATACACATAAAATTGTTTTATTGAGATGACAAAGTATATTTATTATGCCACCCAGAATATAATCCACTCTGATAACTGCCAGTTTATGCACTTGCTGAAGTAACTCAGTACATAAATAGTAGCCACATCAGTCGCTGTGCATGAAAGTTCTTCTCTTCCAGATTGAAGAGTGTACAATCTAAAGCATTTTAAAACTTTAAATCCCTTATTAGCTTAAATATAATTTAAAATTTTAGTTTGCCTTACCTATAATTTGTCTGTACACTAGGTTACTAAGGGTGATATGATTACATATGTGGACACAAAATAATTTTAATGGAAAATGAAATTAGGGTACTCAACAAAGATAAAGGGTAATGATCATGTACACTAACCATATTTGAGATTAGTTTAAGCCTGGGGTAGCTATACTTATGTTTCACAGACCTGGAGAAGATAGGAAAGAAAGCTTTTATCAACATTGCTAAGGAACAGGTAAAAGCTAACATTAGGTAACTAAGAGGTGACATAAAAAAGACTGAATAAAATATCATGGAGGTTTCATAATAAGATTGGAAATTCAATAGACTAGGACAAAAAAGATCCCAAAATATACATGCTCATTGGGAAAACACATAGTAAGAAAAAGGAGAGATCTCTATTTAATGATACAATAGTAGAGTTATAATTTCCTGTATAATGTAAATTTCAAGCATTTAAACATTTTCATTGAATTATAAAATACTATTTGGAAAAGAAAGAAAAACAGCACAACTGCAGATTACAGATGACTAAGATAGATGAATCATGAAAATGTGCCAGCAGAGATTTCTATCACACCTATCAGGGATACACAATTTCCAAGAATTTCAGAAGTATTTTTTGTTCCTATTAACGTAAATCCTGAAATAACACCTGAGTGAACTGTCTTCTAATTCTTCAACTGGATGGCTTTTTAGTGTAAAAGATGTTGAATACTGATTGGCTTTTTAATAATTTTATAGTATATGTCAGAAATACTGCACAGTCCCTATTTACATCTTTCTACAGTGGTTTTTAAAATGTTTTAAGAATAAAAAACATGCAAACTTTATTTGATTTTTCTGAGGAAATAACTTTTTGGATTTAATTTCAATGAAACCGTTGATAACATTTCCCTCCCCAACAATCTCTGGCAACGATCCCTCAGATTTTAAAGATTATGTATTATTACCTTTTAATACAAGTAGAATAACACTCAGGGAATTTACAACATTTGTTATTTTCAGTAAATACATTGGTTGAAGTTTGAAAGTCTATCCGTAGTGAACTTACATCTTTCAGGAGCTTGGTCAATGTGTTCTGGACAAAGCAGGAAGATGTGACTGAAATCCTGAAAGGAGCCGGCTCCCGCAGCACAAGGATAATGATACATCTGGGTACATTTCTCTTCACAGCATTTGATAGTGGCCCCAAAGCGCTTACAAAATGCACATCGCTGAAAGGGGTAAAGGAGAGAAATCTCTTTATAAAACCTTGAAAAGGAATATTCAAATATAAGCTGGGAAGGTATAAAAAACTCTCTGTGCATCACAAGTAAACAAATTGAACCTGCAAAATATTAAACAAAAGATTCGTTAAAAATAATAAAATCTACATTACTCAATTTAGTGCCTCGTGTGCTACGAACTCATCCTTCCATTCAAATTAGAAAGTTAGAATTTCATTCCTTATATTTTCAAAAATAAATTGTGAAGCATTTTTGAAACAAAACCTAAAGATTTTTTTTTTAAAAGCAAATAGTAATATGGTTAAAGGGGCAGGTTTCTATATTGAGGATTATTATAAAGTTTTTAAATCCCACCAAAACTAGTAATAGGAACATATATTATTTATGAGACATATTACTATTTTTTACCCTGCCTAAAAATAAATACAAAATAAACTCATCAATTATAAGTTAACAGGGACACAAATGGTTAAAGACTCACAAAAAAAAAAACAACAAAACTACATACTTCAATGTAGCAATCAACTTCAAATTTCTTAACAAAAGATGGAAATGTGGGGGAAAAAATTAGTCATCTGGTATCTTTCCCATTTCAACCTGCCTCCATTATCTTGCAAGTGGTAAAACGCACAGAAATAAGCCCCAAAGAAGAGGGGCAGTCTAGGGCAAGTGAACACATAAGAAGTCAGAAGAAATTATGTAAAATGTTGCATTTACTTATTCAGTTTTCCCTTAGAATGATTCACAAACTCTTCCTCATTCTCCCAAGCCCATTTTGAGCATTATTTTCTTTGAAGAGAGTCTGATGGGCCCTGTACTATACAGTATTAAATCTCTCTGTGGGAAATGACTATCTAACATAAATTTTTGTTTACATCGTTACATGGTACCTACTTGCTTATGCCATTACATGATCAGTTTACCTTTTTCTCATCCTAATCCAAGATCCTTCAATTGAGGCAACATACTATCCTTGTATCCAAAGCACCAAAAATGCTGCTTCAAACAGGCCCTAATAGATAGGTGTTCCTATACATATACCAAAAAGACTTAACTTTTGGTGATCTTGTTTGTGAGTGTGGCTCATAAACAGCTTAGCTGAGATAACTGGAGCCTCACGTAGCAGAGACAGTTGGACCCTGCTAACATTACTGTGGATATCTTCACATGTTACTACACTGACTTTATATTCTGCTAATTAACCAGGGACTACAGTAGTTAAAATTATAATTGTTTTCAATGTTTTATGTGTAAATCTGTATCTCACATACTATCAAACTCTTCATCACTGTCATCAGTCTACTGCATTGAATCAACGTAACAAAGCTAAATGACTCCTGAGGGCTGAATCAGAAAGAAGAAAAGAAAGAGATACAAAACTTTGGCCGGCCCGGTGGCTCACACCTGTAATCCCGGCGCTTTGGAAGGCCAAGGCGGGCGGATCACGAGGTCAGGAGATCGAGACCATCCTGGCTGACACAGTGAAACTCCATCTCCACTGAAAATACAAAAAATTAGCCGGACGTGGTGGCGGGCACCTGTAGTCCCAGCTACTCAGGAGGCTGAAGCAGGAGAAGCTTCTAAATAACTCATGAACACTAATTACTGTTGTGACACTTTAATTTTATATAATATTTATAAGTATACAGAATAACATTTCAGTGGTATTTTGGCACTCAAGGGTATTAATGCATTAGAAACACAGAAAAAAAATAAATATTTGTCTTCATTGATAAAGTGTAATAACCAGCTTTTACAAAACAGGTAATTTTTTATATTGTAACTCCCAAGGTATCTAAATATGTTTAGTGCATTAACAGAACCCAGAATTAACTGCAAATACAACACCTTGGTAGTCTAAATGTCCAAACAGAAAGGTCACATAAATGTCGAAAGAAAAAGTACAATCTGTTGAAAAATGTTTGTAACAACTCATTAACATAACTAATTTCTGCTAAATTGTTAAAATCTAAAATCGCTTATTTTGATACCATATGGCAAGTTTTGCAGAAGCCTTTTGCACTAAAAATAATCTTGGCAGATAAAATATAATGAGAGGTAAGTATATAATAACAGAAAATAATTTAAATTGACCAGCTTCTCAATGTCTTTCTCATTTTAGAAACACCAATATGTTCTCTTAATCATATCTGCAATGAAAAATATTATATTAGCTAAACTATTATGAAAAGTACTGGAATATATCTAACATACTAATTTACAATCTCATATAAAGATATCAGTGAATAAAAGAAGGAAAATAAAACACTACATTTAGGGGAACGCCTCAAACCCATATGTTACAATTAAATAGCTAATGAAGAGCACTCGGCATTAAAAGAAAATGTTTACTATATATACACAGTCTGGAATGTATCTTCCTACACCAAATAAAAAGGACTTGTAAAATCATAGACAATATCAAAGAATAGATTTCTACAGGGAACTTCTCAAATGTCAACACTCTTATATACTACACATAAAAGAAATCAAGCAAGTTAAGATATTAATAATATAATAAGTAATATATAATACATAAGTAACAATTACAAAGCAAATTAACATTTGGGGAGGAGGGATAAAGTAAACAGCTCTTGGCCGGGCATGGTGGCTCACGCTTTTAACACCAGCACTTTCGGAGGCTGAGGCAGGTGGATCATTTGAGCTCAGGAGTTCGAAACCAGCTTGGGCAACATGGTGAAACTCCATCTCTACAAAAAATACAATAATTAGCTAGGCATGGTGGCATGCACCTATAGTCCCAGCTACTCATGAGCCTGGGGTGGGAAAATTGCTTGAGCCCAGGAAGTTGAGGCTGCAGTGAGCTGTGATCACACTACTGCACTCTAGCCTGGGCAACAAAAGTGAGAACCTGTCTATAAAAATTAAAAAAAAAAAGCCCTTAAATGGTTTATCAACTAAATGGTTTATTTGAATCAATAATGAAAATTCCTAGACAGCATTTTTTCTTTTTACTTCTATTCATCATTAAAAAGACAGGGAGTAAGAAAAGGAAAAAAAGTAACATGTTATAATAATATTTTCCCATATTAATGCAAGAACACAATAACAACAACAAAAATTCAGTGAGAACTCATATTACCAATTTTAAGAATGAGTCTGAGGAATTTTGAAAACTTTTATTTAATAGATTGAAATAATCTGTCAAAATGTATCTATAAAACACAACAGAATGAACAAAATTTCTGAGATTAAAGTTGTATCATAAAAAAATACCAAGAAGTTAAATATTCCACAGTTCATTTAATTAATTATCCAGTATTTATTCTGTACCAACTATAGCAATGGTTTTAAGCTACGTGCTCTAATAAATAAGTATTGTAAGGCTCCCCATGCTCCAAATTTGTTTTTAATCTTCACCAATCTGTTTCCAGTGTTAGGCAACTAGGATTCTCCCAGGATGCAGTAATAAAGAACAAAGATGGAAAGCAAGAGAAAGAGGTAGAATGACATGAAAATCTGATCCAGAAGGTGCAACGTCTGTTTTACATGAGTACCAGAAAGGGAGAAAATAGGAGGGATGATAATCACCAAAATTCTAAAGGAAAAGTTATGTATATATCTAATAATAAAAGCTAACATTTAATTAAGCATAATCCTCATTCAACAGATGAGGGACCTAAAACCCAAAGAGTCATTATCACTGTTCCACTTATCTCTATATCCCTACAAAAATACTCACTCTTGATCTGTAACAATGCCTCCTTAAACTCCCTGAATGGCAGCTTCAGGTAAAAACTTCCCAGAAAGTTTGAAATAACAAGGATAGAAGGAAAATTCTTGGAGCCACATAAAAAAGGAAACAGATCATTACAAAAAAAGAAGAATCGGGCATCAGTTCTCATTACCAATACTGAATTAAAAAGAAACCCCCCAAAAATCATTATTTTCCTAGGTCTATAAAAAATTATTTAAAACCAAAATTTTAATGTCTGTTAAGCTAACATTCAAGTCCATGGATAACAAATGTAAATAGGTTAAATTCTCTAGTAAAAGGCAGCAATTTTCAAAATATGCAAAATATACTACTTAACACATACACATATTTTACATGTAACTATACTACAGACTTCATTTATGTATGTGTGTGTGTGTGTGTACACATATATAATATAAAATGAATGAAATACTTTGGATATTTGTCCCCACCAAAATTTCATGTTGAAATGTAATCCCCGATGTTGGAGGTGGGGCCTTATGGGAGGTGTTTGGGTCATGGGGGCAAATCCCTCATGGCTTGGTGCTGTCCTTGCGATAACGAGTGAGTTCTCACAAGATCTGGTTGTTCAAAAGTGTATGGCATCTCCACCCGTCTCCTTTGCTCCTGTTCTTGCTATGTGAGATGCCTGCTCCCCCTTCTCCTTCCACCATTATTTCAAACTTTTTTTTTAAATTTATTATTTATTATTTTTTTTCTTTTCGAGACAGAGTTTCACTCTGTTGCCGAGGCTGGAGTGCAATGGCCCGATCTCGGCTCACTGCAACCTCCGCCCCCCAGGTTCAAGCGATTCTCCTGCCTCAGTCTCCTGAGTAGCTGGGATTACAGGCACCTGCTACCGCACCCGGCTAAATGATTTCAAACTTCTTGAAGCCCTCACCAGAAGCAGATGCCAGCACCACACTTCCTGTACTGTCTGCAGAATCATGAGCCAATTAAACCTCTTTTTGTTATCAATTACCCAGCGACAGGTATTTCTTTACAGCAACACAGGAGCGGCTATATATATATATATACTCATACATATGCACAATGCACAGTGACATACACAATTCAAAAACAGACTTGAGGGGAAAAAACACAAACGCTATCCAAAAAATGCAGGTACAGCAATAATTTCAAAGAAACAGAATTTAAACTAAAAAGCAGTGAACAAGTCAAAGATAATAATTCATAATAACATAAGTTTTATGTTACAGTGTAAATTCCAAAAGAAGCCATAGTCATTAAAGATTATACACCTAATAAATATATGTCACATGTAGAAAGTAAAGCTGAGTAGAAATAACATGCACAGATTAGACTTTAACATAGCTCTCAAATCAGGATATTAAGTAGATATGAAATAAATAATAACAATGATCGGGTTTGATTCAAACAGACACATAAAATACACACAGATCTCTGAATTCCAAAAATAGAGAAAGCATTCTATTCAAATGTACATAGAATTTTCAAAAAAAAATTCACATGTATGGTCATAAAGAAATGTCCACATATTTTAAAAAGCAGGTATTTCCTAGGTTATATCCAGTAAAAGCAGATGCGTCCCTAGACCTAATACAATAAAAATTAGAAATTCACAATATAAGGAAAAACTTCCAAATCTATCCACCGGCAAAATTTAAAAGTCCTTTCTATATAACGGCAGAGTTTCAATCAAGAAGAAAAATCATGTATTATTTTTAAATGATTAAGAAACATCAAAAAAATCTCTGAGACGTGGCAAATGTGGTATTCAGAGGAAAAAAATATAGCTTCAAACATGCAAAACTGTAAGACTAAAGAATTACAATAAATAATGCCCGATTCAAAAATTAAGCCAATAAGAATCAACATATAATCCATGAGATTCGCAATCTAGGGAAGTAAACCCACCCTAATACTGTGTTTGTTAAAATGCTGTTAATGAGATCCGAGGTTTAAACAACTGTTCACTTTAGAAAGTGAAATAAAGCTGACTGAAATAAAACCTAATCTATGAAATTATTCTGTATATGAATTGACCTGAAGTAATGAACAGTTCAATGACTGACTCATGACTCTTGTTCTGGTCCAGGCTAATCATTCTAGTTGGCATACTATTAAACACACATTTCTGATTGAAACATCTGCTAAAAAATAACATCAAACGACATTACAAAATCAAAATGGAGACTGCTAAGAGTGGGATTTTTCTCCTGCCAGTATCTTTCCTTTCTGCCACATCCTCCTCCCTGCTGCCACAGCAATCTTTCTAAAGGAATACAAATATATTCTGAATCACACGCAAACCCCTCAATACAGAATGTGTGGTAGGCAGTATTCTAAAATGCCCGCATACCACCAACCCCACCAAATTTCCTACCCTAATACAGAGGCTGTAAATATGATGAAATATCATGGCAAGGATAATGCCATTAATATATTATATGGCAAAGGAATTCTGCAGATGTGATTAAAGCCACCAATCAACTGCCTTTCAATTAATCAAAAGGGAGATTTGCCTAATCTAATCAAATAACCTCTTTGAAAGTGGAGTTTTCTCCAGCTAGTAGCAAAAGGGAAATTCATAGCAAGGGAACATTTCAATACACTGTTTGAAATACAGTGTATCTTTGAAGATAAAATACAAATCTTTGAAGATAAAAAGAGCCAGGAGCAAAAACCAAAGAGTGGCCTCTAGGAACTGAGAGTGACCCAAGCCAATAGGCAGTAAGAAAATGGTGAGCTCAGCAGGGTGTGGTGGCTCATGCCTGTAATCCCAGCACTTTGGGAGGCCAAGGCAGGCGGATCACGAGGTCATGAGATCGAGACCATCCTGGCTAACATGGTAAAACCCCGTTTCTACTAAAAATACAAAAAAAAGAAAAAAGTTAGCCGGCGTGGTGGTGCACGCCTGTAATCCCGGCCACTTGGGAGGCTGAGGCACGAGAATCACTTGAACCCAGGAGGCAGAGGTTGCAGTGAGCTGAGACTGCACCACTGCACTCCAGCCTGTGCGACAGAGCAAGACTCTGTCTCAAAAAAAAAAAAAAACCTTGATTTGAATCTTGTGAGACCTTAAACAGAGAGCACAGTTGAGCCTGCCCTGAGTTCTGACCTAAGTAAATGGGTGCTGTTTTAAGATATTAAGTTTATGTTAATTGCTTTATAATAATAGATAACAAATAGAGCAGCATTTCAAGGCCCTCCATGCTTTGGTCTCTGCCAAATCACTATTAGATTTTTAAGATTTTTTTTTACACATTATACTTACATTACACAATGTCTTAACACTATGAAGTAAAAATGTAAATATTTTAAACTCTGGCTTGGAAATGAGGAGGCAGAATCTCAGAAATTTTCCTAAAATAAAATAGGAGAGGCAAGCTTTCTGAGTCCACAAAAGTGCCCTCTACCTATTGGGTCAAAGAAAAGTAATTTCTCTATTTGTAACAACATACATAAATTATAAACCCTGAAGAAATAGGTCCCTAATAGCTATAATCTTTAACATAACCATAAATAAAAACATGAATAAATCTGACTACATAAAAATGTAAAAACTTCTATGTGGTGAGAACACACATTACAGAAAAAAAAATCAAATGACAAAAAATAACCTCCAATTTGAATTACAAATATCTGGAATCCTGGATATATACAAATAAAGCATGTAAGTTATAAAAATGAGTATAATTTTAAAATAGACAAGGATACTTTATACAATTTCATAATTTAAGGAAGACATAAAGTTAGCCAATAAACTATGGGTAATATGCAAGAATCAATAAGCATTATTATTTGCCAGCAGCTAAGCCAAGTACTTTATAAGAATTACTTTATTCCCATCTATGCCAGGCACAGTGGCTCACGCATGTAATCCCAACACTTTGGAAGGCAGAGGTGGGTGGATCACCTGAGGTCAGGAGTTTTAGACCACCCTGGCCAACATGGTGAGACCCCGTTTCTATTAAAAATACAAAAATTAGCTGGGCCTGGTGGCAGGCGCCTGTAATCCCAGCTACTTGGAAGGCTGAGGCAGGAGAATCAGTTGAACCCAGGAGGTAGAGGTTGCAGTGAGCTGAGATCATGCCACTCCACTCTAGCCTGGGCAACAGAGTGAGACTCCATCTCAAAAACAAAAACAAAAACAAAAAAAGAAATTACTTTATTCCCATCTAACCACCACCACTTTAGGTAGATATCACTATTTTTCATTTTACAAATGAAGCAGAGAGGTTAAATTTCCTTGTTCAAGTCCATGGAGTCAGGAAATGAAAAAGGAACTGAACTCAAGGAGTTCATAATTATTTATATACAAGTAATAAAGACAAATTCATCGACTATGGAAATGTACTGAGTATTTTGTCTTGTTTACATAATGGCTTTTATTTAGGTTGTAAGAAAATAACATATAACCAGGCACGGTGGCTCGTGCATGTAATCCCAGCACTTTGGGAGGCCAAGGCAGGCGGATCACTTGAGACAAGGAGTTCGAGACCAACCTGGCCAACATGGCAAAACCCCATTTCTACCAAAAAAAAAAAAAAATACAAAAATTAGCCAGGCGTGGTGGTGCACACCTGTAATCCTAGCTACTCGAGAGGCTGAGGCAGGAGAATCGCTTGAACCCGGGAGGTGGAGGTTGCAGTGAGCCGAGATTGCACCACTGCATTCCAGCCTGGACAGAGCTGGACTTTGTCTCAAAAAAATAAAAAATAAAAAAGAAAGTAAGAAAAGAAAGTAACCACTTTGGGGTTAGAATCCATAAAATACTCTCAGTGTCAACCAAAAGAAATGTACTGCAATGTTCACAGAACACAATTCATAATGACCTCAAATTGAAAGTCCTCAAAATGCCCAACGGTAAAATAAATAAATTATAGTACTCTTAACAACAGAATACTATATATCAATGAGAAAAATAAACGACTGGAAGGAACAATTTGGATTTATCTCACAAATATATACGTGAAAGATGACAGATAACAGTACTTAGTAGCTCAATTATACGAAGTACAAAGCCAATTACACAAAGTACAAACATAGGCAAGACTCACCTATGTTGTTACTAGATGATAGTGCATGTCTCTGGGGAGTTAGGAATAGTAACCAACAGGAGGCTTGAATGGAATGTCTGGGGCGCTATTATTTGTTTCCTGATGTGATTTTGGTATATAGGTTCTAATATTTTGGGTATTCCTAGAAATGTGTACCTATTATTCACTTGCTCTGTATATAGCAAAGTGAATTTTATATATAATTCTTCAACATATTTTTAGAAAAATTAAGTTTTTTTAGAAAATTAAGAGAATTTTAGATAAAAACTCAACTTTTAATGGAAAATATTTTCCTTTATCTTTCTCACATGAAATCCTATATCAAGGTTAGTATCCTACCTGGCATCTCTCCAATACTGGGTTAAGAGTTTTTCTTCTCAAGTAACCTGTATTATATTAAGATGATATTAACTGAAATAATCAGATAGATGAATGCACCATAAAGCTAATTCTAAGATATCTGTCCTTAGCCAAAAGCAGAAAAGGGATACACATAACTTCCACATAAAACATCCACCCCCATTTTTTTGGTTATTCTTAAAAGCTCATAATGTATACAATGATAAAATTTATTGTTTCAAATTAGGGTTTTTGAAATTGAAATATTAATTTAAACATGTTTGCTTAACACAACTTTAAAGTTAATAAGAAAACACTGCATATTACAGAAGAGTTAAATACTTCAAAAAGTGGGAAAAAATTTAAAAGCTTTCATTTGAGTAGGAGTAAACACAGACACACTAAGAATCTAGTTGGATACACTTAAATTTAAATCATGTCTTTTAAGAACATAAGAACAGATTATTTGCTTCCTCTTTAGTCCAAAACCTTGGTGTAATTTTAGTCCAAATTTGAAACTAACAGAAGAATATTCAGCTTCTTAAAAGTTTTATTTCAAGAACAGTAAAAGAACTTCTGGTCTTACAAACATTACACAGATAAAACGAGTTTCTCCAAACAGATGTATGTAAAAATCTAGTACATATACCCCCAAGTTGAGTCAATAAGGTGAACCAGATTCTGGTTGAATGGAATCCTTGAAATATAACTTTGGTGAACAAACTGTTTGTGTTTTCCACTTTTCTTAAAAAAGAAGTGATAAAGCAGATTTCCAGTACCTGCCAGCTGACAAAATGTTACTTACCAGGGAAAAACCACTACCAAAAATCAGAATCACAGAAGGGCTATCAGTAAAATTATTAATGCCACAAATTAACATGATGTTAACAGCTGAATTATGCATCAAAAGAGTATTTATATAATCACAGCAAATAACTCAAATCTTTTACATCACTAGTAAACTCAAAAAAGATAGCAAAAAGCAACAACATTAAATTTCACTATTGATCTACTATCTTTAACTATTTAATACTAGTACACTTAGTTTTGATTACTTTGAAATTGAAACAAAAACAATAATCTTTTCTTCTTTTAATGACTTTTTCAGTTATAGGAAAGATGATATTAAAAGAAAGTATACAACTATAGCTTAGCTACAGGTATGAAATTGTTTTAAAGGTATGTAATTGTGCTATTGAATTAAAATGAAAACATAAATATCAACTCATGATTTTGAAAAAAAAGTCTTTTTTATGTTTGGTTTTGGTAAAAGGAGAGACAAATAAGTCAGAAGAACAGAAAATACAGAAATAGTCAAACTTTCCCATATTCAATTAGTTTTTGACCAAGGGGCCAAGATAATTCAAGAGAGCAATAAATAATCTTTTAGAATGATTTTGGAACTGCCAAATAATTCATATGGAAAACAAAGAAACATGAATCTTATCTCGTATTCTCTTATCATGTGTAATTTAACCATAAATGGATTTTTTAAACCTACAAGTAACACTGCGGCAAGCAAAGATTTTTTAATAAAGCATAAAGAGCATAATTTTTTCAACTTCCAAAAAATTAACAAATAACAAATGTCATCAATATGAAACCCTCTGCTGTTCAATAAACATTGCTAAATAAATGAAAACAAGTCACACATTAGGCAAAAATATTTATAAAATGCATCTCCAATAACTGACTTGTGTGAATAATATATAAAAAAAATCTCACAACTCAAGAAGATGACAAGCAAATCAACTGGAAAAAAATGGTGGTAGAGACAAAATACTTTAACAGACATGTCACCAAAGATACACAAATGGCAAAAAAAACACATAAAAAGAGCCCCAATCTAATTAATCATCAGAGAATGCAAAATCAAACCCACAATAAATTGTCACTAAGTGCCAACCAGATGGCTAAAATTTAGAAACAGTGGCAATATCCAGTGCTGGCAACAATGTACAGCAAATGGAACTCTCAGATCTCTAGAAATGGAAAAGTATACAGACACTTTTTAAGAAACTGTGAAACTGTTTTCCAAAGTTAAGAATATTATTTCCAACAAGTCAGAAATTCCAGTCCTAGGTATTTACCCAAGAAACATGAAAAGATACAGCTACAACGAAGCATGTTACATAAATGCTCACAGCAGCTTTATATACTGGCCAAAAATTGAACGAAACTTAACTGTAAGCTAGTGAATGGACCAATCTCAAAACGATTATGCTAAGCAAAAAAAAGGCAGACGGAAAAGATTCTATACTGTACGGTTCCATTCATATATTAGTCTAGAAAAGGCAAAACTATAGGAAAGCAACAGATCGGTGATTGCCAGGAGCTGGAGTGGGAGGTAGGCAGTAACTTCAAAAGGTCATGAGCGAATTTATGGGTAAAGGGTCTATTCTGTATCTTGACTATGATGGTAATTACATGACTGTTCATATTTACCAAATCACATTCAATACACACCTTAGAAAGGGTGAATTATAGTGTATGCAAAATATACCTTAACAAAACAATGACTCTCACACATAAATTTATTTATTTATTGGGTAACAGCATAGGGACCAATATCAGAATAACTTTCCTAAAATGTCTCAAATCTGAAGAAAATGTAAAAGCTAACTAATTGAAGTTACCTGTAAATAACCAAAAACTGGCTGGAATGGGAGGACATTTTACCCTTGGAAAAAAAGCGGAATATCGTTGGCTAAAATCTATATTTAAATGGAGTTTCAGCCTGGGCGCGATGGCTCCTGCCTGTAATCCCAGCACTCTGGAAGGCCGAGGAAGGTGGACCACCTAAGGCCAGGATTTTGAGAGCAGCCTAGCCAACATGGCAAAACCCCACCTCTACTAAAAATGCAAAAATTAGCTGGGTGTGGTGGTGGGCACCTTATAGTCCCAGCTACTTGAGAGGCTGAGGCACGAGAATCGCTTGAACCTGGGAGGTGGAGGTGGCTGTGAGCCGAGATCGCGCCATTGCACTCCAGCCTGGGCGACAGAGACCCTGTCTCAAAATAAAAGAAAAGAAAATTCTGCAACTAATAAGTATAGTGATTTCAATGAAAATTTTAGTGGATGGGCTTAACAAGAGATTGGTAGAAAATTGGTCCATCTCCTTGAAAATACATGAATAGTGTATCTATTCTGAGGAACTAAAAGTAAAAACACTGGGAAGAAAACGAACAGACCCTCAGTAATCTACAAAATATCAAATATACTAACATTCATGTAATTAGAGTTACAGAGGAAGAGGAGAGAGAGATGAGACAGAAAAAGAATAAGAAATAAAAGTCAAGCTTTTCACAAATTTGGTGAAAAATATCAACTTACACTTTCAAGAAGCTCAGCAACCCCCGAGCACGATGAATACAAAGAAAACCACACCTAGGCACATCATAGTCAGACTGCTGAAAACCAAAGATAAAGAGAAAATCCTGAAAGCAGCCAGAGAATATCGAAACATTATTATATACATGGGAATAATGATACTACTGACACCACACCTGACTTCTCATTAGAAACCATGGAAGACAGGAAACAATGCAACATCTTTTAAATGCTTGAAGAAGAAGAACATAATCATCCCAGAACTCTATATTCAGGGAAAAAAAGGCAAAAATGAATGCAGACTTCCACTTCCAGACAGAATGCAGAAAATGTACTTTTCCCTGTTCTTT
The DNA here is from genome assembly GCF_029281585.2 of Gorilla gorilla gorilla. Taxonomy (NCBI): domain Eukaryota; kingdom Metazoa; phylum Chordata; class Mammalia; order Primates; family Hominidae; genus Gorilla; species Gorilla gorilla. The sequence continues at coordinate 28,554,013 of NC_073241.2, read as the reverse complement.
CCACTAAATACAGCTTTAAAAACCCTTGGCCGTGATACATAAGACAAACAAAGGAAGACAACAAAATGTAGAGAGATGGCAGACCAATTAGGGCTTCAGGTGCCAAGAAACACAAGAGGATGAATTCCCTAGGTTTCCTTTCTGACTCATATATACAAGAAAAGTTGCTAGAGAAGCAGACAACTCAGAAACACCAACAGGCACACACATATGTAAAACTCCAAGAAAATTCTGCTGTCTCTTGTCAAAAAAGCAGGGAAGCGGCAGGCTACCAAGAAAAAAAAACTCACAGACAACAACCAACCAGTTTAAGCCAAAGGGTACAAATAAAACCCCAAGCCATATACCTTTTGCAAAGACTTAAAAGGAGGACATAGTCAGCCATTCCCCACTCCTACCCACAGACAACATGATACCACAGCAGGCCAAGTGGGGACACAGGACACTCATACCCACTGAGCAGTAACGTGGCTTCCTCCCTCTAGAGCGTGGGTGGAAAAAAAGTGGGGAGCCTGAGTTCAACACCCACCCAATGATAAGGAAATATCCCTATCCCTCCCTCTACAGAGATATGACAGGAGAGGCCTACTGGAGAATCCAAACTCAAAGCACTGCCCAGTGATAACTTAACCACCCCTCCATCCCAGTGTCAGTGGAGGCCAAGTGAAAAGCAGGAACCTTTTGAGCCAGGGTGGTATTCACAAAGGTATAATGCAAGTCCAGAGTTTTCATTCCGACTCAGCATTTACTAGGTGTACGTCTCCATCAATGAGTCAACAAAGGCCTACTATGAAACTGGAATCTTCACATACACCTGGGAGTAGTAACAAGGCTGTGCCCCACCTCCACCCCAAAAGCAAAGTTTCAGATAAATCCTACTAAAAGGGGGGATTTAAATAAAATGCAGAGCTTCAAAACACAACACTTAAATGCAAATGATTCAATCAAATATAACATGTCATACCATACTAAGAACCAGGAAAATGTGAACAAGAATTTGAAAATATAGTTGAAACGTGCAAACCATGAGAATTTATAGATGTCATAATTATCTATCAAAGATTTTAAACTATATATTATAAAACTGCTTCAACAAGCAATTACAGCTGGACACAGTGGCTCACGCCTGTAATCCCAGCACTTTGGGAGGCAGAGGTGGTTGGATCACTAGAGGTCAGGAGTTCGAGACCAGCTTGGCCAACATTGTGAAACCCCATCTGTACTAAAAATACAAAAATTAGCCAGGCATGGTGGTTCACGCCGTGATTCCAGCTACTTGGGAGGCAGAGGCATGAGAATCACTTGAACCCAGGAAGCAGAGGTTGCAGTGAGCTGAGATCATTCTACTGCATTCCAGCCTAGGCAACGGAGCAAGAGTCCACCTCAAAAAAAAAAAAAAAAAAAAAAAAAAGCAATTACAAACATAATTTTGAAACAAAGGAAACAATACAAAGTTTCGCAAAGAAATCAAGAAAGAAACAAATACCAAGTTGAAATTTAAAAAATATGCCAGCAATAATAAAATACAAACTAAGCTGAACAACAAAATGGGAGAGATTACCCAACCTAGAGAAGAAAATGAACTGATTTAAAAAAAAAAAAAAAAACAGTGGCCAGGTGCGGTCGCTCAGGCCTGTAATCCTAGCACTTTGGGAGGCCGAGATGGGTGCATCACCTCAGGTGAGGAGTTCAAGACCAGCCTGGCCAACGTGGCAAAACCCTGTCTCTAATAAAAATACAAAAGTTAGCTGGGCATGGTGGCACACACCTATAATTCCAGCTACTCAGGAAGCTGAGGAAGGAGAATCACTTAGACCCAGGGGCAGAGGCTGCAGTGAGCTGAGATCGTACCACTTCACTCCAGCCTGGGCAAAAGAGCAAAACTCTGACAATAAATAAACAAATAAATATATATATATATTTTTTTAAAAAGACATTAAAGACACTTGTGGGACTATAATAAATGATGCAACATTCCTGTCACTGGAATCTCAGAAAAGGAACATGATGCAGCTGAACAATTATTTGAAGACCCACAGATTCAAGAAATTGAATAAATCCTAAGAGGATACACACAAATAAATCAATGCTAATATATATCATAAACTTCTGAAAACTAATGACTAAACTTAAAAACCTTGAGATAAATAAGAGAAATGACACCTTATCCACAGATGAAAAACAACTCAAATGACAGCAGATTTCTCACCTGAAACGATGGAGGCCAGAACAAAGCAGCATAACATTTTTGCAAGTCCTAAAAGAACTGACAACAAAGAATTCTACATCCAGCAAAAACATCCATTAGTAATGAAAGGGAAATCAAGAAATTGTGAGATGAATGACAACTAAAAATTAGTCATGAGACAAAACTACACCAAAAGAATAGTGAGAAAAGTTATTGAACCAGAAAGGAGAACGATAAAAAGAAGGATTCTCAGAACATCCTGAAGGAAGAAAGAACAAACAAATAGTAAAAATATGGGCAATAAAACAGGCTTTACTGTTCCTTGAGTTTCCAAAATAATGTTTAACAATTGAAGCAAAAATTGTTACATGATGCAAAAGCTATGGTGGGTAATACTGTTGATGCATTTCCAAAACTGAAGGCAGCTGGCACCAAGCTGGTTGTCACATTCTCAACTGGCATTACAACTACAGTAAAAATAATGTAGAGTATCATTGAGAATATCACTGATGAAGCAGCAAAAATCTTTAATGTTTTAAGTCTTGATCCACGAATACACATCTTTTAATTATCTATGTGACAAAACAAGAAATAAAGCATAAAATAATTGTTACACCATAGTTTTTCTTGAGGAAAGAATTTGTGATCATGTGATTTATAAACTGAAATAACTGCTTTTTTCATGGAACACTGTTTTTACATGTAAGAACAACTAAGAAACCACAATTATTAAAACTTGATTATCTGACATATTTCTTCAAAAATGAATAAAGTGAGCCTGTCACTTCAAGGAAAACAACTTAGAACATGAGTGGACAATAAGAAGATTTGAAAAACTTACAACCAACAATGTAAGCTTAACTAATTCCAATACTTAAAGACTTTTCTGATGAGATCAGTCGATTATAACAAATGTGAATTTTGTTATTTATTAAAAATATGTAGGACTAGGTAAGCTGGCTCACACTTGTAATCCCAGCACTTTGGGATCACTGGAGGTCAGGAGTTCAAGACCAGCCTAGCCAACATAGTGAAACCCCATTTCTACTAAAAATATGAAAATTAGCTGGGCCTGGCGGTGCATGCCTATAGTCTCAGCTACTCAGGAGGCTGAGGCATGAGCATCACCTGAACCCAGGAGATGGAAGTGAGCTGAGATCACACCACTGCATTCCAGCCTGGGCAACAGAGTGAGATTCTGTCTCAAACAAACAAAACAAAACAAACAAACAAAAACAACTGTATCAATAGTTGGAATATCTGGATCACTCAGTGAACCAATATTTTCCAAAGACCACTTAGTAATCTTATAAAATCATATATGGGTAAAAGATCCCCTGAAATTGCAAGGTAGTCTAATAAATAATATATATATATATATATATATATATATATATAGTCTGAGATGGAGTCTCACTCTGTCACCCACGCTGGAGTGCAGTGGCACAATCTCAGCTCACTGCAACCTCCACCTCCTGGGTTCAAGTGATTCTCTGCCTCGGCCTCCCCCGTAGGTGGGATTGCAGTTGACTGCTACGATGCCTGGCTAATTTTTGTATTTTTAGTAGAGATGGGGTTTCACAATCTTGGCCAGGCTGGTCTTGAGCTCCTGACCTTGTGATCCACCCGCTTCAGCCTCCCAAAGTGCTGGGATTACAGGCGTGAACAACTGCGCCCAGCCCATAAATTATAATTTTAAAGGGTAAAGATATAAAGTTCATTGATGGGATTGCAGTCTTCAGATTGCACCAAACCACTTGGAAAACTTGAGAAACTACCACTTCTCAAGCTTTGGTTTAGTATCAAACAGGAATATTCATTAGGGCTTTTGCTTTCATTCTTACAGTATCTTTTAATAAACAGAAGTTATTTCTCAAATGTAGTTGAATGCTCCAATATTTTCCTTTACATTCAGTGCTGTATCTCAAGAACTCTTTTACAAAAGTATTATCCTATATTATCTTTTTAAGTATAAATAAAAATAATTATCTTTTTAAAAGCTTATGAGTTTAAGTGGAAATATGAAGGGCCAAAAGGAATTGGAAGACATTTTCCTACTATTTGTTCTTTCTCTTGATTTTCATGATTCATTATTCTTGTAGAAGTGACCTTACCACAGTATAAGGTTCACTTATAATCACAGTTCTGCCTTGTAATTTTAGGTGAATTTGTTACAAAATATTATGAAATCTATAGGAAAAGCCAACTTTCAAAGATATTAAACATTTGACTTAACAGTTGAGGGCAATATTATTCAGAAAAATTTCAATCTCATTCCTCAGCGCAAAAAAGTGAAATAAAACTTTACCACGGCCAAGTCATTAAATTGCTATGTAGAATGGCAATTCAGTATATTCTGCCTCTATATCTAACAAAAATTCATAGGATTTGATGATGAAGTCCACAAATGCAAGTCAAAATCACTGCTGACACTATTATATAATAGTTCACTAAAACATGACAGATTTAAATATTTTCTGCAAAGTACCTGCTAATAAATAATACAATAAATAATCAGGCTTTAAACACCTGACATTTAACAAGCTTTGTAAATTTGTCCAACTCAAGTCTTTCTGCTCCACAGTTATTTTTGCCACTATTAACTGTAACGCATCTTAGTGGATTCCACTTCAGGTTGTACTAAGTTAGTGTTTGCTCAACTTTTCTGAAAATATTTTCTTTTGTAGTTTTTCACATAGACTATGCATAAACACTAATTCTTCAATCACTTCAAACTCAGCACTGACTTCTGGAATATGTAACAACTGAACAGTACTGGTAACACCTATTCATCCATCAAAAGCCTAAGAAAACCATGAAAAATCATTCACCCTTCTTTCCAAAATGACTTGATATTACTCCCAATGTCCTTAACTTTTAGAGCAATTACTCTCACTGAAAGGCTAATAGTCTTTTTTAAAGTTTATTTTCTATGGACACATCTTTGGTTACCATAATAAAACATAATTTAATTAACTACTGGTGGTAATGGTTTTCCTTGCTTGGCTAACAAGCCATTGAAAAACTTACTTTAATTATAGCCTAATTTCCATTTTTTGTTTTTGAGAAGAAATTCTGCTGTGATAAAATTTTGTTTTAATTTACTATTTTTTTTCTGACCTTTAGTTTTATTCCTGTTGGTTGGGAATATTGTGAGAAGTGCCCAGTCTGGCAATGTTGACATATATTATATTCTTTTAGCACAGCCATAGTCTTCTAGCATAACAAATATAATGCTTTGCTATCTAATTTGTTAATAATAATATACATTCCACTATGCCTCTAAAGTGTTACATATAAAGTCCACTTTTCTCCTTTTCTTGTTTTAACATGATAGGTAGGTATGCACTGGTAATGAGAGAAATAAATAAGATGCCAGGGCAATATGTGTGGCACACACACACACACACACACACATACTGACAAGCAGTAACTATGTCATTGTGATTCATAGCATGCAGAGCAGCAATTTGAAATATATGTGCTCTCTGCAGCAACCAACTCTGACACTGTAGTGCAACAGAAGTCATATATAATGCCCAAACAATTCACGGAAAGGAAAAGTCACGTGCCTCTCACTTTAACTGAAAAGCTACAAATGATTAATCTTAGTGGGGAAGGAATATCAAAAAGTGAGAAAGGCCTAAAGCTAGGCCTCTTGTACCACTCAGCCAATTATGAATGTAAACAAAAAATTCTTGAATAAAATTAAAAGCACTATGTCAGTGAACATGAAACAATCTTATTGCTAATATGAAGAAAGTTTTAGTGGTCCATATGGAAGATCAAACCAGCCACAACATTCCCTTAAGCAAAAAGCCTAATCCACAGCAAGGCTCTAACCTTCTTCAGTTCTATGAAGGATGAGAGAGGTGAGAAAACTGCAGAAGAAAAACTGGAAGCAAGTAGAGGTTGGCTCATGAGGAAAAATGCTCTTGTCATAACATAAAAGTGGAAAGTGAAGCAGCAAGTGCTGACATGGAAGCTGTAGCAAGTTATCCAGAATATCTATCTAAGATCATTGCTGGAGGTGGCTATACTAAACAAGGTGTTTTATGTAGACAAGAGAGCCTTCCATTAGAAGAAGATGCCATCTAGGACTTTCACAGCTAGAGAGGGAAAATCAATGCCTTGCTTCAAAGGTCAGACTGGGGCCACACCTGTTATTCCAGCACTTTGAGAGGCCAAGGTAAGAGAATCACTTGAGCCCAGGAGTTCAAGGCCAGCCTGGACAACAAGGCGAGACTCTTGTCTCTTTTAAAAATAAATAAATAAATAAATAAATAAATAAATAAATAAATAAATAAATAAATAAATAAAAACTGACTCTCTTGTTAGGGGCTAATGCAGCTGGTAACTTGACATTGAAGCTAATGTTCATTTGCCACTCAAAAAGTCCTAGAGCTCTTAAGAATTATGCTATATCTAATCTGCTTGCTGTCTACATATGGAACAACAGTTGCCTGGATAACAGCACATCTGTTTAGAGGTTGGCTTACTGAATATTTTCAGTCCACTGTCAAGACCTACTGCTAAGGAAAAAACATTCATTTCAAAATATTAGCACTCACTAACAATGGACCAGGTCATTCGAGGGCTTTGATGGATATGTTCAGAAAGAAGAATGTTACTTTCATGCCTGCCAGTACAATACAACATCTATCCTGCAGCCCATGCATCAATGAGAAATTTCAATTTTTAAGTCTTACTGTTTAAGAAATACATTTCAGCCAGGCACGGCGGCTCATGCCTGTAATCCCAGCACTCTGGGACACCAAGGCAGGAGGATCACTTGAAGCTGGGAGTTCGAGAACACCCTGGCCAACATGGCAAAACCCCATCTCTACTAAAAATACAAAAATTAGCCAGGCGTGGTGGCACGCACCTGTAGTCCCAGATACTCGGGGGCTGAGTCAGGAGAATTGCTTGAACTGGGAGGCAGAGGTTGCAGTAAACCAAGATCACACCACTGCACTCCAGCCACGCCAACAAAGCGAGACTCTGTCTCCAAAAAAAAAAGTGATTCCTGTAGTAGATTTGGGCAAAATAAACTGAAAACCTTCTGGAAAGGCTTCACCACCATAGATGTCATTAAGAACATTCATAATTCATGAGAGGAAGTCAAAATATCAACATGAACAGGTGTTTGGAAGAAGTTGATTCCAACTCTCATGGATGACTTTGAGAGGTTCAAGACTCAAGTGGAGGAAGTCACTGCAGATGTAGTGGAAACAGCAAGAGAATTAGAAGTGGAGCCTGAAGATGTGACTGAATTGCTGCAATCTCATGATAAAACTTGCACAGATTAGGAGTTGTTCCTTACAGATGACCCAAGAAAGTGGTTTCTTAAAGATGGAAACTACTCCTGGTGAAAAGGCTGTGAAATTATTGAATGACAACAAAGGATTTAGAATACTATATAACCGTAGCTGTTAAAGCAGTGGCAGGGTTTGAGCTGACTCCAATTTTGAAAAAAAGTTCTACTTTTGGGTAAAAAATGCTATCAAACAGCATCAAGTGCTACAGAGAAATCTTTCATGAAAGAAAGAGGCAATCAATATAGCAAACTTCATTGTTGTCTTATTGTAAGAAACTGCCAGAGGCACCCCAACCTTCAGCAATCACTGCTGGGATCAGTCAGCAGCCACCAACATCCTCTATCAGCAAGAAATCTTACAATTTACTGAAAGCTCAGATGATCAGTAGCATTTTTTAGCAATAAAGTATTTTTAAATTAAAGTATGCACATTAGTTTTTTAAATATAACGCTATTGAACATTTAATAGACTGCAGTAGAATGTAAACATAATATTTACATGCACTGGTAAACCAAAATATTTGTGTGCCTTGCTTTATGGTGATATTCACTTTATTGTGGTAGTCTATAATGGAACCTACAGTATCTCCAAGGTATGCCTGTATTTACTTTGGTACCAATTCTAGATATACATCTTCATATACTTGGGTATTTAACTTCCTGGTCTCATGTTCCTTAAATAGTTAATAAGAAAGAGTAATTATGAACCATGCAGACCAATTAACAAGCCTAACTTCCAATATTTTCTTCACTCTGAAATAAATATTTCCAACAGTGTATTATGTCAGAAGTTCTCGGTTTTGGGGGTGCTGTATCTTAATTTTTCTGTACTCTATTTTCAACTTCACTGACATAATAAAAGCTCTATCTTCCTTACAAATTTATAAGGAATCAAATGAAATGAAATATATAAAAGTTGTCCTCTTTCTCCCATCTTCAAAAAACTTCCCCCTGCACTTCATTTCCTGTTAGCCCTCTCTCCTTCAACAGACTGGTCTGTAGAAAGAGTCCATACATGGCCTCCCTCCACTCCCTCATCTTCCATTCACTCCTTGTTCCAAGGCCATCCCAACACCACTGAAACTTTTTTCAATGTCCTTTTTAAAATTTTTTTTTTTTTTTTTTTTTTTTATACTTTAAGTTTTAGGGTACATGTGCACATTGTGCAGGTTAGTTACATATGTATACATGTGCCATGCTGGTGCTATATCTCCCAATGCTATCCCTCCCCCCTCCCCCCACCCCACAACAGTCCCCAGAGTGTGATATTCCCCTTCCTGTGTCCATGTGATCTCATTGTTCAATTCCCACCTATGAGTGAGAATATGCGGTGTTTGGTTTTTTGTTCTTGTGATAGTTTACTGAGAATGATGGTTTCCAATTTCATCCATGTCCCTACAAAGGACATGAACTCATCATTTTTTATGGCTGCATAGTATTCCATGGTGTATATGTGCCACATTTTCTTAATCCAGTCTATCATTGTTGGACATTTGGGTTGGTTCCAAGTCTTTGCTATTGTGAATAATGCCGCAATAAACATACGTGTGCATGTGTCTTTATAGCAGCATGATTTATAGTCCTTTGGGTATATACCCAGTAATGGGATGGCTGGGTCAAATGGTATTTCTAGTTCTAGATCCCTGAGGAATCGCCACACTGACTTCCACAATGGTTGAACTAGTTTACAGTCCCACCAACAGTGTAAAAGTGTTCCTATTTCTCCACATCCTCTCCAGCACCAAATTCTGCCCCCAACTTTTCATTCTTTCAGTTGAACCACTTTTTTCCAAAACACTGTGCAGATGTAAAAAATACGTAGTTAAGGCCAGGGTCCAGTGGCTCATGCCTGTATTCCCAGCACTGTGGGAGTCTAAGGCAGGAAGATCACAGGTCTGGAGTTCAAGACCAGCCTGGTCAACATGGTGAAACCTCATCTCTACTAAATATACAAAAATAAGCCAGGCATGGTGGCAGGCACCTGTAATCCCAGCTACTCAGGATGCTGAGGCAGGAGAATTGCTTGAACCCAGAAGGCGGAGGGTGCAGTGAGCCAAGATCGCACCACTGCACTCCAGCCTGGGGCAACAAGCAAGACTGTGTGTGTGGGTGGGGGAGGGGAACCTGTTAATCAAAAGAAAAGAAAACAACTCAATTTCAAAATGGGCAAAGGAGGCCTGCCATGGTGGCTCCTATCTATAATCCCAGCACTTTTGGAGGCCAAGGTGGGTGTATCACCTGAGGTCAGGAGTTCAAGACCAGCCTGGTCAACATGGCAAAATCCCGTCTCTACTAAAAACAAAAAAATTGGCCAGGCATGGTGGTGCACGCCTGTAGTCTCAGCTACTCAGGAGGCTGAGGCAGGACAATTGCCTGAACCCAGAAAGTGGAGGTTGCAGTGAGCCGAGATCATGCCACTGCACTCCAGCCTAGGTGACAAGAGTAAGACTCTGTCTCCAAAAAACAAACAAAAATGGGCAAAGGAGCCAGGCGTGGTGGTGCACACATAGAGTCCCAGCTACTCAGAGGCTGAAGTAGGAGGATCACTTGAGCTAGAGGATCACTTGACCCCAGGAGTTCAAGGCTGCAGTGAGCTAGAACTGTGCCACTGCAATCCAGCCTGTGTAACAGAGTAAGACTCCAAAAAAGACAAGGGCAAAGACATGATAAGAGAGAAAAAATAAGTATAAAAGTAAAGACAGAGAGAGTGAGACTTCAAAAAGGAGGACAGGGCAGGGCACAGTGGCCCATGCCTGTAATCCCAGCACTTTGGGAGGCTGTAATGGGAGGATCACTTGAGCCCATGGGTTCGAGACCAGCCTAGGCAACACAGCGAGACCCCAGTATCTACAAAAACTAGCCAGGAATGGTTGGGCATGGTGGCTCACACCTGTAATCCTAGCACTTTGGGAGGCCGAGGCAGGCGGATTGCCTGAGCTCAGGAATTCGAGACCAGCTGGGTAACAAGGTGAAACCCCATCTCTACTAAAATATAGAAACTTAGCCAGGGGTGGCAGCATGCGCCTGTATTCCCAGCTACTTGGGAGGCTGAGGCAGGAGAATCACTTGAACCCAGGAGGCAGAAGTTGCAGTGAGCTGAGATCACACCACTACACCACTTCACTCCAGGCTGGGCAACAGAGCGAGACTCCATCTCAAAAAAAAAAAAAAAAAAAAAACACTAAGCTGGGCACAGTGGCTCACACCTATAATCCCAGCACTTTGGGAGGCCGAGGCAGGCAGATCACCTGAGGTCAGGAGTTCAAGGCCAACCTGACCACTATGATGAAACCCCACCTCTACTAAAAACACAAAAATTAGCTGAGCATGGGGGCATGAGACTGTAATCCCAGCTACTCGAGAGGCGGAGACAGGAGAATCGCTTGAACCTGGGAGGCAGAGGTTGCAATGAGCCGAGATCACACCATTGCACTCCAGCCTGGGCAACAAGAGTGAAACTCTGTCTCAAAAAAAAAAAAAAAAAAACTAGCCGGGCACAGTATTGTGCACCTGTATTCCCAGCTACTTGGGAGACTGAGATGGGAGGGTCATTCGGGCCCAGAAATTCGAAGCTGCAGTCAACTATGATTGTGCCAACGCACTCCTGCCTAAGTAACAGAATGAGATAATGTAATTTAAAAAATAAAAGGATAGGTAGGATTTACAGACTGGAAAATGGGAAAAAGATGAGAGTGGAAAAAGGAAGGAGGGGTAGCAAGAATGGCAGGCAGGTAGACAGAAAGGTAAAATTCAGTCATGTTCAAAAGGGAACAAATAAAAGCATTGAAAGGTAAGACAGACCTAGTATATTTATGACTTGAATCCCAAGCTAAGAAACTGGAACGTAATTTAGCAGAGAGACTCCAAAAGTTTTACAGCAAAAAGTATTAGAATCATTTATACACTGGGAAAAAATAGCCTCCTCATTTTAATAATCCAGATTGGGAAATCAGATCTAAAACAGATGTTCAATGGACATCACATTTCTTTTGTAAAAGCAACTTGAAAGGTCAGTCATCAAGTTTTGTTCTGTTTTTAATTCACAATGAAAATCTGACTACTCATTTATTCAACAAATATTTGAGTACCAGCCATGTGCTAGGCACTGTTCTAAACACCCCAATAACATTTATTTAGTGGTACTGATTCTGTACTCTAGAACAATGACTCTTAACTGGGGAGAGGGAGCAATTTTTGCTGCCCAAGGGACATCTGGCAATGTCTAAAGACATTTTTGGTTGTCACGGGGGCAGGGAGGAGGGGAGGGATGTGGGTGTGCTACTATATCTAGTGGGTGGAGGCCAGGAATGCTGCTTAACATCCTACACACAGGACATACTGCCCGTGACAAGGAATTAGCTAGCCCAAAATGTCAATAGTGCCAAAGTTGAATAAACCTGTTCAAGAGCAACACATTTCTATTTCCTCTTCCATAGTAACTGTTAATAAACATTAGTTCCATTTTCTACTATTTCTGTTCTACAATAGAGGCTTTAAAATAGCTTAAGAAATATAACACCATTTTAATAATTTGGCAAGTAGAAGTAAAGATACCATGAATCCTGAGATTTCACTTTCAAAAATGTATAAGCCACATTTATTTTACAATATAACTTTTAGGAACAAAGTTGTCTTCTCCTTCTGACACTGTTCTCAAAAACTGTGCTAAAAGCTTTGAGTGATGTTTGATTACTCCTTTTATTTTGGGGTCCTTATAGCAGTTAATTACCACATTCTGCCAGTTCTTTCCATGTGAATGCCTCACATTTCAATGGATCGTTTTCTAGTACCAATGTATTATCTGAAACATTTTACTAACTGGTTTTTCTGAAGCTCAATGTCCATGTCTCCTTCCCTCCCAAGCTATCCCTACCCATTAATACTGTACTTTTCACCTGCTCAAAAGTCCATATGGTTGCCTGTAACATACCAAATAAGAACCTAATTCCTAAAGCTTGACATTCAAATCCTTTTTTCAACTAGCTACAATCCACTGTTCCAACTCTTTTTTCCACTGCTCTCCCTCAGGAGTAGCCTTTTTTAGCAAAATGACTTATTCTGAGATACACAAACAACCTTTCCAGATCAGAGACATCAAAAGCCATTCAGGCTTCACTGAGACAAAAGATGTGCATTCAACTCAGAATAACAGTAAGGAATCAACTTATAGGGAAACCAGATCTAGCCATGTTCTTTAAATATGAGAGATAACCCCGTTGGCTCATGCCACTGTCCTTATTTATAACAGCCCCTATTTGCCTTTCTACTTCTCTGAACTCCTTATCCTTCAAATCTACAATCTTTTCAAAAACCCAAACACAGAGTCACCTCAGTCACCACTACCTGCCCTTCTCCTACCCCACCCAATGCCTGTGGCTTTCAGGTCATTTATTTTGCAATAAACTTGTTATCTCAATTTTACTGGTTCTCTTCTAGATTCAGACAGCTGAGATTATGATAGATTCATTAGTAAGCTGAATGGGGAAGAAAAGGATATTTACATTCCCAGGTGAATTTTCAGTGCTTTTTGGAAGATTCTGTTCAATTCACAATTTCCAGAACTGGCAAGTAATAGGTAAATATATACACTCATATATTACTAGTAAGAGTATAAATTGGTATAATTATCCTACAGTGATATCTGCCAACATTGAAAGTCTTTAAAATCTGTATACCCTTTGGCCTAGGAATTCAACTTGAAAATTTATCATAAGTAAATTATAAAAGGTACAAAGGTTTAACTATAAAGACACTCATCTCTGCATTGTTTCTAACTCTCAAAGATTGAGGGGAAGGGGAAAATTCCTTGTCCAATAAAAAAAGACTATTCCGTGAATCATTTATTTAAGTAATGTAATACTCTGCAACTACTAAAATCTTATAGTATCATGGTTATTGACATGTAACTCTTTTAATGGCTTTCTTTCCTAAGCTAAAAAAATACAAACATGATTCCACATAATGTATTTCAAATATTTGTATACATTTTTCTACTTTTCTATATTTTCTACACATCTATGTATAATTTGTGTGTGTGTGTGTGTGTGTGTATGCATGCATGTAAATATAATATACCTCTAAGTCTTTGTAACCTTAAGATGGTGGGGCAAAATATTTTTATTTTCTGTTGTTGATTATTTAAAATTTAGCTATATTAAATTTTTTCTGATTTAGTAAACATACATAAGGCCTATTTATAGTTGAATGGCAGTCTTACAAAACCTAAGCAACCTTGGTTTACTCTATCTGTGGGAAAAGCATTTTTAGTAGAATGCTTGCACATCTTCCTACATTCCTGTAATCAAACAGTATTTATCATCAACTATGTTGGTGACTCTCACTTTGACATAGGCTGAACCAGAAATCCTAGGAAAAACTGATGACAGAAGGTAAGGGGAAGGATAGGAAGCCGGGAAACCCTGGGAAAGGAGGGATTATATTACACATGTTATGGGAACTAGTTTGTATGTGCGGGGCACAGAGCATACACTTGGATAAGAAGGGGGTC